>NC_133369.1:23739977-23930409 GCF_049309525.1 Garra rufa
CTAACGACGGCATTGTAATGTAGTTCAGTTCAATCAAGCACATTAAAACTCTCACAGATATTAAACTGTGTTATCTTTACTTTGTGTCTTTTGTTGCATTAGCGCACTAGCCAGTTTGAGCAAACTGTCCAAGTAGCGGAGAATGGGGTAAGATGTGTCCCCTCTGAAATCTAGCACACCAAACTAAGGATCCGACACAGATTTTTAACTTAAAGTTTTATGTTTGTATTTTCTATTTGCAATCTAGCTTCTGCATGACAGGTAAAGATGGATTTATGTCAAAGCAAAATCAAAATCTAAAAAAAATCACCAGTCTATAACTGCAAAATGTAAATTATCTGGCTAAATATTAGCCATGAGTTATTAAATGAAACATTTTGATCCAAAATGTTAGTGCCTTAAAGGGATAGTTCACCCAAAAATGAAAATTGCCTAATGATTTAATCACCCTCAAGCCATCCTAGGTGTCTTTCTTCTTTCAGATGAGTACAATTAAAGTTATATTAAAACATGTCCTGACTCTTCAAAGTTTTATAATGGCAGTGAATGGGTGTTGAGATTTTGAAGTCCAATAAAGTGCATCCATACATCATAAAAAGTACTCCTCATGGCTTTCTGAAGCGAATCAATGCATTTGTGAGCAAAAAATATCCATGTTTAAAACTTTATAAACCATGAAGAGACTATCTACTAAACTAGCCTTCACTAGTTAGTGATGAAGTTCTTTGATAATGTAAATGTTCTTTGCTTGTTATTTGTAGCTGCTTTTTAAGATGATGTAAGGATTCTATTATCCAGCATTGCACAGTCATTAGGATAAAGGTAGTAAAATGTGGTTTAGGCTGAATTAAATACACTATATCAGAATCCGTCTGTATATAGGAAACATAAACATTCACCTCAGTAACATCTATGCATTCATTATAATTACGATGCGATAAAATGGCGCTAAACATACGCACGTGAATTACACAGGCACCGTTTCTATTCTATATGAACTGAACCACAACATGAACTGATGACAACAATCAGACATACAGCGGTAACATTATTGCAATATGACGGGTATAGAAAGATACATGCATTTACATTCACACACGCACATTTACCACTCACTGACGATTGCAGAGAATGAAACCGAAAGTAAACTTAAACTTCTCCGCCAAAACTACAGTCAGCGCTCTGTACACGCACAACTTAGTCACATGTTCACTAACAAGACTACCCTTACAAAACGAATAAGGAATTTAGTACTCATGTTGCATGTTGCCACTGGTAAGCTCCGCTCTGCTGTTGTTTACCTTTGCGCCGTGCATGCACGTGTGAAAAAGTCGCTCGAGTAATTTACATCAAGTGATCGGCTTTTTTGATCGGCGCTTTTGGGGTTCGCCGATCAAGCTATTTATAGCCAATATCGGCCGATCATGATCGGTGGCCGATCAATCTGAGCATCACTAAGCATAAAGTTTTAAATATGGATATTTTTCTTACACAAACACATTGATTCACTTTAGAAGGCCTTTACTAACTCCCCTGAGCAGTGTGGAGTGCTTTTTATGATGGATGGATGCACTTCATTGAACTTCAAAATCTCAACAGCCATTCACTGCCATTATAAAGCTTAGAAGAGCTAGGACATTTTTAAATTTAACATCTTTTTTTTTTATCTGAAAGAAGAAAGTCACATACACCTAGGATGGCTTGAGGGTGAGTGAATAACAGGGTAATAATTAGGGATGCACCGATACGAATCGGCCGATCATGCTTGCGCGTTTTATCAGTAAAGCCGGTTCTGTAATCAGCGGTAAATGCCATCAGGTGCTTGATTTCACGTTGAGCCGTATATACTACACACAGCCGTTGTTTACCGACGAGCTGCGCATATCCATGTTCATTATCAGTGTGAATGTGCGCAGCTCGTCAGTGAACAACGGCTGTGTGTAGTATATACGGCTCAACGTGAAATCACGCACCTGATGGCATTTACCGCTGATTACAGAACCGGCTTTACTGACAAAACACGCAAGTGATCGGCCGATACGGATCGGTGCATCCCTAGTAATAATTATTCTACTATCGCAGTAACTTGTAGTGATAGTAAGCTTTGCCTACAAATGTAGGGGAAATATCATTAAAAATATCATTACTATTTCTAAATATTTAAAATTCCAGCATTACATTAAAATATTTTGATCATTAAAACTTGTCCTTGCTGGTTTATGGAGATTATGCATTGGTTAATTGACCCCCCCCCCCCTCATTTGTGTTTTTATTTGCAAAATAAATCATTCAAATATTCTCCAAAGATTTTATCTCTAGACTTTTTCTTATTTTAGTTGAAAGCAGACACTCATTAAATATATTTAGGCATTTTAGTTTTACCACTCTCATTTTTCCTTGCCCAGAAGACAGCGTTTAAAGAAACGGCACAGCTTACACACTCTCCCCTGCTTAGCACAGCTTCTCCTCTGCTTCCAGTTATCGTCATGTTTCACATGTGCTGCATGTTTGCACTATGTTCTCGCTTTAAGCTTCACACCCCATCCCTTCGGCTGCAGACCACAGTCAGCCACAGATGAAGAGCTCTCCATGGACCTGCGATAAGGGGATGGGCCTCAGCGGTGCAGAGCTGTGTGGGTGTGCTTCTGTCTGTGTGTATCTCTCACTTCAGCTTTTTGTGGCTGCAGTGGAGCAGACTCGCATGAAATCTCAAGCAGGCAAGCCCAAAAGCTGAACATGAACTGTGAATGAAAACTGAAAAACAAGTTTTTGTCTTTCCGAATAAATATATTACTATTATTATTATTATTAATTTAATCTATTATAATTTTCAGATATTACATGCATGGACCTTTACGATTTTAAAGGATTAGTTCACTTCCAGAATCCAAAAATTTCCTGATAATTTACTCACCCCCATGTCATCCAAGATGTTCATGTCTTTCTTTTTTAAGTTGAGAAGCAATTAAGGTTTTTAAGGAAAACATTCCAGGATTTTTCTCCATAGTGGACTTAAGATATATATAACGTAAGTCTATAAATATTAAATGTTTTTAGAATAAGACAGTTTGTTTCATTAGATAAGACCCTTATTACTCAACTGGGATCGTGTAGAGCCCTTTGAAGCTGCATTGAAACTGCAATTTTGACCTTCAACTCGTTCATCCCCATTGAAGTCCATTTTATATGGAGAAAAATCTTGGAATGTTTTCCTCGAAAACCTTAATTTCTTTTCAACTGTAGAAAGAAAGACATGAACATCTTGGATGACAAAGGGGTGAGTAAATTATCAGGACATTTTAATTCTGGAAGTGAATTAATCCTTTAAGAATCTTGCTTGTCTTGTTCCATTGGCATTTTAACTTGTCATCATGAAATAAAAATGGGCTCTTTTTACTTCCTTCAAGGAAAATGCTTTTTTCGCATGATTAATCAGTGAGTGTTATCCCATAGAATATTTGTCTACATAATTTTTCATCTAACTGTATAAACTAGCTCCACTTCTCAAATGACTTTGGCTGAGGTCCCAAATCCCTCTTACTTTCCAATAGCAGTTCACTGATAAATATGCTGATGATAAAATGCAATTATTTTGTCTAAATTAGTTAAATATAAACACTAAAAACTAAAAAAGCATTTGTTTTGTATGCTGCAATTGAATTTAGGCATCACAACATTGTGAAGTAAGGATAATGGATATTTTTGAATTGACTAGATTACATTGAATACCGTTTTTAAATGATTAGTGTTATTAAAGGTTTACTTTAATGTTGAATAAAGACAAGGGTAATAGACAAGTAAAACAGAAGAAATTAGCATCAGCAATTAATTTCTATCATGCGTCTGTACTTTTCCTCTTTTATGGATATTTAAAAGCCACTTTCTACAATCTGATCAAAACCAAATCCGTTTTTTTGGATAAGTAGTCTCTTTTCAGAAATTATGGAAGTAAATTGACCCTTCGCAAGCTGCTTGATTGACAGGCGATCTGACCGATCATACTGTTAAATCCACCATTTTGTCCGACAGACAAAAAAGATAGGAGAGTAGATTACCTTCTAGACTTAAACTTGAAAAATTGTGTGTACTTATTTCTGCAGTTTAAATAAAATACCTCCAAATTGAAAATTCTTGGCTGAAGCCGAAGCCGAAGCTGAACAAAATGAAACACTGGGCCGAAGGCCGGTTGCCAAACAGTTTTGTCTTGCTTTTCAATTAAAAAACAACAATTTATAAATATTTATTTAACACTGAACATTTTTGACATTCTAGTAGACATTATGGCCAATTAACAAAGCACAATTTAACTTATAATGAATAAGTTAGTAAAATAATATTCTTTGGCCATTTTTAAGACCCCCTTATTGAATCTCAGCAGGGCTGCATTTATTTGTACATTAAAAACACATGCTGAGAAAAGAAGAATGTTATAATAAATGTGAAATAAATTTCTCTTCTCATGGAAGATATGCGATGCGGTTTTTAATGCTTTCACACTGCCAACACATTTGCTGCATTAGTGCGCGCCTCTATTTGATCGTGTCACGTCATTGTTCGGTATAATTTATTCTGCCTTTTCGCTTATTATTTTTAAAAGAAATTCAGACAGTAAATACTGTTTCGTGGCTCTTTAATGTGTCATGACATTTTGCCTGATTAAATCAATCGACACGTAAACCAGTCATCACTGAATGTTTGGCAACCGAAATTATTCATCTGAAAATATAAATAATTTCGGTTGCCAAACATTTGGTGCATCCCAACCTTCTGATGTTCATTCATGTTTATTTTGTGCTTTAAGTATATAAGAAAAGACGTTTGGTTTACGTGTCGATTGATTTAAAAAGGCAAACTGTCATGACACATTAAAGAGCCACAAAACACTATTTATTGTTTGAATTTCTTAAAAAAAATGACGACATTTTAAAGCTGAGACTTTGTTTCATACCTAAGTAACCAGCTCTTTTTCAGTTTCCTCTTTGTTCCGTGTTGTAATTTTCCCTGAATGCACACAATGTGTGAGAGCGACATTGTTTCTCGGACATAGCAACATCATATTTTCACATTTTCAAACTGACTTGTTTTTGTAACATGATTGTACAATATCGTTAATACCTGGGAATTAGCAGCCCACGTCAGTCTCTCTGCAGAAACTGGAGCAGGTATAAAGTCATAATGCTTGCGGGCTGATAGAGGAGAACAATCTTTGAGCAGACAGTGCTGTGTCTGTTTGTTCCTTTGACTCATCCCAGTGATGGATGCTCAAATCCCAAGCCCACTTCTGTAACATTGAGTCACATGGAGTCAGGGTTTAGCGAAACACTTTGAAGAGCATGCTAGCGGAGAGTCAGGGATAGGTCTGACCTTTGGATCTGTGCAGAGGTAATTTCCCTCCTACTTTGTCTCCATAGCAACTCACCTCCTGATGAGGTCATCTCGTGCCCTTATGCACATGCTCGTTCATGTCTCTCCCCTGAGTCTCATCTTACAGTGAGTTTGGAGAATTATTCCAAATGTCAGGCGAGATTTGTTTTGGAGTGCTTGGCTTCTTGTTAACATTTTGTGCATGTCTCGGTGCAGAACCACAAACTGGCCATGAGGGCTCAAGAGTCTCTGCTGCTGCACAGAAATTGAGTCACCCTCTTCTCCAAGTACACTCATCTGATTTTGGGAGTTGTTTGACTCCTTGGTGATAAGCCTGTGGTTACTCAACGATTTCAAGCACCCAAATTCTAGTTAACAGCTCCTGAAAGACTCTCTTTTTTTCTAAATGAAGCTGTTAAAAGACAAATCCAGATATCATCAAGTTGTCCATCCAAGTGTGGTTTTGTCAGATATCATCTTGTTAATGTGCACACTACCAGTGTTTCTTGCACGCAGCAATGAACAGTGCGAGCTGTGATGTCTGATTTGTGAAAAAGTGGCACTTATGAACAGGATTGTTTTAATAATTCAGTCAGAAAGATTCTTGAAACAGTCTCATACTAGCTTAAAGGGATAGTTCACCCTAAAATGAAAATTGTGTCATTAATTACTCACCCTCATGTCTTTTAAAACCCGTTAGACCTTCATTCATCTTCAGAACACAAATTAAGATATTTTTGATGAAATCCGACAGCTTTTTGACATAAAAGGACATAAAAAAGTTAGTCCAACTCACTACCTTTCTGAGCCTCGAACATAGTACTTGTGTTGCTTTGGTTTGCCATATTTGATGAACTTTTAAGTATGTGTAAAATAAAAGCCACAATTTTAGTCACTATGTGTTCATTATATAAAGCCACTTGGATTAAACGGCTTAATTCATACATATTGTGATTACATTGTCTTTTATAAACTTTTGAAGTATCAGTTTTGGGGGAATGGACTTTGAAAGGAGGGCAAGAAACCTCATCTGCGTTTGGAAGATGAGCTAAAGGGGTGTGGGCTTGGAATGACATGAGGGTGAGTAATTGATGATGGAACTATTATTTCCAGGTCAACTGTCTGTTTAAAAGTTGAAATAGGAAGCTGTGAATGTAGAAGCTCAATGAATTGAAGCGCTCCTGAACAACCATCATAACTGAGCCAAATTTGTCAATTTTTGACTTCTAAATGTTTCGTTGTAGGAGCCAAACGGCTCCCTCGTTCTTTTTGTCTGGAGCCCTGCTGTGGGGTTTTTGTTCGAAAATTAAGTAATGAAAGGGAAAGTTCATCCAAAATTGAAAAATCTGTCATTAATTTCTCACCCTCATGTTGTTCCAAACCTGTAAGACCTTCATTCATCTTCGAAACACAAATTACGATTTTTTTTTTTTTTTTTGCAAATGCAACTGAAAACGTAGTAAGGACATCGGTAAAACAGTCTATGTGACATCAGTGGTTCAACCGTAATTTTATTTTTTTTGTGTGCAAAGAAAACTAAAATAACAGCTTTATTCAATAATTTCTTCTCTTCCATCTCATTCTTTGATGCGTGTTCACAACAACAGTCTTTGTAAATGTCGGTAGAATTTGATGGAGAGGATGTCTTGCAATTTTTTTGAACATGCCAGTTGTGTTGCTGTCTATGGTGGCTCAAAAAGCTAATCAAAAATATCTTAATTTGTGTTCTGCACTGTAAAATCCAATAGTTTACCTTACTTAGATATAATTAGTTATCTTTACTTAGTTGCTATACTTACTAGGTTGTATTACGTTACAGCTACTTTCAATGCAAGTAAAACAATTTACTTACTGCTTTGAGTGACGCTTACTTAAAATATTCAAGTAGCCACAAAGGAACCAATGACATTAATAAACTAGTGAGAGGCAGCAGTGCACTAATATGTTGCTAATTTGCAAAATAAAAAAAGAAGAGGAAAATAAAAGTTTTTGAGGTGGGTCAATAGTTAATCTGCAGTTATTTTTCACAAGTTACATTCACTAATTTCCCAAAGTCATCTTGAATGTTGTTTCAATACAACTGAAATATTTAAAAGAACATCACATAACCTTACTTCATAAATTGATGATGATTTTCATAAAATGTTTGTTTTTTACCTACCATTGTAGTGATTAATGTTCCCTTTGGTTGGGCACTTGGAACTTTGTTTATTTTATTGTAACTTTGTTCCTATTGATGCAACAATGCAACATGGAATCATAATTTTTGATTTCAAGTGCCAAAAAGTAATATGTAGGTTGCTTTTAGAAGGTAACCTATTTAACTAAATCATTAGCTAATATATTTTTATTATTTAGTAATGATCTTTTACAACTTCATTGTTCTTCATAAACACCCTGAGAAATCTAACTGGGTTGAGACAATCATTTAATATTTGTGGTAATGTGTTCAAGTCACAGACAGACTTCAACATTCAGCACGCGAATCACAACAATGGTAACAATTCAATTTTATTTATTTTTATTAATTGTGACAATAACCATTTTATTATTTTATTTGCTCTTTTTGTTGTGCTACTACTGCCACAAGACAGTAAATAAAATTAGCAAATAAAAACAACAACAGTAAAACAAATCAATTGCATAATTTATGCAGGCTGCAATGCACTCTGGGAGTCAGTGAGTAGCTATACTAAGTCAAGAGTAAACTTTAAGTAAAGGATCAAGTAGCCCCTACGGTTCTTTTTTAGTTGCTAGAACTCTCATGTAAGTAAACTATATCAACTAAGCATTTGTCAGTACAACATATTATTTCTATTTCACTTTACCTAGTTTTTTTTAAGGCAATCGGTTTGCATGCTTTTTTTAAAGTAAGCCCAACTAATTAGATTTTACAGTGTGAAGATGAACGCAGGTTTTATGGGTTTGGAGTGGCATGAGGGTGAGTAATTAATGGCAGAAATTGTATCCTATTTTATCTATCCCTCTTCAGAGTGTTTTTTTGAGACTTCCTATCTTCCTGAGTGGAACGGTTAAAAACAAATTCAGTTATCATTGGCAACAAATGCAAATGCTATCCATCTAAATAAGTGATGCTCCGATTGATCGGCCGATATTGGCTTAAAATAGCTTGATCGGCGAACCGCAAAATCGCCGATCAAAAAAGCCAATCACTTGACGTAAATTACTCGCGCAACTTTTTCACACGTGCATGCGCGCCGCACAGGTAAACAACAGCAGAGTGGAGCTTACCAGTGGCAACATGCAACATGAGTACTAAATTGCTTATTCGTTTTGTAAGGGTAGTCTTGTTAGTGGACATGTGACTAAGTTGTGCGTGTACAGAGCGCTGACTGTTTTGCCGGAGACGTTCAAGTTTACTTTCGGTTTCATTCTCTGCAATCGTCAGTGAGTGGTAAATGTGCGTGTGTGAATGTAAATGAATGTATCTTTCTATACCCGTCATATTGCAATAATGTTACCGCTGTATGGAGGGAAAGAAACCTCAAGTTTCAATAAAAGTATCTTAATGTGTTTTGAAGATGAACGAAAAGTCTTATGCATTTGAAACAACATAAGGGTGGGTAATTGATGATGATAATTATTTCAAAGTTTCAAAGTTGAAGTAAGTAGCTGTAAATGTTGGAGCTCAATGAATTGAAGCACTTCTAAACATCATCACTAAGCCAATTTGTCAAATTAATGAGTAATTTGACTTCTAAATGTTTCATTTGTAGGAGCCAAATGGCTCCCTAGTTCTTTTTGTCTGGAGCCCTGGTGTGGGTTTTTTGTTCAAAATGAAGTAATCAAGTTTATTAATAATAAACAAGTCTCAGTGAGCATTAATTATGAAACCTCAACAGCATGCTTTGAAAATGGATTCTATTGTGTGGGAAACTTTTGGTCTAAAGAGAAATGAACGTGTCTGCTAATAAGGAATCTGTTGGAACCTGCTACGCTTGTCTACAAGAGTGAATCCTTAATTTGTTTCTGGATGGACATGCCATGAACATACACCCATGCACACATTCTTCATGAGATTGTGAAGTTTGATGAGCCTCTTATCCCAGTATCAGTTGAGATGAACTTGTAGTGATGCTAGCTCAAAGAGGATTAGTAAAAGACACGGACACCTAAAAGAGAGACATTGTACGTGTATGTGTGTGAGATGCACGCTTGACCGTTTGGTCGCAGCCCAGTCACAAAAGCCACAGGAGATCCAGCAAGGATTTACAGGAGTCCAGCGGATCAACCCGGAACATCTCTGCACAATTCCCTCTCTTATCCGCCGCTCATCTCTCCATCTCTCTCTTCATCCTCCCTCCATCGGCCCTCTCATCCTGTGCACAGGCCCAGAGGATTAGGCTGGATTTAAGAACACACTGTATGAGGAGATCACTTCGAAACTGGCCCGGTGCGCTGCAGATGACGAGAGATTGCCACATCTTGTCTCTATGGCCGCTGCTCAGTTCATTCTGTACTGTCAGAGTGGTTCTGCTGGGTTGCACCCATTAATTGTACTTTTTAAGCTCTAAAGCTAATAGTATTAGCGTGGATCTCCATGGCAGTCGTTTAGTCACTCATTTATCACCATATCTGGCAAAGTTTGTCTCCTACCAACTGATGTCTAAAAAATTAGTTTAGGTTTTCATCAAATTATTAAATTGAAGTCAGTTTGAGATTTTAGAAAACAAGGAGCCTGTAGGGTGTTATATTGGAGAACACTTACAGATACCTCCAAGTTATTGGTGTTAATTTGACATTTAGTGCAAAATTTCTTAATTATATGAGACATCCTACTAAACTGGCAGCATTCCTCCAATTTCTCCTGAGATTGCGGGGCTGCTCTATAGTGACTGAAACCCTGTGACTGGAAACTGTCCAGATGATGGCCAAAGGGATGTCCCTTTGAGCCATTGCAAGAGAAGTTGGTCATTCTGATTCTGTGATTTCTCAAATATTGCAGGTTTACAGTGACACTAAAGGCTGGTTGTCCACTTAAAGGAGAACTCCGGTGTGATATTGACCTAAAGTGTATTGAATCATGATACCGAGTGTGAACGTACCTTGCATATTTCATCTCGGTTTGTGTCCAGCTGTCCGAAATCTGGGGTCAGTTAGCCGATGCTCACAACAGGCTGTCTATGAGAGTGAACAGGGCATCGGAAAAGCCATGTAAATAAATCACTGTTTTACGCCATTTACGAGGCACAAAGTAGCTCCACACTTCATCGGTAGACTTCCTAGGGCCCTGACATTTAAAACGAGACATTGAGAACTCAGAAAAAGCACCGGTAGTTTATTTACAAGAAGATTTATACAGACATCTTCCACCAGGAACAGAGCAGTCGCCGCCATCTTAAATGTAGTCACGATAAGTCGAGTGTCGAGCACGAAGGAAACTACAACCTGATACGTTGATAACCTGATAAATTCATTGGTGCTCGACACTCGATTTATCGTGACTAAGTTCAGGATGGCGGCTTCCGGATTTTCTTTCCCAGGTACTGTCTGTATAAATCTTCTTGTAAATAAACTGCTTTTTCTGAGTTCTCAATGTCTCGTTTTAAATGTCAGGGCCCTAGGAAGTCTACCGATGAAGTGCGGAGCTACTTTGTGCCTCGTAAATGGCGTAAAACAGTGATTTATTTACATGGCTCCTTCGATGCCCGATTGACTTTCATTGACAACCTGTTGTGAGCATCGGCTAACTGACCCCAGATTTCGGACAGCTGGACACAAACCGAGATGAAATATGCAAGGTACGTTCACACTCGGTATCATGATTCAATACACTTTAGGTCAATATCACACCGGAGTTCTCCTTTAAGACAAATGCACAAGAAGACAGGATAATGCAGAGACTCTCAATGGGGAATCAGGTTCAACACTGTAGCTGGAATTGCTTGTCCCAAGAAAGGCTAGTTGTCTACTTAAGACAAATACACAAGAAGACAGGATAATGCAAAGACTCTCAATAGGGAGTTGGGTTCAACACTGCAGCTGGGATTGCTTGCCAGTTCAGTGCTGAACAGGGTAAAGATCTGTCTTGTTTAAGATTGTGTTATTAATTCACACTTAGTTTAGTTTGTTTCGTTCTTTTGGTCTGGACCAAAAAGAAAAAAATGATACATTTGGTTCTGGTCTGCTTAGCGTTCACATTAGCATTTTTGACAGTGAACCTAAAGATATCGAACCAAAAGGCACTTAAGACAAATGCACAACAAGACAGGATAATGCAGAGACTCTCAATAGGGAATTGGGTTCAACACTGCAGCTGGAATTGCTTGCCATTACAGTGCTGAACAGAATAAGGATCTATTTCGGCAAGACAAGTCGGACTGAAAACTCACTTTAAAATATTTAGTAGGAATTTTGGTTAATTTTTATTTCATTTAATTAAACATTTATTTAATGCCTTGCAAAGTTTAGTTATGTAATATAAGTTAACCATTCAAAAATCTTGCTCATCATGCTCACTTCCCTTGTAGGTCAAAACAAACCAACAAAAAAGGCTAGAGGAAGAGAGTGGACAGTTGTTTACTATGGGTCATGATGACATCACATCCTGTGCACCAGCTGTGTTTCCTGGATAGATAGCAGTAGTATCCATCTGTCGAGAATAGGAAGACACATAAGGAGTTAAACGTGTCCGTTTGGTGCATGTGAATAGTACCAATTGGTGAGTGGAGACAGATAAAACCAAAAAGTGTTAAATGTTGTTGTCTACAGTGACATTTCATTATTTTGTCGACAACTCATCATGGGTTTTTAGAAAAGGAGGATGTTTTTGTGTGTGCATGCATGACAGTAGACCATATGGGGATTTCCATATCAGACAGGAAGCATTGGGACAGTAAGGAAGCTCTCCAAAAAAGCTCTTCAGATGCACAGTTGGGGGATCTCACCTCAGCAGTCAGCAGACGTAATCACAGTTTAGTGAGATAACTGCAGTGTCAGAAATGCAACAGCATTCTGTGTGTGTATTCAAAGCCTGTCTTTTCTCTCAACAACTTTATCTTCAGCCTCTTGATAGCCTGTATCAGCTCCTCACAGCTGTATACACACATAGCGCACAGTGTAAGCATTGTGTTTGAGAGAGACATTGAGCAGAGGAATGGTCTCGTTTGTGTGCGTCTGTGCTCCAATGAGTTTACATATTAACGGCATGAATCATGTCTAATTTATCTCTGAGCGTGCCGCTGTATCAGCTTATTTTATTGCTCCGGTCATGCATGCATTAAGGAGATGGGAAATATTTACATGTATTTGTGTGCATGTGTGCGCTTGTGCCAAAGTTAAGCCGGTAGAAATCGCTCTCTGCCTTGGGCTTGAGTGGCCTGAGCTCGGCCACAGAGACTCCACAGACTTAATCTGTCAGAGGCCGAAAAGTAGGTCAGCCGCCGGACACTGTGTGCACGTCAATTACCGCACAATAAATAGAATATTGATGAAGCTCTAAATCATAATTGAGAGGCCTTTATAACGAGTGAGCTGGAATGATTGCTAACCGGCTGATTCAATCTGAAGCCAATAGCTTAATTAGTTTAATTCATACGGCCTGACTGTTCCACTTTCCCGATTAAGGTCATCTGATTTGTGCGGCTTGACTTGGGCTCGATGTGTTTTACCGTGTTTTTGTGAAACACAGAAATTAAAATAAATAATTCAGTGATAATTGTCTTACCCTCATGTCATTTGAATCAGAGATGATGGGTTTTTTCCCCCTCTGGAGCCCAAAGTTTTTTTTTTTTCATAATGTATTTTTCGTAAGCATGAGAGTCAATGACAAAAGAGTGTCTACTGTGAAGAAAAGGAAAAGTCTTTAGCAAAATCTAATTTTAAGCACATTTGGAGTGCTTAGACATGTATTAATAATGATTTCAGATGTTTTTGAAAAACCAAAAAAGAAAAGAGTCCATTTAATGACTTATGTAGTGTAACCAACTTAAAAGTGACGTATGTTTTCACGACAATGCCTCTGAACTGAACGAAACTCGCATATTTTGCTGATTATTGCTGTTGAAAACGGTCAGTTATTGTTATGTTTTGGGCTGTACTAATCGGTCGGATCGGGAAAAACATTTGGAGTATTATAGACTGCCAAAGTTATAACAAATCAAGGAGGAGAGTTCAAAAGTTGGCCAAAGTGAAACAGGATTTCTAGGGCAAGAATCTTGTCAACATTCATGTTTTTCTTGTTTCCAGTCCGAGAGCTTTCTGACCCTGCATAAACAGCAACACAACTGACATAATAAACTAAGAAAGGAAGTAAGGACATCATTAAAATAGTCCATGTGACAACACTGGTTGAAACTTAATTTTATGAAGCTGTAAGAATACTTTTTGTAAGCAAAGAAAACAAAAACAAATATAGCTGCAAGCAGCGATGAAGGGCACAAGCCAACGGCGCAATCGGTACCCTGGTGCCATCAGGAAAACGATGCACAGCGGTACATGGATTTACAGTAATGCTCTGGCAATGAAAGAGTTACTCCATAAGATCAACACAAAGACAGACACTCACAAAGAGTAACATAACATAATTTTTTTACAGAATGCTGTAAAAATAAATTGTTCATTGTTAGTTCAGACTTGGGTTCCTGAGAGTATCCCTTTAAACCAATAATGTAAGGCTACACATCCTAATCATTATTTTATTGTAAGCTTTTTCATATTTTTCAATTTTAAATATATTAATAAAATATAATATTTAAAAATTTTTATTACAGATTTTAACTGTTTTTCAAGGTAAAAGGTATCACAACTTTCGTTATTAAATTCTATCATTTACATTTAATAGAATTTAATAATAATTTCACACCGCATGGTATTTTTACAACTCAAACTAAATAAAGGTCAAATTGTCTGATATTTTAAGTGAGTTACTGACCTTTACAAACATTAATGACTGTTTGCTCTTTGCAGGGGTACCTTTATGATATAATTTTTTTTTTCTTTTTTGCTTCTGCATGTTCATTGGAGCAAGTGAACTGCAAAATGTTAATTATTTTACCAAAATAAGAGGGATCATATGTAATGCGTGTTATTTTTTTATTTAGTACTGACTTGAATAAAATATTTGACATAAAAGATGTTTACATATAGTCCACAAGAGAAAATAAGTTGAAATATAGCTGAAATATAAAATAACCCCGTTCAAAAGTTTACATACGCTAGATAATACTGTGTGGTTTTGAATGATCCCAGCTGTTTTTTCCCCCGTTTAGTGGTAGTTGTTCATGAGTGCCTTATTTGTTCTGAACAGTTAAACAGCCTGCTGTTCTTCAGAAAAAATCTTTCACGTCCCTCCAATTCTTTGTTTTTTATTTTTATTTTTCATTTTTGTGTATTTGAACCCTTTCCAACAGTGACTGATTTTGAGATCCATCACATTAACATTTTGCAGATTCTGCAAGGTGTACGTAAACTTTTGACCTCAACTGTATTACATTATTTCATGATTTTGCTGTTTTGTTTTTCTAAATGATTGGGACAAACTACTTCCTTTTTTTTTCAAGAATTTCTTCCTTTTTTTCTTCATTATAATACCAGAAATGTTGTATTACCTTGATATTTTAGAACTTACATTTACTCTTTTTGAGTTTTCTCAACTGATGTTGCATGTAGAGTGAGAGACAAAAGCAGAGGAATTTGTGTTAATTCTGATCATTCAGTCTCTCTCTCTGTCTGTCTGAGCTCTGATTTGCCTGATTGGTTGGTCTTCTCGGCTCAGCGGCTTTACTGCATTCCTTAGCCTGACCCCCTGAGAGCTGGCTGAGGAAAAAGGGGTGGAATTTCTCTGTTGTGTCCCTCTCTTTTGCCTCGCTGTCTTTGTTTCCTGTTTTCTTTCTAAAATAAATGTAGACATTATGGTAATTCACAAGGCTGAAATGCAGGTGGTCTAAATCACTCTAGTTCTCTTTTTAGTAGTTCCTCTCATCGTACTGTAGGACTGTTTATTTCTGTGTTTTGTTTATGAGTGAAAAGACTTCTTGAATTGGAAAAATTAGGTGATGGAAGCAACTAAGTGCACTAGACGAGGACATTCAAATGTCCTTTATGCTTTAAAGAGAGCAAAATAAATCTAGATGGCATTAGTGTGGTCAGTAAGCAGCAAAAGTATATTGTGGATGTTAATCTAACTGGCTGTTTTAGATGTTACAACCTTTGGCTGCACCCCAGTTTTTAGATAAATTTTATTATGGATGTGTACAAATCTGATTTGGCAGACTGAGACTAAAGCAAACATTGTTGGTATTTTAAGCCACAGGGTCGTGTGTTGAAACGGCAGTGGAATTGAGGCTTGCCCCTCATTCCTGTAATTCTCATTAAGAGTAGATTGAGGCCAAGAGGAAGTCTGTTAAGCGTGTGCTGGGGACGGAGGGGGGTCTATTGAAGTGCTACAGGTGCGCAGCATAAGCTCGGAGGCTAATTATAACTGGCGGTGACGTTGGCAGTGAGTTGCTATGAATACAGCAGGGTGTGCCTGTCTCCTTATTCCTCACCAAAGGGATCTGGTATGTGTACTACAGATGGAGAAATTCTTAAGAGGAAATGAGCTCTTTGGATCGTAATGACAGAGTGCCAACAAAGACTTGTTAAACTGCATAAAATAGCTTTAATTAACCTGCATTATTGAGTAGGGTTGAATTAAATTAATTTTAATAGGACTGTTAATTTATGAAAAAAGTGAATGTGACCTTTGTTAGTTGCAATCATGCATCAGATGACTTTTTCAAATAGCAAGCAGTAATACAGTTTTTTTTTTTTCTGTGCTGATGAATTAAATTAATTGCAGATAATTGCATGCATCAATGTTTGCTGAGAAAACTCCAGAATTTAAAGACAAACATTCTGGTAGACTGGTTAAAAAATGAATAAACATTTAAACAAACACAAATAGGCCCTATTGTTTGTTTGTTTTCCATGCTGTTGAAATTAATTTCAGTGGTTTACAGTCCACAGAAATCACTTTTGCAATCAAATTTGATTGGTTGTTCACACTGGATGTGTTTGTGCATTTGTGGTGTTTTGAAATTGTTGATCTACAATATATGTGTCAATTTTGGCAATTGCATTGTTTCTTGTGCAATGACACCCTGCCACTTTAACCACTTTGTTCTGTTTTATTATGTTTCATTACATCTAGCTGTCTCATGCTGAGACACGATACTTGTAGTTGCTGGGCTGGGCTGACTGTGGACTGACAAAAGCATGCCTTTTAAAGGGAACATATGATTAAAAATCTGACTTTTTCCATGTTTAAGTGCTATAATCGGATCCCTGGTGCATCTACCAACCCATGAAAACGTGTAAAAGGACAACCCAGTAACTTTTTTTGGTAAGCTTTTCTCTGTGAGTATGTGAAAAAAGCGAGCCGCTCAGATTTCGCTTCCCCCCCATGACATAGGAGGGGATCTTGTTATAATATTATCACCCCTCAGGGGCCATTTACACAGGGTTGCCAGGTTTTCACGAAAAAACCCGCCCAGTTGCTATTCAGAACTAGCCCAAAACTAGCTCAATGGGTCCCCCAGTAAAAATTGCGTTCCGGGGAGTAATATAACATATTTGGGGTCGTTTCAACCAGCGGCAACAGTGCTAAAGTTGCCCAATTTTGCAGAAAAAAACGTGGACTTGGCAACACTGCATTTGCATGAAGTTTTCAGCCAAAAACTGGAAACTTTTTATGTGCCTTGCCTGTTTGTTTACACGACAACAGTGTTTTGGGGACTGAAAATGGATAATTTTGTCCAAGTTTTTGAAAACGCCAACGTTAACGAATTCCGTGTAAACACCCAATACAGAAATCTTTGAAAACTGTGATGTTATGTGCATTTTAGGTATGTGTATGTGTGCAGTATGTGCTGAGTTTAAAGGCAAGTGTGAACAAACAGAGCGCCAACTACTGGCCTGGCATACGTAATACAGCATTTTTGCAGTTTTCGCAGATATGTGTAAACCCGAATCATTTTGAAAACATTGTCATGAATATGTGAAACTTTTTAAAAATGCAATGGGGATAAAACTTTTCAGTTTTTGACTACATCAGGTAGCTTTAATCTGCACGTTTCCACGCAAGGTGCCACCATTTTGCTTTTGCAAGCAACAGCGGTGTACCAGTTCTCACGCTATGGCAAAAGTTCAAACAAGTGTTCAGTTATTGGTTGCACAGATGAGGTCAGAACACTATTTAGAGTCCTAGCCTCAGAGGAGACAAGAGAACAGTGGATTTATTGATTTATTTACTGTGTATTGCCACTGCTACCACACAGATCTAATATAAACGTACGATTTATTTCTTAGCTGTTTACCTTCACAGACATAACCGACTGTTTTTGTAACCTATGTTTGTTTTTTTGTAACCTATGTTTGCTTTTAACAAACTTGTGTGTATTTGACAGTTCAAGCGCAATAAGACCTGAAAGAGGACATAGTTTAGTACTCCCATGCAGTGTGACAGCCACTTTCTGTGCGTGTGATTTAGATGTGTGCGCTCAGAAAACCCTATATCAGAAGTTTAAACTGATATGGTTTAAAAAACGCTTGATTTCAGCAAGGGGGACATGATAATCAAAACCAAACAGATGTTTTTAGCAGAGTATCTGAGGTACAAGCTGTAAAGGCACAGTCCTATTCTGGAAAAGGGGGCGGGTAACAGCAGCTCATTTGCGTTTAAAGAGGCATGCATGAAAACAGTGTGTTTCCACTTATAATAGGCATTTAATCAAATATCTGAGCTGAAACTTCATAGACACATTCTAGGGACAAAATAGGTCTCTTAATAAATGTTAAATGTTGGTTGGTATTCCTAAAAATTCCTTCTGTGTATACATGGGTCAGGGAGTATGATTAAACGCTTTTTAACGCTTTATTTTTAGTACATTTTTGGAATAATTGAGTGTACTACATTTAAATGAACACATTAATCTGACAGCCCTACAATTTACATTTTAATGGCTTATCAGTTTTCGGATTACAAGGCAGCAGAAAGTCTGGTGTTTTAGAAAGGCTTTAGTACTTCAGTTTTTTTCCATTGCGCTGAGAGCATTTGGAGCACATCGTTCATCAGTGCTCCGGCTCGGCTTCTCTGCTTTAGGTTAGTACTTTTAGGAGTGCTTCAGTCAAGTGAAAGAGTTTATTTGAGGTCAAAATGGTCTCCCTATTCTCTTTCCATCCCATTCAAAATGCTGGCAACCATTTATATTGCCAAAACATCGAAGAGGAAGAAAAATAAAAGTTAAAACAATAAAACCGAAAGCAGAAATTCTAAAAATCATGTTAATTTCCGTGTTAAAACGTAACATTTAATGTAAATTGTTATGCTAATAATTCAATTTGTAATTATATGAGAATAGAATGCAAATTAGAAGCATTGCCAGTCCCACTGTATATAAACAGAAAATTAATGTTTTATAATTAAGCTAAGCTCTTTAATGCAAATGAGACAAGTGATGTGCTGGATGTTTTGTTCTTAGTAAGGGAACCGCTTTCACCTTTAGTACACCCATCACGTACACAACCGCCACAAACTAAGATATTAAATTTGTCTTCTTTGTTGGGAGAATGATAAATCTCTCTCTGCTAAATGCTGAATTGTCTTGTTATTTTCTCCTAGAGGAAATGAGCCCACGAGTAGATTTGAAGATGAGAAATTAATGCTCGGTCAACCCTTCTTCCTCAGCGCTGTGGACTAAAACAAACTGACTGTGGCAGCATATGTTTGTGTTTATGGTGTGAGGTTTAAAATGGAGGAAAACTTTCACAGTGACAAAATTAGATGTGATTATCACTCGCTAATACTTCCACATTCAGCCACTGGAAATTGTGTGTGCGTGTGCATTTAAACAGGCTTAGCGCTGCATGTGTTTATCGGAGGGAATGCTGGATCCCTCCAGTCGGCCTTGTGACTGATTTGCTGGTTTATTGTGCAAAGAGATACATGCAAACACATTCTGTTTTTATTTTAATTGCGAGCGAATGCGCATGTGTTTGTGTGAGAGAGAAAGAGAGTGACGGTCACCTGACCATAAATCTTTCTGATGGCAAGACACTGGTCTATTCATTTATTTGTCTGACTTCCTAAACAAGTGTGCTGTGTTTCAGCAGTGCGTGCACGAGGCTGGGTCTCTTAAGTGCGTGACTGGCAAATATGGGCAGGAAATAGCGTGCTTAGATGACAGTAATTTTGGGTTTTGATGTGAGTTTGAAGGTGAGAGTATTTCCAAGTAGCTTTTAGCTCCCCATCTTTTATGTATTAGTAAATTCTAGCTCACCTTGGCACGATCAGGTCGTTTTCATTCTCAGTCAAGAGAAAATGTTGTTGTAGCTTTGTTAATTCGTTAAAGGGATAGTTCAGCCAAAAATGAAAATTCTGTTATTAAGTAGTCTGTGGTTCCAAACCCGTAAGACCTTCGTTCATGTTTGGAACACAAATTAAGAATTTTTTTGATGAGATCCGAAAGCTTTCTGACCCTGCATAGACAGCAACGCAATGTTCAAAACTAGTTTCAGTTGCATTGCTGTCTATTTGAGTCTCGAAGATGAACGAAGGTCCTACAGGTTAGAACGGCATGAAGTTTCAATTTTAGGGGAACTATTCTTTTAAGACATTAGATTGATTTAAGGAGACATTTTAAAATACAGAAAAAGATATATTTGTTTTTATATAAATGTGAGTTGGTTGGTTGTTTTTTCTTTAAGCTTCTGAAAAAGCTTCTGAAAAAGCTTTTGTTTATCCATGTGATGGAAAAGTTATTACTCCAGTGTCATATATGATCCTTGTAATATTCTGATTTGGTGGTCAAAAATATTTTATGTTGAAAGACAAATGGTCCTGCTTAATGTTTTTGGTAATGCATTTTAAAACTGTGACGAATAGAAAGTCTTTTTATTTTATTTTGCAAACTTTTTACAAATGTCTGTCACATTTGATGAATTTATTGCATCCTTGCTGAATAAAAATATTTATTTCTTAAAAAGAAAAAAAACTTACTGAATCTAAGCTTTTGAAGGGTCAGTGTATATAAAACATAGTACTATATGTAAAATAATATTTATGAAATTCTTGATAATGACACAATTCTTAAAGGAGAAACACACTAGAGATAATTTCCCAAATCTCTTGTCAACCAAGATGTTTATGTCTTTCTTTCTTTAGTCATAAAGAAATTGTTTTTTGAGGGAAGCATTTCATGATATCTCTCCATAAAATGGACTTCTATGGTGACCCCGAGTTTGAACTTCCAAAATGCAGTTTAAAAGCAGTTTCATGGCTATAAATGATCCCAACCAAGAAAGAAGGTCTTATCTATTGAAGCAATTAGTTATTTAAAAAAAAAAAATTACAATTGATGTACTTTTTAACCTCAAACGCTTGTCTTGTCTAGCTCTGCGGAAACTGTGTATTGCGGTTCATGACAGAGTATGTTAAAAATCTCCAATCTCATTTTCTCCTCCAACTTCTTAATCACCCTACATTGCTGTTTTACCTTTTTTTGGAAAGGGCATTTGATCTTCTTTGCGCGTTCACTTTGCAAACCCTTGGTCGGTACTTCTGCAGCGATGTAGCTGTCTTGAACCTTAATACACGGAGTTGACGCAGACCTAGACAATATGAGAATTTGAGGTTAAAAAGTAAATAAATTGTTAATTTTTTCAGAAAATAACCGATCATTTCACTAGATAAGACCCTTCTTCCTTGGCTGGGATTGTTTAAAGCCCTTTAAAGCTGCATTTAAACTGCATTTTGAAAGTTCAAACCCTCAGGCACCATAGAAGTCCACTTTATGGAGAAAGATCCTGAAATGTTTTCCTCAAAAAATGTAATTTCTTTACGACTGAAGAAGTGAACTTCTCCTTTAGTTGTTTTAAAGTTGTCAACATGTTTTATAAAATTTTGTGAATCAAACTTTTTCCTCTCAGCCCTTCTTAAAGGGACAGTTCATCCAAAAATGAGAATTACAAAAAGGTTTTACTCTCCTATGTGTATGTGACTTTCTTCTTTCAGACGAATACAATCAGAGTTTAGATAGATATTTAAAAATTTCCTGGCTCTTCCAAGCTTTATAATGGCAGTGATTGTTATATACATATACATATGCATATATATACATATGCAGTTTATTGGACTTCAAAATCTCAACAGTCATTCACTGCCATTATAAAGCTTGGAAGAGCCAGGACATTGTTTAATATTTGTCTTGTTTGAGAGTGGTACTTTTCATTTTTAAGTGAACTATCCCTTTAATCCACATGTTCTCTCTGAGAACATTCCTTATGGTTTATGTCTGCGAGCTGGAAGTGAAAAGTGTCTTCCTTGTTCTGCTGCAAAATCCCTAAAAAGGAAACGAAAAGACAGACCATAAAGAAGACAGATTGCTAGTTAAAGATCTGAAAGCAGTCAATCCCTTCTTTGAACCAAAATATCACTCTGCTTTTCCTCGTGAAGTGTGCTCTTACTAGCGTAGAGCTGGGCCATCGAGTCTGCCTGATGCCCTGTGGCTCTTGTACGAGCTTGTCCGCCCACCCTGGACATGTCTGGAAGCTCTCTGCGCAGTTCCTTTTTCCTTTTCACCCTCAAATTTACGAGCAGAGTAGTGTTAAGATGGAGGAGGGGAGTCCTGCCAGGGAAAAAAGCACACAGAATGACTGAAAAAAAGTTGAAAGCGAAGAAGCTGTGCGTGGTGTTATACCGATTTACATAAGTCTTTCTCTCACACTCAACTATTTTTTTGGTGAAACGTTTTCATTCTGCCAATCTCATGGTGGAATATTCTACCAAAAAGAAAGAAAATGGGTCAGGGAGTGAGAGGAAAAATTGTAAAGATGAGAAAGAGAGAGCATATTGGGGTATGGGTGGGGTGTTGGCTGTAATACGGTTGAGATCACTGTGGGCTGCACTGAAAAGAATCACATTTCACTCACCACAACTAAACACATGTACGCCTACACTACATCAAGCGACAGTGTGACCTTGATGCGATGGATCACGACTGGAGACTGCATGTGGTGTATTTCTGTCATATAGCCTTTAAAAGAAATACCACAGTTATTACTATAAACTTATGTCATAACATCTTTGTTTCCATTTTACTTAATAATATGACAGCAGTAATTTTCTAGTTTCAATTTTCCTCTTCAGTAATTAAATTCAAAGTGGCTGTAAAAGTGCGAAGACTATCACAGCAGGTTGTAACTTCAAAATTTGAGGTAGCAATTATAGGTAAGTTTTATTTCACTGAATAAAGCCCTGAGTACATCAGTGTGTAACTTATTCTGCACCGCATGGAACTCAGATCGTGCTGCTTTTAATGCTTTTACTTTTCTATGTCTACCTGGTGGGTGATAAAAAGGGCCAAAAAACCTCCCATCGATTTCAAAAAAGATGAAGGGGCCTTAAACTTTTACATTTGACAGATGCTTTTATCCAAAGCAAATTACATGAGTGCATTCAAGCCAATTTGTTTGGTGATATTTGTCTTTTTTTTTTTTCTCCAATCTTTTTTTTTTCAATTAGCAGATACACTACCAGTCGAAAGTTTTTGAACAGTAAGATTTTTATGTTTTTTAAGTCTCTTCTGCTCACCAAGCCTGCATTCGTTTGATCCAGTTTACAGCAAAAACTGTACAATTTTGAAATATTTTTACTATTTAAAATAACTTTTCTATTTTAATATATTTTAAAATGTAATTTATTCCTGTGATTTCACAGCTGAGTTTTTAGCATCATTACTTTAGTCACATGATCCTTCAGAAATCATTCTAATATGCCGATTTGCTGCTTTAAAACATTTATTATTATTATTATTATTATTATAATTATTATTATTATGTTGAAAACAGCTGAGTAGAGCTTTTTCTGGTTTCTCTGATGAATAGAAAGTTTATATTATATTAGAAGTACAGCATTTATCTGAACTGGACATCTTTTGTAACATTGTAAATGTCTTTATTATCACTTATGATTAATTTAAAGCACCCTTGCTAAAAAGAAGTATTAAATTCTATAATTTTTTTCCCCCAAAAAAATCCAAGCTTTTGAATGGTATAGTGTATAATGCTACAAAAGCTTTTTGTTTTTGATAAATACTGATATTTGGATCTTTCTATTCATCAAAGAATCCTGAAAAAAATATACTCAACTGTTTTATATGTTGATGATGATAATAATAAAAAAAATTCTTGAACAGGAAGTAAACATAGAATGATTTCTGAAGGATAATGTGACAATGAAGACTAGAGTAATGATGCTGAAAATGTAGCTTTGATCACAGGAATAAATTACATTTTTGAAATATATATTTAATAGAAAACAGATATTCTAAATAAAATATTACAATTTGTTTTTACTGTTTTGCTTGCTTTGGATCTCGGTGAGCAGAACTTCTTTAAAAAACAAAAAATCTGGTAGTGTATACTTCCTACATAGTCTTGCGTTTTGACTTTACCAGTTCAATGACACTAACAAGTAGCCTTGAAAACTCCTGCACTTCTTGTCTTTGCTCTTGACCCTTGTATGTAGCAGTCACACAATCTCTGTACTTGACCTGTGTGTGAGGACGCGTTGGTCTCTTTCCACCGAACATTCATTCAGCAGGCATTTTGAAAGCCTTTATATAGGAGAGCTGTTACTCCAAACTAAAAATGCTAAAAATGTTGTGTTTGACTTGTTAGAATCATCGAATGACATTGAATTGATTCGGCTGCGAGGGAATTCATGTGCTGGATGAGTTGGGAAGTTAATCTGCCTGCAGACCTTCTGCATGTCAGTCATAATCCCAATCCCATTCTCAATCCCAATGAATCTCTTTCATGCTTTAATCCTGTTTGTATGTGGCTGTTGTCCCTTAAAGGAGCAGCTCTCTGACTGCATATGCCAGTATGGAGGTTGTGAGAATAGCTGGGAAGTGACAGAACTTAATACTTCATGCAGGCCTAATATAAATTACATTTAATGTAATAGAAGTCATTATATGTATCTCATAGATCTAATTATGCATTTTACATGCCAATTCCATTATAATTTCATTCCAATGTTCTGAGTAAGGTTGTCATGGCCAGGTTTTTTGGCTGATCTCTGTACCAGATATGCAAGAACATTGCAATCATTTCCCAAAATGTCATTTTTATGGAAATAAACGTCTGTAAACATAAATGCGTTCCAGATGCAGGACACGCCGAAGACAGATGCAATGAGGAGAAGAGAGCTTAGACACGCAGCAGAGAAAATATTGCACCAGACAGAGGCTCACTATTTGCATTGCTTAAAAAAAAAAAAATCTAAATACTGAATTTGGATGTGGGAGTTAATATGAATGTATCTCTGAGGGGAACTGATTGTCTTCATAAAAGTTTCAGTGGCATTTTCTTTTCCTCTTACCTCAGTATAATGCATATTAAAATAACGTTTATAATCGCAGCTGCTGTGTTTACAGAGGTAACTACTGTTTAAAAGATGAATTCACTTCCAGAATAAAAATATCCTGATAGTTTACTCACCCATATTGTCATCCAAGATGTTCGTGACTCGTGTTCTTAAGTCAAAAAGAAATGAAGGAAAACATTACAGATTTTTTCTCCATACTGTATAATGGACTTTGAAGGTCCAAATTGCAGTTTTAATGCAGCTTCAAAGGACTCTACACGATTCAGGTCAAAGAATAAGGGTGTTTATCTAGCGAAACGGTCTGTCATTTTCTGAAAAAACAAACATTTATATATTTTTTAACCACACATGTTCTGCAATGCGTGTCTTCATGCATTATGTAATCAAAAATCTCATCTTCTCTTCCAACTTCAAAATCGTCCGACATTGCTGTTTTACTTTTTTTTTGTAAAGGTGTTTGACTTTCTTTGCACATTCGCTTTCTAAACACTGGGTCCGTACTTCTGCCTACGTCACACGTGATCTTTCCAACATGGCTACATAAAGCGTGAAGTTGAGCTAGTGTAAGATGAGCATTTGTGGTTAAAAAGTATACATTTTTATTTATTTATTTATTTTTAGAAAATGACAGATCGTTTTGCTAGACACAGGGTTTGGACAAGGTGCTTAAAGTACTTCGATTTGACTTTTTGAAATTTACGGCCTGGAAAACCCTTGAAAATAGCAATATTTCTGAAGAGGTACGTGAAACATTTTTAATAAGCACATATTTTTTCACTCAAAATTGAACAATTCCAAAAACATCATACCTTTTCACTTATTTCAGTTAATGTCGGAGAACTAGCGAGCTAAGCCATTAGTAGTGCTGACAGAGTCATGTAAACATGGCTGAAGATGCGAAAAGAGGAACAGATGAATCGAATCAATTGAGTGAGTCATTTAGGTTGGAACCGCTCCGGTTAATTCAAACTTGTGACTTTGATCGTTCATTTCAAGTCAGTCACTAGAAAAAACAGATCAAATTAAAAGAGGCTTTCATTTTCATGAAAATCCTTGAAAATCAACAAAGTAGTGCTTGAAAGTCCTGGAATTTCATTTTACAGTATCTACAGTGCCTTGCAAAAGTATTCATACCCCTTCATTTTTTTTCACATTTTGTTTTTGTTGCAGCATTATGTTAAACTGCTTTAAATTAGTTTTTTCCCCACATCAATTTACATACACCATAATAATGACAAAGCAAAAACCAGATTTGCAAATTTTGCAAATTTATTAAAAATAAAACACTGAAATAAGTACATTGCATAAGTATTCAAACCCTTAACTCAGTACATAGTTGAAGAACCTTTACAGCCTCAAGTCTTTTTGGATATGATGTGACAAGCTTTGCACATCTGCATTTGACAATTATCTGCCATTCTTTGCCTCACCTTTTCACCTCTCAAGCTCTGTCAGCTTGGATGGGGGCTGGCAGACATTTTCTAGAGTCCTAGTTGATCCAATCGTCTTCCATTATGGATAATGCTTCTGTGAACCTTCAATGCAGCAGATTTTTTCCTGAACTCTTCCCTAGTTCATTGCCTTAACACAAGTCTGTCACTGAGCTCTACAGGCAGTTATCTTGACCTCAGGACTTGGTTTTTGCTCTGATATGCATTTTCAGCTGTTAGACCTTTTCTGAGAGGTGTGTGCCTTTCTAAATCATGCTCATTCAAATGATTTTGCCACAGTTTAACTCCACTCTAAGTGTAGTAACATCTAGAAGCAATATGAATGCTCCTGAGATAAATTAAGAGTGTCCCAGAAAAGGGTATGAATACTTATGCAATGGGATTTTTTCAGTTTTTTATTTTTAATAAATTTGCACAAATGTTAAAAAAACACAAACAAATTTTTTTGCTTTGCCATTATGGAGTAGGGAGTGTAGATTGATGTGGGAAAAAAAGTAATTTAAAGTAGTTTAACATAAGGCAGCAACATACAAAATGAAGGGGTATGAATAATTTCGCAAGGCCCTTATTTCTCAGCTGGGATTGTGTAGAGCCATTTGAAGTTGCATTGAAACTGCAATTTGGACCTTCATCCCGCTGATCACCGTTGATCATTATATTGAGAAAAATCCCGAAATGTTTTTCTCAAATTAATTTCTTTCTTCAGTCGAAAATATTTTTTTATTCTGGAAGTTAACTAATCCTTTAATACAGTGGCTTCGCCATTATTCTGAAGCTTTAGCATCATGATGCTACCGAAGGTCTGATAAACCCTAGTTGTGAAATATGAAATCTGAAAGCCACCATAACAAAAATATATGCAAATATACAAACTGCATTTTCTTGGCTGGAAGGCATATTTATATCCAGTAGCTTTGTAATTCCATTGGCCATTGGCTGGTGTAGAAAAAAGTTAATTTGATACCTTGGCTAGACGGTTATTGAGGTGAATATAGAGGCTCTTTATCTCACTCAATAATGAATGGATGATAAAACATGTTTTATCCGTTGCCGTTTTGTGATGCTTCTGAAATTTGCCAATTTTATAGCAGTAAGAAAGAGGTTTGTCGTTGGGTTTATGATGGATTTTGTGTGCGAGTTTTATTACATCGGTTGAGGTTGCGGCTTGCGTGCCTTGCATTTCAATGAAGAGGGACATTTTGTTGGTTTTCTTTTGGTTTCACACACAGACTTTCTCCACCCATGGACACAGATGCTTAGCATGTTTTAACAGTCTGTCTTGGGTTGAGTAGTGCATGTGCCTTTTGAGGCCGAGCTCTCAGACGTTTCTCATGCTCTCTTAGGCGTGGTGTGGAGCCAGATGGACAGAGTCACTCGTGCTCCCTCATCGCCTCAAATGACGTACCTAATGTTCCAGTGCCGTTATATACACACACACTCTACAGTAGAAAAGGCTCCAGGGTGTGTGTGGTTTCACATGCTCAACTGTGAAACGCCACACACTATGGTCTCTATAACCCTTCTGTATCTTCTGTAAGCAAACCAAGCATGCTTCGTATATCACTCGACTGAGCGCCAGCACATTACACAGCACCGGTATTACACGCCATGTGCGTCCATACGCACCATAAAACCCTTGTAAATGACTCAGTTTCGGTCATATTAGCACCAGTGCTTATGATATGCCACAGTGGGCCGGGATTTCCTTCAAAATCCTTCTGTTTGTTTTCTTTATTTTTTTGCAAAATCACAATGTTTTTTGTTTTTGTGAGTATATCCAAATAAAAGTAGACCCTTTATTCGATTGATGTACTGCTTTTGTGTGTACGATCAGTAATGGCCAAGTAATTGAAATTCCTTTTTGGAAACTGCCACAAAACGCGTATATGCGTTTGTCGACCCCAAGGGTTGCATTTTTCTGGATTCCGTTTTCCATTTTAGTTTATTTTTTTCTAGATGGTTCAACGTTTAATGGTTAAATAAAAATAATGTGAATAAAACGTGTAATTAATTGAAATCATGAGACTTACACAATTTAACAGTCATTTTTTAAAAGTTGAACAAAAATGTAATTTTTAAGGTCCTATCAAATATTTTTCTCAAATTTATTTTATTTTATTTTTTGTACCAAATTCTATGTTTTCCATTGATTTTCTGGATTCCATTCTGGTAAATAAGTTTCCTTAAAAAATAATGTTTTAAGGATCATTTTATTATTAGTAGTAGTACTATCATTACCTTAAAGCGATGCTTCGGAGTGGATTTGACTTCATTGCTATGCACTCCGAAGCCCATCTAAATACCCCATCCGAAGTTTTGTTTACCTTAGTCGAACATTGACGGAGATAGCCAAGCTTGTCGAATGGCTTGCTACAGCCGTACATGGTACATGTGATGTATCTGGTAAATTGCACCACTAAACGTGCAAGTAATCTTACCAAACATCTACAGTAGTGTAAATATGTACTCACAAAACGCTGCATTGGAAAATTTGTAAGTCCACCATGAGTGTATTAAAAACAACTGTTACCCGATCCCTACTAGTCTCAAAAATCCAAAATGGCGACAAGTCGACGTCACTTCCCTGGTTTGGGAAAAGCACGTAAAAGTCCACCTACTACGTCTGTGTGCATGTCAACTTCCTGTCAGAAAGCGATGCATCTAATGACGAAAGCAATGATATTTTGTTGATAAAACAATTTCACAAAAAAAGATTACGTGAAACAAAGTTGTTAATACTTCAGAAAAAAAAATTGGATATTCTAAACCAGGTGATGTCGTGAGACACCGCCCACATCACAAGTTGACATGCACACAGACGGTAAACAAAACTTCGGATGGGGTATTTAGATGGGCTTCGGAGTAGGGCTGGAGGATTTTATCGATTCTGCGATATAAATCGATATTTTTTTTCCAAAGAAAGTATCGATTTTTTAGCCGCGAGTATCGATACATACGTCCCATTCTAATCCCCCGTGTTGTTTACCCCTGTTCGCGTTGCAGGAAGAGCGATTTGGTCAGCCAGCCGCTAGTGTTGCTGTAGAGCAAGTTACCCGTACTAACTTTACACAGACGCAGAAGTCTACCTCTTTCTGTTTACCAAGTCAGAGCGAGGATATTCAGAGAATGGCGGCGAATATAAATCCAGCACCCGCCTGCTTAAAGGGATCCCTTTATATATAATTTGATGTTTATTTGCTTACCCCCAGGGCATCCAAGATGTAGGTGACTTTGTTTTCTCAGCAGAACACAAACGAAGATTTTTAACAAAAACCGGTGAAGTCAAATAATGGCAGTCAATGGTTACCAAATCTTTAGAGGAAAGAGAAACACACACAGACAAATCCAAATTACACCCTGCGGCTCGTGACGATACACTGATGTCCTAAGACACGAAACGATCGGTTTTTGTGAGAAACTGAACAGTATTTGTATCATTTTTTACCTTTGACACACTGCCACGTCCATCTGTCCTGAGCAGGAGGACCTTTCGGATCGTTACATGTGAATGCGCTCTGAAGTAAAATACGCAAACACCGGAAGCGATCTGTCGCGTGTATACAACACTCGTTTACACAGTGCACACAGACTGTGGGTATAGCCGCTATTCAAAATGGTAATTACTTGCGCTTATCCTGATTGTTCAAACCAAATTTAAAGCTAAAAGATTACATCTGCTTGCGTAAACTCATGCGGGACTTTTAACCGATTTCCCCTTACTGCGTTTGCGTATACTACGTCAGAAGCGCGTTCACATATGACGAGCCGCATTCAAAGCTCGTGCTCAGGACAGATGGACGTGGCTGTGTATTAAAGGTAAAAAATGATATAAATACTGTTCAGTTTCTCACAAAAACCGATCGTTTCGTGTCTTAGGACATCAATGTATCGTCACGAGCCGCAGGGTGTAATTTGGATTTGTCTGTGCATGTTTTTGCTTACTTTTAAAGGTTTGGTGCCCATCCACCAGTATTATTTGACTGGCAGACTGCACTGGTTTTTGTTAAAAATCTTCGTTTGTGTTCTGCTGAGGAAACGAAGTCACCTACATCTTGGATGCCCTGGGGGTAAGCATATAAACATCACATTTTCATTTTTGGGTGAACTATCCCTTTAATTGCAAATTGCAATGTTGCATTTTATTTACTTTTCAAAGGCTTGTAAGCTACAGTTTGCACTGTTTCAATAAATGGAACTAATTTTCTCAACACATCTTTGATTAATTTTGTCCAGCATTTATTTTGCAAGCTGTCTGATGTTTTTTGAGTTTATTTCAATTAATTCAATCCAAGTAAATGAAACACTTACAAGATGTCACCAAAATCACTCTGTCTCTTTTAAATCTATCAGAAAATGATGTAAGTGTATCGAATTATATAGAATAGTATCGAATTATATCGAATCGTATCGTTGGCAAAATATCGTGATATATATCGTATCGTGAGCTGAATACCATGTATCGTATCGTATCGTGAGATTAGTGTATCGCTACAGCCCTACTTCGGAGTGCATAGCAATGTAGTCAAATCTACTCCGAACCATCGCTTTAAGTAATAAATTTCGGTTACAATTTTTTCAAGTTAAGACAAACTTTTATTTTGACGGGTTACTTCGAAGACTTTTAAGTTTTTGTTTGTATTCAATTTGTACAGAGCAGTTCTAGAGATCATGTTCATGTGTCCATGTACTCATATATTGAGGCGGAAGAGGCTGAAAACACTGCAGACATCATGCATGCTTTATTATGTATGTAGTAAATGAAGCCACGCGTCTGCGCCATTCGTTCACAGAGTTACGTGCAAACCATGCAGGATTCATATTTAAATAGTATTTTGTGGCTTAATATTCACAGACACTAGTCTACATCATGTTCTGATTTAAGTGTACTGACCTACTTTTTATTTATTGGCAAATTCTGTTGACATTTTACATTATACAGTAAATTCCATTTTTGTGACTGGATTCCATGATTTCGTCTGCGTTTTCTGCATCATAGAAATCATAGGGTCAAACCTAAAATGTTTTGCAAGCCTTCAAAATGAAAAGTGTGGCATCTCACACATTGTGGTTCAATAAATGATTTTCCATTTTATTAACACGTGACCAAGTGACCCTGACATGTTATTGTGGCAACCAGTGAGGGGTTCTGTTTTCATCTGTCTGTGTTTTCTGTCAGACTTTGATTGACAGCTGTCATTGTGAATGATACGTGTACTGTGTGGTTCACTGTCTGGGTTCATTTCCTTTATGAAACTTCGACACTTTGAAACTCTGGTCGCTGAGCTCATGATGAAAGTATCAGTGGGAGTGAGAAAGCACATATTTTCTGGTGTGCGTGTGAGAGAAGAAAAGAAAAAACATTTTCCTGAATAGTGTGCCATTTCCTTATGGTTTGGGATGATGATTGTACTGATGATCAGATCTATTAGCAGGAAGTCAGTGTCAAGCTGTGAAATGGAACAGAGGCTGTATCCTGTCACGCTGCCCTGATGCCATCAAATATGAACATATGACGATGTGTCAGAGAGACAGAGAGTGATATAATGGAAAACATGTTGGCCAGAAATAGTGTTTTTGTTGTTTTTTTTTCCCTTTGGCATGCATGAAAGGTGTATTGACAGAGCACAGTAATTTATCTTCCGCCAAGCAGCAATTTATTTGAAAACATCACGTCTCATAGTTTTCAAAGCTATTGAGTAGATTAATCACTGAATTGCTTCATTGACATCAGCTTTAGAAAAACAGTGTGAAAATACTCAGACTCATTGTGAATGTGCATTCCTATTAGGCACTGAAACCCTATTGTAATTGCTAGAATGGCCAAGGATCTCCACGTAACACTGATTGTGCAGACCAAACTGTAAGTCGTAGAGACTTGAAACTTGGAGAGATGGTAGTACTCACACAGTCTACAACGTCACCAAGGCTTGCCCCAATCGGCCTGACATGGGCGCCACAGCAATCAAAAGTATGAAATCGCTCATAATTCCTAAACCATCAGTCGCAGGCTCAAGAGTCTTATGTCGTTGGAATCCTTGGCTCAGAATGCTTGGACAAAACACATGTCACCTTTTGGGTATTTTGCATTAAAAAAAAAAACTACTTTTGTGAACTAGTCCTAGGTTTTTCGTCCGATCAGAACCAAACCAGTGCAGAGCGATTCTCTGAAAAAGTGAATATCAATAATTATCAAAAAAAGTTTAACTTTTTACTCACCGTAGCAAAACACAGTCGTAAAGATCTGAGAAATTTGAAAGAAATCGGCCACTGGAGGCGATATTGCATTTTTCAATCAGCATAACCGATTGTATGTTGTGCGGCTTTTCACACATACGCACGCCATTCATATCATACGATAGACCACTGCTGTCAATCAAAGCATTTGTTAAATGATTTAAAAAATTTGAAAAAATGTATTTTGCAAACTATTCCTAGAGTTTTCACTCAATCTGGAAATAAACCACTGCAGTACGGTTCTCTGGACTATGTCAGGGGTCCCCAAACTAAGGCCCGTGGGCCGAATGCGGCCCGCCCCTACATTTGGACCGGCCCCATGAAGCATGCCAGAGACATATTTTGAAAATGTAATTTTAAATATATGTTTTACTTATATCATGTCTGTATTTGATAAATAAGGTTGGCTTTCAAACTAAAATGTCTCTTAGTTATTAACATAGCCTTGGTTGTGCATCTTTTTCTTCTACACTTTTTCCTTCCACTCAACTTTCTGTTAACATGCTTGGATACAGCACTCTGTGAACAGTTAGCTTCTTTGGCAATGAATGTTTGTGGCTTACCCTCCTTGTGAAGGATGTCAATGATTGTCTTCTGGACAACTGTCAGATCAGCAGTCTTCCCTATGATTGTGTAGCCTAGTGAACCAAACTGTGAGACCATTTTGATGGCTCAGGAAACCTTTGCAGGTGTTTTGAGTTGATTAGCAGATTGGCATTCACCATATTCTAATTTGTGGAGATGGTGAATTGGTGGGTGAGCCAAATCATCACAATTAAAAGAACCAAAGACTTAAACTACTTCAGTCTGTGTGCATTAAATTTAATACACAAGTTTCACAATTTGAGTTGAATTACTGAAATTAATGAACTTTTCCATGACATTCTACTTTATTGAGATGCACCTGTATATCTTTTGAAAAAAAAAAGATCATTTGTCTGTGTCGTGCATAACAAAATAATAAACTATTCTAGCATTAAAAGGTATAATAAATACAGATAAAATCATAAAATAATAATAATATACTAGTTGTCAGTCCAGCACATGGAATTTTCTTTTAGAAACCGACCTTCAAAGAAAAGAAAATTATGTGGCCCTCTCAGAAAAAAGTTTGGGGACCCCTGCTCTAGGTCAATAATTATCAAAAAAATGTTTAAATTTAACCTTTGAGAAGCTGTAACATAGTTGTTTGGAAAAGGGGCCCGTTTAAATATACGCAAAAGGCTATAAAGACTAAATGAAAACCTGGTGAGCACATGCAATGTGATTCTAAACAAGCATGCAGTTTTAGGGAGATCAGACCACAGCTGGCATTATAACACTGATAAACATTTAAAAAAACATCATATCTCTATGGTACATTGCCTGGATTGGTCAAAAATGCTTTCTTAAATTTGATTTAGTTGGTTACAGGATTGCTAAATAAAATGTAATGTGTTTTTTTCATATGTGCTTAAATGCCTTAAAGCACTCCACCCCAGTAATCAATGTCTGCAGCTACATTTTGACCAGTTTTTACATTTAAATTGCCTATTTTGGAAAAACAGTGCCACAGATGTTTGTGTCCATCGCAGGTGTTGTTTTCTGTTTGTGATTATGTGTGTTAATAGGGCAGTGAGTCAGCTGACCTGAGGGGTGCTGCTCTCTGAGGGTGATAAAGTGTTTAAGCAGGAAGAACAACTGCTTTTGTGATCAATTTAGTCCAGGAGCCTTGCTGCTGAAAGTAAATTGATCTTCATTGAGAACAGTCAGTTGAGTGTTTTTTTTATTCATGTGTTTACAAGAGGGTTAATGTAAGTGCCTTTTTGTGGTTTCTTTTGTGTCCAGTGAAGATAAAGGGTAGACATGCTGCGTGAGTGGGCTCGCTGTCTTTTTATTTGCAGAAGTGCACAGACAGTCGAGCATGTTTTAGCATGTCCATGTGTGGTTTTGGGGCTGTTAGTTTGCCCTCTTCCTTTTTTCCAGGTGTGTTCATAGCGCTGTTTCATAAATACTGTTTACTTAATATGCTAGTGGTTCATTGGAAAGAGAGATTTGGTCATTATATGAGAGGGAAAGAGAGGCTGGATAAGGCCAGAGAGAGAGGAGGATTTGTTGTGTTAGTGGTGACGTTACCCTTATTGCTTATGAACTATATCAATTCTATTTTAGTTCATGAAATTGCTTTTGTTTAAAGCAACTTATCTTGAAAACATGATTTTCCTTGCTTTTTTGAAATGCAACAGTGGTCCACCAGTGTAGTAGACGATTTCACAAAGCAAAACTCCACCCCAGTCCACAATTTCTAGACTGTTTATGAAAATTATTATGCAAACACGGATCATTCAGAACATTGTCATGGTAGTTATCAACATAATCAAATATTCAGTATTTGAATATGCCAATTTAGTCTTGGACTAGCCGTGACAGATATCATTTACAAATAAAGTTGTGAAACCCCTTATAAAATGGTTTGACAAGCATCATTTATTTTATGTTGATGTATTTCTGAACAGGATGTGGGCAAATTGAAGATAGAAATGAAACAAAATAAAGAAAAAGTATATATTTTTGTATATTATTGTTGTAAATCTCTATTTTAATGTATTTCCTTTTTAATACAATAATTTACTCTTTTCCATTTTTATTTCATTTTGTGTATGTGTTTTTGTCCAATTTAACAGATACACCCACATATCAATATTATCAAAGATGATAACACATAAACTAAATTAACTTTTGATTTTTAACTCATGTTATAAAAGCCTAAACAACTTGTTTGATACTGTTCAGAAACACTTTTAACCTGCTCTGTAAAAAGTTTTCACCAGATTCAACTTACGATTCAAACCTAAGTTCAGCAGCTGCCTTAAGTTTTTAAGTTAAATTAGCTTAAAAATACAAGTCATTTTAACTTCTTACAATAAAATGAGTTGATATAACTTGTGAGTTTAAATGACTTAAGTTGATTTAACTTAACATCTTAAGGCAGCTGCTAAACTTAAGTTTTTAAGTTGAAACAGGTGAAAACTTTTTACAGTGTTTTTTGACATAGTGCTGGGTCAGTCAACCTATTGAAGGTTTTTCATTTTAAATAATAAAAATGCACTGTAAAATCTGTTTTATATAGGACAAGAACAGTTTGTATGCGATATTTTTTATTCAATGTCAAGTCAGTCTTTTACAGTCATAAAATACTCCAAAACATTCAGTAAAGCTTTCAAGAAGTGACAGAAGCAGCAAGACTGTTCCAGTTCATAAAATGCCTTATATTCGTGACTGATCTTATATTCATGTTTGAAAAGTTTTACCTCATCCATCTTGTCTGTCAGACAGGAAGGTTTCAACCTGTCAAGCGCATAGCGCAACCACTGTGTTGCTAGCACACTAGATCAATAGCACTCCTATTGGAGTGCATGGAAACTTTATTACAACAGTGAAGTCACGTTGTGTTTTAACCCTGGTCGCGCTTTCTTTTGGTGGGAGGTGAAACTGTCATGCTGGTGCCAGCGATGTTCACTTTGAGTGTAGAAGGCTGCATTTGTAGAAGGCTAGCTCTCCAAACAGACGTTTCCTGTGACGTATATGTATATAAAAAATGGTGAAATGTGAGACAACAGATGTTTTCCTATTTATACAGTAATAATTTGATAGGAATACAATGTAATACAAACCTTAATTTCATTCAGGAAGTTTCTTGTCAGTCATGTTTTCTCTCAGAACAGAACATAAAACGGCTGTTGACAAATGTATCCAGTTTTAACCAGTTTGGCACAGACTATTGGGTTATACTGACCCAATGCTGCCCTTATGAAAATTAATCATGGTATTACTGTAGTAAGAGTGTAGTAACAATGTTGTTTTGGTGGATAGATTATTTGTATGACCACAGTTGTACTATAAATACTATGGATAAACTATGGTTAGTGTAGCAAAACCATGGTTAATTTGTAGTTACTATGGTTTAACTATAGTAACCATTTGTGGTTTTATTTGTAGAAAAAAAATGTTAATTTGTAGTTACTATGGGTTAACTAATAGTAACCATTTTTGTTTTTTATTTGTGGAAAAAGTGGTTAATTTGTAGTTACCATGGGTTAACTATAGTAACAATTTTTTGTTTTATTTGTAGCAAAACCCTAGTTAATTTGTAGTTACTATGGGTTAACTGTAGTAAACATTTTTTTTCTTATTTGTAGTAAAACTATGATTAATTCGTAGTTGTCATGGGTTAACTATAGTAACCATGGTTGTTTTGGTTTTATTTGTAGAAAAACCATGATTAATTTGTAGTTACCATTGGTTAACTATTGTAAACGTTTTTGTTTTTATTTTTGGAAAAAGTGGTTAATTTTTTAGTTACCATGGGTTAACTATAGTAACCATTTTTGGTTTTATTTGTGAAAAAAATTGCAACTACAAATAAAACCTTGGTTACTATAGTTAACCCATGGTAACTTCAAATTAACCACGGTTTTGCTACAAATAAAACCAAAACAACCATTGTTAATTTGTAGTTACCATGGGTTAACTATAGAAAACCTTTTTTTTGTACTATAGTTAACTTATACTACAAATTAACCATTTTTTTCACAAATAAAACCAAAAATGGTTACTATAGTTAACCCATGGTAGCTACAAATTAACCACGGTTTTGCTACAAATAAATCCAAAACAACCATGGTTAATTTGTAGTTACCATGGGTTAACTATAGAAAACCTGTTTTTTGTTGCAAAACCATGGTTAATTTGTAATTACCATGGGTTAACTATAGTAATAATTTTTGGTTTTATTTGTAGCAAAGCCATAGTTAATTTGTAGTATGGGTTAACTGTAGTCCCTGCTTAAAAAAAAAAAAAAGCCTAGGCTGGTTGGCTGGTCTTGGCTGGTTTGAGCTGGGAGTAGCTGGTCTCCCAGCCTGGTCAGGCTGGTTTAAGCTGGTTTCCCAGCCTGGCCAGGCTGGTTTTAGCTGGTGGTCTCCCAGCCTGACCATCTAAGACCAGCCTGGCCGGGCTGACCCCTCTAAAACCAGACTGTTGACCAGCTATGACCAGCTAAAACCAGGCTGGTTGACCAGCTAAAACCAGCCAACCAGCCTAAGCTGGTTTTAGTGTTTTTTGTTTTGTTTTTTTCAGCAGGGGCAATCACGTTTTTTATTTTATTTGTAGTAAAACCATGATTCATTTGTGGTTACCGTGGGTTAACTATAGTAATCATGGTTGTTTTGGTTTTATTTGTAGCAAACCATGGTTAATTTTCTAACAATGGCTAAGAAAGAGTGAATGTAAATTCAGTGGATTCATTTATTGACATTGAAAATGACTCAGCAGCTGAGTTAGACAAAAACTACCCAGCACCCAGGTAAAAAATATTTAAAATAATCCAATAGAATGACCCAACAAGCTGAGCCCAGCATTTTTTAGAGTGTAGTGGAACATTATTTTGCAAAACTAAATTACTTTGAAAAAAAATTTGACTATAAAGTGGATTACAATCAAAAGTTGTTTACTTTGTACATTGGGACGTTTTATCCTCTCAGTACAATTAAGTTCTGCATAATACTAATTAGCGCTGTGCAATATGGACAAAATAATCATATTGCGATTTTTTTTGAACGAATATTGCGATTGCGATTTTATTTGCGATTTTGGCAACTGTTTTTGCCTTTTCAAACAAGCTACATACATACATTCTAAATGTATTCGGTGCAAAAGAAGTGCATAACAAAACATTTCACAATGAAATAACATAGTATTAAGTTTAATAAACAAAACTGTAGTAAAATTGTCTTTAAAACAGACAATAAATAAATAAATGAAATTAGCCATGTTACTTTTTTCCCGGTACTTTAGCCAAGTTTGTGTAATAACGAAAACATTCATTTCAGTGGAAAAATAAGTCCAAAACTCTCTTTTTTAACATTTTGAGGGCTCTACAATCTTTTTTTTTTTTTTTTTTTTTTTTTTTTTAGAAATTCTTTTGTTTTAATTTTTCCAGAAAATCAAAAAGCAATTTATTTATTTTTAATCAAGTGAAAAATAAACCCCTTTATTTTTTGGCAAACAAACAGAGGTTTACTGTTAAAATCAATACATGGAAAAAAAAATTACATTCAGTTTAAAACGTTTAAATAATAATTGTAATATTTTTTTCTACTATTAAGTGGTTAATCTTGTTGTAATGTTTATTTTTTTTATCAAATATATTGTTTTTTTATTGTTTTATGTAAATTATTTAAATAGGAATATATAAACACCTACATTATATTGTACAAAAGTAATACAAGACTAATATTGTTGTTTCATGTTAAACCGTACTTTTATTTTGACAGGTTGCCGTGAAGTTTCTGTGTGTACAGTATGATATGATGCTAGTTTTCTCAAATGAAACGGTAAAAGTGACACTCACAGCAGTTTTGGAGATTGAGTTTATCTGTTCATGTGAGATGCAAATGCCAAAAATGAGCGGGAGCATCACGCGTGCTTCAGTAGCGCTGTGTCAGCTCTGATTGGTTAACATATTAAAATCATGCGCACAAGAACGTATTCTGAATAAAAATCTAAATAAATTAATAGATAAAATCGCAGCCTTATGCGGTTTAGAAATCGCATGTGCTTAAATCGTGATTTTTTCCAATTGCGATTAATTGCACAGCCCTAATACTAATTGATAAATATTTAGTATGACAGCTTGCATTTGCACAGTATTTAAGTGGTTCTATAGACGTTTTTCCTGAACACGGAAGTAAGTCCGACTCTTAACTGAAAGAATGCTTTGCATTTCCGGTCTGCATTGTTTCTAGTCAAATTAGGGTATATTCCGAGCTAATAAACTAATGTTAAACCTATTAAAATGTTTTTAAAAAGCACATGGCTCCATAGCGCCATCACTTGGCAATGTCGCAATGACCATCATTTGTCAGTGCCTCACTTTAATGAGTGTGTAGATGACACGAAGCAGCGGACGTTAGCTACATTAAAAACAGATGGACGCTATTTGAATGGGTTCCTATGGAAACCGGAACAGAAAAGCATTCAATCTGACGTTAGAATTCGTAATGGCGGCGCTCATCGTTTACTCAGGAAAAAGGTCTATAAAACTGAAGTAAAGTGAAAGAAACTGGCTAACAAGTGGACAAAATGAAATGCTGGGGGAATGTATGAAATATGTTTGTATGTGTGTATTTTGTGTGTTTCTGTATCTTGTGCAGGATATAAAGGCTATTTGTTGCCGTAGTGACCTGCCCACATTAGATGAGAGTCTTTAATTGGGCCTTTGTTCACCTAGCAGCCGTTGCCATGGTTCCTGGGAAAGGCTCTAGCGCTAGCAATGTCAAACACCTCAGAAACACAATCAGCTTTTTGGGAAGTTTGTCTAACAAACACAGTCTTTGCGTTCAGATGTGGTGTGTGTGTGTGTTGTGCGGTGGTCTGTGGAAAGGTCTGTACAGTGTGTGAGGGATTAGAAAAGTGCTTTTGATGAAGCGGAGCAGCTCAGTGACCAGCACCTCGCTCAAGACCCCACAGCATACTGTGTGTGCGAGTGTCACTCTCCATCTGATAGAGATGTTGGGCTGCATGCTGATCTTTTATTCATCTTAGCTCAGAATGCGGTACGCCTGAGCCGCGTGTAAGAGAATAACCCCGAATAACTGATTCTGACTCCATCATCTCGACAAACTCACACACGAACACTTCAGTTGAGATGCAGGAGAGAGGGAGGTAATGAAGGAAAGGAAAAGAATATATTAGACTGGATGGAGCACCAACTTGGAGGAGGAGAGGCTGTCTGAAATAATCTCGAAGTCGTTTCCGATCATGCCTTTACTCTTGATAGATTTGCACTGCATGCGGCTGCTTCATTTTCAGAGAGTGATTTCTGATTTCCCATGAGTCTGAATCTCTAAATCTTAATCACCGGTTAGAATGGTCATCCTACTTTATTTCTCTTGAAACATTTTGAAATGTGGGACATCCTGATATGTTTATCAACTTTTATTTGTAGATGACATATTCAGAAACCCACTAGTTTTTGCATTTACAACAGAAATTCTCAGGCTTTGTCTGAAATGTTGCGCCTCATGTGGTCGATTGTTGTCTTTCTGTCGTTTTATGATTCACGAGGGTGCGCTTGTACAGATGGTGGCGGCACAAAAGGGTACCTTGAAATTATTTGCTAAAAACTGCTTTGCTTACTGATCATTTTTTTGTTTTAAGCCCTTGCAATATCATTTCGATTTGGGTGTGATAAAAAGTGATGGTTTTTGAGCGGCTGAATTGTTGTAATTAGTCTATTCATGATGTGGATAAAACGCCACTGATGTACAAAGTGCTTCACTTTCTGAGTAATACTGATAAACAGCATGCGGTTTATTTAGAGTAATAGTTTGTATTAGCACAATATTTATTAAAAGTGTTATATATGTGACTAACGCTTGTCTTTGTATGTTACAGGGAGCATGCGTGAGTAACGGGTTTCTGTGGCGGGACCTCAAGCTCCTCCCCTCATCTGGAGCCCCTGCGCTGTAGGATACGAGACCTCCTTCCTTCACACACTCTGACCTCAGTTCAACAGGTATGCGCTGAATATACAGCAGACAATTATGTCATTATGTGATTATGGTTAGTCTCTTTATTACACAAAGTGTGAATTAATGGCAGCTCAGTTTTACTCACAATGCATGATTCATTTAACGAAGCAGTTTAGCACTTATATGGCCTGAAAGCAAAGAATTCAATTGCAGTCCTTCCTCATGGAATGTAATTTTTTTTTCAGATTTTTTTTTTTTTAGCCCTGTGGACTTTTACAAGGCAAACTTAAAAACAAAAAACACTTTTTACACCCTTACAATTTTTTTTTTTTAATTTCAGCAGTAACAATGTCCAGCAGTGTATACATAGGTCACAGGATTTTTTTTTAAATGATTTATTTATTTTTTTAATTATTTTTTAATTATTAAAATTCCCAATGCATTGATCATCCCAATCCCAACGCATAAAGGTGACCCTGGATCACAAAACCAGTCTTAAGTAGCACAGGTATATTTGTAGCGATAGCCAACAACACATTGTTTGGGTTAAAATTATATATTTTTTCTTTTATGCCCAAAATCATTAGGATATTAAGTAAATATCATGTTTCATGAAGATATTTTGTAAATTTCCTTCAGTAAATATAGCAAAACTTAATTTTTGATTAGTAATATGCATTGCTAAGAACTTCATTTGGACAACTTTAAAAGTGATTTTTTTTTTTTTTTAATTTTTGGTCATCCTCACATTCCAGATTTTTAAATAGTTGTATTTCAGCCAAGCATTGACCTATTCTAACAAAAATATGATGTATAAATCTTAATTTCAATTTTTTTTTCAAAGTTTTGTGTTCCAGGGTCACAAATTATAGTGATTAAGATCTAGAGATTCAGACTCAAGGGAAATCAGAAATCACTCTCTGAAAACGAAGCAGCCGCATGCAGTGCAAATTTTTCACCAGGGGAGCTAAACAACAAAACGTATTCATATAAGCAGTGTTGCTTTTGACAACCATCTTAGATTTAGTCTTAGTCTTAGTCTTTTGGACTAAAATGCTTCTTAGTTTTAGTCAAATTTTAGTCACTTCTATATGTGATAGTTTTAGTCCAATTTTAGTCGACGAAAAGTAAAAAAGGTTTTAGTCTAGTTTTAGTCGACGAAAAGTCAAAAAGGTTTTAGTCTAGTTTTAGTCAAAAAAAGGGAAAAAAGTAGTCTTTTAACAAATTAATGTAGGTCAGTAAGTATTTTGCTGTTGGGTAGTGTCACTTATAAGTTCTGAAAATAGCAGATCTATAGTTCAACACAATGTGAGCTTCCGGATCGACTATTTTCACCAATAATTACAATAATGAAGGAATGGTTTAGAACATAAAAGACAAACAAGGATGGAATGCTAAAACGGCTTGCCATACTAGTATAGCAAAGAGTATTTAATGCTAAAACGGCTTGCCATAGCGTCAGATACTTTTTAAGTTTTAATTGGCATGCACAATAAGCGGAAATGTCATGCATTTTAAACGTCTGACGGACCACTCACTAACATTTTCGTCTATTCTCGCCTCGTCAATGAAAACTCACACACGTCTCGTCATGTTTTAGTCATCAACGAGCCATTTTTATCTCGTCATCGTCTCGTTATCGTCATGAAAAAAAGTGGCGTCAACGAAATGATTTCGTCATCGTCATCGTTGACGAAAACAACACTGCATATAAGGCATTCAAAGAAACAAAATATAATAACAAGGGGATGATAAAAAGTGTTCAAGCCTCTTTAAATGTTATTTTTGCGTAACATAAAGAAACAAATGAAACAGCGATTTGAAAAGTGCCGTTTTATTCTCAGTAGTTTTGTTTTTAATGCGAGTGTGCGTGTATAGCACTCTAAACTTTAAATAGACAGTAATGCATATTGATCTGAGTTACACCACAAAATGGCTGAATGATTGCAAATTGAAGTATTTAATTGTACTTGCTGTTGCTGGCAGGCTTTGCATTGGTAATCAATTTGTGTTTGTTTTCTGCATTGGGTGCAGTTTTTGCATCACGGCCCTCTCCATCAACCTGTTTCCCGCTCTTTTGTGAGGCTTTGAGTATGTGTGTGTAGCTTGTTAGCTGTGTTGGTTTGAAAGAGCCTGTGCTTGAGGCATGTAATCGTCTGTGAGAGGAAAAGGAAGTTGCAAACACGGGCTTGGGGGAAGAGCAGTTGTACCTCAGTCCGATTTCTACACCAAATTTGGCTTTACAGCTTGTGGATGCTTTGCATGAAACCTTCCTCATTATTATTTCCTCTCACTCTTCTAGATTTTTGATAAGATTTTCTTAAAACAAACAAGCTTTTTTTAGCTGTTTTGAGAATAGAACCATAAAGCCTTGAAAGTTTCCTGTTCACTATGTCCCTCTATTTCCAGCCACACACACATAGATCACTGCCGGTTTCTGAAATTAGACTGGTACGTTATTCACTATTGTTGCATTCTGGGTAATACTGCGGACCTATTAAAACATGGATCCTGTTGTAGTGTTATATGACTGGTTGGCCCTTCCCTTTAAACACACATGGGATTCATGGGAAAGTGAGAATCATTTGTTACTTCAACTACATCCTCCTCCTTTTCTTCTTTCTCTATTCGTCTTTTCTCAAGTGCTGACTTGGGATTTAGAAGGCTAGTATGTTTATTTAAGTACATTAGTTTTTCCAATGTCAGGACAGAGGGGAATTTTTTATAATGCATATATATCATGTTTGGTTATGGGTCTACACGCACACAGAGCAGTGGTTAGCTTGTAGTCTGAAATGAATGTGTAAAGAAACTGTTTTCCACTAAAATAACGCACGCAAACATACAAACAAAACATACATAGCAACCGGTATTACCCAAACAAATGACCCTTGTGAGATGGTACATGATTCATTCAGAAAGTGAGTTATCGGTTTGAATCAGTATGACAAAGCCACATCAGACTAGCAAAACTGCAAGTTCTGATCACTGTTCATTTTAAGACTTTTTAAGGCTTAAATCATCATGACAATGTGCAGTTAATGATTCACAGCGAATCATTAATTATTTCTTAAATCGTTTTGTTTAATAATTAAAAGAAATGAATGTTTTTATTCAGCGAGGATGGATCAAAAGTGAAAGTAAATACATGCTATGAAAGATTTATACTTCAAATGTTCTTTGAACTTTCTATTCATCAAAGAAAGCTGAAAAAACACAACGGTTTTGAATATTGAAGGTAATAATGAAAAAGGTTTCTTAAACAGTAATTTGATGATTTTTAGAGGATCATGTGACTGAAGACTGGAGTATAGGCTGATAAAAAAATTTAGGTAAAAAATTGTGTTAAAATGTAATTAAATTAAAAAATACTGTATTTTGAATGAAAAAAAGTACACTGTAAAGTAATTATAGGATAATGTCAACAAATGTTTTTAAAAAGTTTAATTTAACCAATTAAGTTTTTTTATTTTTTTAATACACGATAACAGTAACACTTTACAATATAGTTCATTAGTTAACATTAGTTAACTACAATAGTGTTAACTTGATGCTTTTCTTACTTAGAATTTTTGTGTTTTTTTTTTTCCAGTCAAAATACCTTACAATTCTTTGATTTTCTAGACAAGTTAAAATGTTCTTGTTTTCAGAAAAACAAGCGAGTTTTTGCTCGGAACAAGCAAAATAATCTGCTAATGGGCTAAACAAAATAATCTTGTTTTTTTTGTTTGAAATTAATTATTTTGCCTACCCCATTGACAGATTATTTAGCTTGTTCCAAGCAAAAGCTCACTTAATTTTCACTTTGTTCTTTCTGAAGAATTTTCAGATATTTTAGCTGGAAACAAGACAAAAAGATCTAAGTAAGAAAAGCATTTTTTGCAGTGTAATGCATTTTTAAAATCAAACGTGTTTGTTAACATTAGTTAATGCACTGTGAATTTACATGAACAAACAATGAACTGTTTCTATTAACTAACATTTACAAAGATTAATAAATAGTGTAATAAATTGTTTTTTCATGTGAGTTAATACATTAACGAATGTTAACAAATGACACTTATTGTAAAGTGTTACCAATTCAGTTGTCAATCCAAAAATTATTGAGACGACAGATATATAATTTTTTTTTTTTGTGTGTACTAGTGGGTGCAGGACGCTATAGTTCATTTATGTAAGTGACGATAGCAAAATCAAGTAAACTGTGACATATTTTACCCAAACATTTTCATACAGTGGACTACTAGTAAAATTAATAACAATTTGGGACCAAAAATTGGACCTGACCATGTTTTATCAATTATCTGACATTATCAAGATTAATTTGTTCTGACACAGTTTACCTCTTGAGTTCTTGGCATATTTTATTACCATTTTCTAAACGACAGCAAATAAACTGGGAGAATGTGAGAATAAATGTAGGGTTGCCTGTAATTTTAAGTCAGTTTAATATAATTGAATTTGAATTAACTTTGCCAGTTTGATTATATTTTCAAGGCAGCAACTGAACTTGTTTTTCTGTTGAAATAGGTGAATTTTTTTTACAGTGAAGCCTTGAGCATAAGAGATTTCTTTCAAAAAAGTCAAGTAGAAAGGTATGAACACTTATATTTCATATCTCCTAATGCACCAGTTCTTTACACATAAAAGAAAGTGTTTGATTATTGCCTCAGCTTGCTGTTGTAATAGGCATTATAATGTAACACAAGTAACACTCATTGGCAAAAGTAGCTTGTTAGCATAAAAGCGACACTATTTTTAAAAGCAGCCGAGCTACTGTCACACATTTATGGCTTGTCATTGAATGTAATATCTGAACCACAAAAAGCAAATATGAATAGCCCAGACAGATGCTTCAGAGCGAGATGACTCCCACACACGGCTGATAGCAGAAGTTTTACACTGGCTTGAATGTCTCTATAGAGCAGGAGCTGGACGTGCTCTGCAGGAGTCATTAGGAGACTGAAGCTCGCCGTGATAACTGGTTTGGGTCTGTTAAACAGCCGCGATTCTTTTGCTGTCATTCACAGAGAGTTCATTATGCAGGAGCGTATCTCGCTTGTGTGTTAATTATGAAACTAAGTCTGGCAGCGCCGTCCTGCTCGGAGTTGGATTTTTTTCTTTGATGTTTTATCATTACGCACGCACATACATAGTCATAAACCTCCACATCTTGAACCTTTTTTCAACACCTCTTCTGAATACGTGATGAATTATCATTACAGGAAACAAACACTCCTCTCTCTCTCACGCTCTCTCTCAAACGTGGAGTCTGTCCATATCAGTTTTTTTTTTGCTTTCACAATAGGTGGCTTGTGTTTCTACGGTATGTAGAGTTTTATTCAGTTGTGTATTTAAATGTCTGTTACAGGCGTCTTTGTGCTACATCTTCTCACTTTTTAGAAACAGCTCTTTCTAAAGTTTGGTTTTGGTTCTTCAAAAAGTTTTTTATGCAAACCAAGGCTGCATTTATTTGATAAAAAATACAGTAAAACAGTATTATTATAAAATATGTTATTAGAATTTAAAAAAAAAATGTGTATTTTAAAATGTAATTTATTTCTGTTATGGCGAAGCTTAATTTTCAGCAGCTACTCCCGTCTGTCTGGTTCTCAGGAAACATTTCTTTTGTGAATGTGTTGTTGTGTTCAAAAGAACAGCATTTATTTGAAATAGAAATCCTAAATCTGCAAATCTAGAAATCTTAAGCGCCGTATAAAGGTTCAGACCGCTCGTTTGTGTACGAAGATGATTGACAGCGGTTAATGGACAATCACGACTTTTAGATTGACTAACTGTAATACTGTATAAGATTTCCATTCAAACTGAAAGCATAAATCTAGGCTATGTGCTGCTGTTTTCACAGCACAGTGCAAAACTGTGACATTTTATTCACTGACGCGCTTCACACACACTTTGCACGGCAGGCCCTAAACCCGGCAGTGCATTTACTCACTTGCTGGCAACCTGCCAAAATAAAGTTTGCTGGTTTTAGTTTTGCAAATAATGAAAATTCATATATACAGTGCCTTGCGAAATTATTCATACCCCTTCATTTTTTTCACATTTTATTATGTTGCTGCCTTATATTAAACTACTTTAAATTACTTTTTTTCCCCACATCAATCTACACTCCCTACTCCATAATGGCAAAGCAAAATATAGGTTTTTAACATTTGTGCAAATTTATTAAAAATAAAAACTGAAAAGTTCCTGTTGCGGAAGTATTCATGCCCTTTTCTGGGAAACCAGAAATTTAGCTCAGGAGCATTCATATTGCTTCTAGATGTTACTACACTTCGAGTGGAGTTAAACTGTGGCAAATTCATTTGAATGAGTCTGATTTAGAAAGACACACACCTCTCAGAAAAGGTCTAACAGCTGAAAATGCATATCAGAGCAAAAACCAAGTCCTGAGGTCAAGATAACTGCCTGTAGAGCTCAGTGACAGACTTGCATTATGGCAATGATCTAGGAAAGAGTTCAGAAAAAAATCTGCTGCATTGAAAGTTCACAGAAGCATTATCCATAATGGAAGACGATTGGAACAACTAGGACTCTAGAAAATGTCATCCAAGCTGACAGAGCTTGAGAGGTGAAAAGGTGAGGCAAAGAATGGCAGATAATTGCCAAAGGCAGATGTTCAAAGCTTGTCACATCATACCCGAAAAGACTTGAGGCTGTAAAGATGCTTCAACTATGTACTGAGTTAAGGGTATGAATTCTTATGCAACGTACTTATTTCAGTGTTTTAATTTTAATAAATTTGTAAAATTTGCAAATCTGGTTTTTGCTTTGTCATTATAATGGTGTATGGAGTGTAAACTGATGTGGGGAAAAGCTAATTTAAAGCAGTTTAACATAATGCTGCAACAAAACAAAATGTGAAAAAATTAAGGGGTATGAATACTTTTGCAAGCACTATATATATATATATATACACACACACATACACACACACACACACACACACACACACACACACACACACACACACTTAAATATTAGCATCTTATTGTTAAGTGTACTATAAAATTTTTAATTATTAAAATTAGCACGCAAACAGGCAAATAATTTTTCCAGTTTAATGCATTAAAATTTTTATATTGCAATTAATGCAGGAGCGGGGCTAGGTTTGGACCCTGCTCACAAGCCCTGTAGTCTGTATAATTTCATATTAAAGCGTGAATGAAATTATGAGCATGCATGTCAGATCCGTGTCTTGTTCGGCAGTGGCAGCTCTTAAAGTAGTAGCAGCCAAATAAGCTAATAACCCAGCTGATGTGATGTCTATAAACTAAAGAAGAAAAGAAAAAAGAGGAAATTAATAACTTTTGTAATTTGAAGGATTCTTCTATATTTAATTCAGTATTTAGTGTTTGATAACTTTTCAATTCAATTTCGGTGTATTTCCTACTTGCTGAAGAGCAGGTAAATAATGGGTTTATGTCAAGATTGTTTTAAGTTCACTTAAATTGGAGGTTGCTATTTTTTAATGTCTAATAAATGTTAAAATTGATAGCTCTCAATTATACTGTAATGTTGAATGAATATGATCAATGGTTAAATATTAGGAAAAAAAGAACAGTTTCCTGGAGATATCCGTAATATTGGTTTCAGTGATACTCACCTTCAGTCATAAAAAAAATATTTAACAAATCTTAAAAATATACTGTCTTTTTGTTGTTTCTACAATAATTTGAAGGTTGAATGTGAAATTATTGCAATATAGAAGTACACTACCAGAGAATGGTAGAAGTGTATCCAAACTTTGGACTGGTAGTGTATTTAAAAATAAAATAATTGTTTTTTTTATTTTTTTTATAGTTGTTTTTTATGTGCAGTGTGTGTACTAAACCAAATCAGCAGGTGTTCTCATGAGAACCAGACCGAAAAAACTTATATGCACCGCTGTGATTCATACAGTCAGGTCCACTGACACAATTTTTATTATTTTAGTTGTTGACCAAAACATATTCAAGTTACAGTTATACAATGAATATGGGCTTAAAGTGCACACTCTGAGCTTTAATTTTTAGGGCAGTCTCATCAAATTGGTAGAAAGGTTAAGGAATTACAGCTCTTTAATATGTACCTCACACCTTTTTCAAGGGACCATAAGTAATTGGACAGTTGACTCAAAAGCTGTTTCATGGACAGTTGTGGGCTATTCCTTCATTTTTTCTACATCAATTAACCAGGTAAAAGGTTTGGAGTTGATTCTAAGTGTGCCATTTGCATTTGGAAGCTGCGCCAAATCGATTTGGCGTAGCTTGTCAGAGATTTACGTCTCTGTGTATTAATTGCCGCTCCAGCGGAACCTGAGCGGAACGCACGTGATGGAGATTTACTACTAATCAAAGTACCGGCTTCATTGACTAAACGCACCTCACAATTAGGGATGCTCATTTCGGTTAATTTTCCTGACCGACAACCGCTGCTCGTTATCCGAACATTAACCGTTAACTGATAAAATTAGAATAATAATAATTTAAAATAAAAATAGAATGCACGAGTATCTGTGATGATACATTAAAAATACAAGCAAATGTTTCATTTTAACGTGCAAACAGCAGCATACAGAGTAACAACAAAAGCTGTATTGACATACTTAAATTATCGCTCATCAGCAGCGGTTCTGAGAACAGAGAAAATCTGAATGAAAAAAAAAAAAAGAATAATATAAATAGGCCTACACTAAATATGTTAAATTAAATATTAAATTAAATAACTACCTAATTAAGATGACAAAACTAAAACACACTGAATCCTTTTATGCGCTTTGAAGAACGGTACCGGTCTTATTCTTCTCGTCGGACATAAAAATATATAGCAGGCCAGCCAATACCTCAGTGTGCCTAGTTTTTAACATGTCCACATGCTGTATGGATAGGCAGGACCGCTGCCTGTTAACTTTTAGATCCGCGAAAAAAACACCATCACAAAAACCCTTTCAAATTGCGGTTCGGGACTTCCATCCACTGTCATATGCGTGTGGAGAAGCGCGTGTTTTACAGCGTTCAGCAATAGCCAATCACAGACATGTATGTTGATTTGATTATCACTGTGGCCAATCAGAGGAGGCTATGTTACAATCCACTCACCAACCAAAGTGCCGGTTTCAGTTTTGCTGACTTCTACACTTTCGCGAACTCTCTTATTAAAACAAAGTGTTGGCATTATATAAATAAGAGATTAATTGTGCAGTCTAAAGGTTATTTTATTACTTTTTAATAACTTTATGAGATTGCGATGAACTACTCTAGGATGAGTGATAGCTTTCCAGTGATTGTAACGGGAGCGCCTATTGCGTACTTTCTAGACTATAATTCATTCAGAATTTGAATACATTCACTCACGGATTCACTCTCTGATAACCCAATAACGCCACTTGTCATTGAGTTGCATATAATACATCTGTTTACTAAGTAAAGGTGAAGCGAAATATGTCTGTACAGCCACACTGCACGTGTCGACATGCGCGCGTGAGTAAACAGATAACTTACAAATAGCATTATTTCTTTCACCATGCAGCAAACGTAAAAAAAAAAAAAAAAAAAAAAGAATAGAAAAAAACCCTTTTAAACCGTTTAACTGATAGTAATAATCGGTTAAAATTCTTACTGTCGGTTAACGGTTAAACGGTCAATATGAGCATCCCTACTCACAATATCGTTCGATTTATCGTCCAGCCCTATGTTGAAGGCAGTTTACCATGTGACACAATCAGCAGGTTCTGATGTCCCTGACCTTCCCCTAAACAGTCTGCCTTTGTTCCTCTGAAAGATACCTAAACGGAAGTTGCAGCAGTCGTCTGTGTCGTGTACTCTTCAACAGTCTGGCATTGACCACACAATTCCACATCTACATGCACACCCATGTTAAATGTGAATGCTTAAACCCTAAATTAGAAAAAACCCACAATGCAAACTATGATGTGTGAAGTGCACACTTTGCAGGAGGAAAAGTCCTTTTGAGTGGTAGTGCTTATTGTATTTAGTGTGCTAAATGCCAAGGTATTTAATACAGTATTGACACTGAGGGGGTTTCTTGCCAAGGCTGTGTGTATGAATAAGAAAGACAGTTTAATGAGTTTCTTTCCATTTAGAAGAACATTTAACATTTGAACCAAACTTGATATATATATAATTTCAAAAGCACAGTTCTCATAAAACGATACAGCCTATTTGTATGTGCATAAATGGCCAAGACTAAATCTTACGAATACACATCTCTTCAATAGACAGGCTAAAGATGCAGGTTTATTGCATAGAACTATCATAAACCGGCAGATTATGCAAAATAACAGTCATTTCTCACAGCAGGCGATTCTAAGTCACTATAATTACCTTGAAATTTATTGTTATGATTGACGCAACTTCTCATAGAGAGTTTATCATGCTGGAAGTCTAACCGCACAGTAAAGCACAATACACTGTCGGCATGTTAAAATCCTGTCTGAGAAGCATTATCTCTAAATTCACTGCCACTAAGGAAAAAAAAATAGATAAACTAGTACTCCATCTCTACCCTAGTTTTGGCCCTTCTTGCTGTGGATGGCTGATAACTAGATAACCGCATTCTAATCATGTGATCTTGTGATACGATCCCACAGTGTGCATGTTGCATATTTTGTTTAACCTGAACTGACGAGCAAACCGATTGAAAAAGACGTGCATCACATCACACATGGATCATATGCACACTTCAGCCAGACAAAAATAGAGCTGTTTCCGATGTCTTTAGTACCCCCTGCCCGGGGCGTTTGGCTGCCGCGTGCACGCTGTTCTTTAGTGCGGCGTGGATGTGCGCTCCTGCGGTTGGCACGCATGTTAGATGATCTGAAATCTGATAAAGCGTAGCTCGTTCGATTTTTATGACCCAGTCGTACTGTAATGCCATCAGCCTTGTAATTCATTTATCTGGCTGCTGTTTGGGATGGACTAATCTAATATGCATAATTCAATGTCATACTGAAGTCAAGACCTGCACCAATGTGCAAATGGACTCTTTGACTGCAGTGAGCATGGACGCCATATTGAATTTTTCACAAATTAAAGAAAATGTGGCTGTGAGGGACAGATGTGCAGTCCATTCAATAGGTTATCATAGTTTTTTTTTTTGTCAGAGAAATGTTTCTTGTATTTTGTGAAGACATATTTACAATGTTTATAAAGAAATAGATTCATTTACAATTAATATTAGGCATGCAGTGTAAGTAATGTTTTCATCTATGTCTCAATATGTCTGTCTTTCTGTCTGTCGCTCGATCTGTCATTTTTTTTTTACATCTGTGTGTCGTTCTATCTCTTGCTCTTTCTGTCTGTCTGTTGTTGTCGTTCTTTCCATCTCTGTTGTTCTATCTATCTTTCTGTCTGGCTCTCTGTGTCTGTCTGTCTATCATTCTATCTATTGTTCTTTCAGTCTGTCTGTCATTCTGTCGTTCTTTCTGTCTGTCATTCAATCTGTCATTCTTCCCATCTGTCTTTCTATCTACAGTATTGCTCTTTCCATCTGTCTGTTGTTCTTTCTGTCTCTGTCATTCTATCATTCTTTCTGTCTGCCTATCATTCTTTTTGTCTGTCTGTTATTTAGGGCTGGACCAGAATATTCGAATATTCGTTCGGTGGGTTGGCATTCGATTTTAAATTTTGAGATTCGAATATTCGTTTTTTTTTCATACACCTTGCATCCCCCGCGAAACGGTTCTCATTCACACTTAAATGAATGAAGAAGATCAGACTGCTGCGCCACTAACACAGAAACAGCAAAAAAAAAAAAAGAGAGAGAGAGAGAGAGAAATTGAGTAATATTTAAGAGACACCATAAAGTACAGTCGGACCCACTTGAATGGTTGAAGCAAAACTAGGGCTGTGACTGTCGTAATGACAACCGCGCCTCTGCATTTAAATGCACGCAGTAAGCTGGCCGCAAAGCTCCAGCAAAAATAATTACCATGAATGTGTCGGGAAAAAGTAAGGAGATATTTTAATTATTTATTAATAAACTAGTATTTGACAAAAAGATGAAGTGGACGACCCTGATGCCATTTGCTCATTGGACTCGCCTTTAATACCTAAATGCATATGCATTAGGCCTATAGCTAAAGGAAGAGTTTTGTTTTCGATTTAAATTATTTAAATTATTTTTTTATAGTTTCGGATGATATATTAGTCTTACCTTTATGAGCAAAAATGAAGTTTCACATAGCGCTGGCTGGCGCTTCATGTTCTGCAAAGCGTGCTTATGTCTATGGGTTTTAATTGAAATCGTGATGACTTGGTCGTTACTTTAAAAAACAAAAACTTAAATTTAACAAATAAAAAGTGTTCCAAATATATTTCTAAATTAACTTTATAACCTAAGTAAACGAAAATAAATGTAATCACTTTGCTATTAAAAACAACAGCTGTGCAATGGGGAAGAGAAAGAGAAAACAGACCGGTTCCAGTCAGACTCGGGCCAGTAATTCTGATGAGCTTTCGGAGAAGGTCCGGGCGAAGTTTTAGTAATGTTTGCAACGAATGTTTGTTTAATAGCCGATTTAACATTCTTATTTAGGCTAGATTCATATTTAAATGTATTATTTATTTGATTTATTTTAGCGTTTTGTAGGCTGATTGTTCACTGACTGAAGTGCTCAAAGAAACATGCACGTTTGTTAAAAATGTTTGGGCCTCATTTATTTTGGGTTTCAAAATAATATACTTAGGCTATGTATTTTATATAGGCTTATATACACAAACGTTATATATAATGTATATATATTTATTAATAAATCATTTAGATATGAATAATTTATTTATATATAAACACCGCGCCATTTTTTTTCGTTCTTCTTTTTTAAACAGCCTACCCTTTACGGTGCCATAATTACTGTGCTAATTTCTGATTTGGGAGTGATTTGTTTGTTAAAAAAATGTTAGGCTACCTTATTAAAAGTATTGCACTTAACAGACCTGTGTGTTTTGTATCACTAGCGCGGTGTCCGTTCATGAAGCATATAAGCTCTGCCTGCGTGAGGCGCGCCGCATCCAACTAGCAATGTTCTATTACAATTTATTAATTCTGAACGTGTGGTGTGTCCATATTACACCAACATGCAACACTGCACTCCCTTGCGTCCACAGAAAAAATCGTTTGGATGTACTGTTCTCGACATAATAAAAATGCAAACAGAAAGGCATACAGAGATTCCTGCCTTTATTAGAGAGAAGAATGTGTTCAGCCCCTCCCACCGAAGCTTCGAATATTCGATGTTGATTACTACCGAAGCTTCGAAGCTCAAAAAATGGTATTCGGACCAGCCCTACTGTTATTCTATAGTTCTTTCTGTCTGTCGTTCTTTGTCTGTCATTCGAACTGTTATTCTTCCTGTCTGTTCTATCTATTCCTCTTTTCGTTTTATCATTCATTGTTCTTTTCGTTTTATCATTCTTTCTGTCTGTCTGTTTTTCTATCATTTTCTTCATTTATCTATAATTCTAATTTTCTGTCTGTCTATCGTTTTTTCTTTCTGTCTTTGTCATTCTATCTTTTGTTCTTACTGCCTGTCTGTCATTCTATCTATCTGTGCCGTTTTATTGCTCTGTCTGTCTTTTTATTATTCTTTACGTCTGTCAGTTTTTCATTCTGTTGTTCTTTCCGTCTCTGGCATTTTATCGTTCTCTCTGTCCGTCTGCCTGTCTTTCTGTCTATCTATTGATATTTCAATCTGTCATTTGATCTGTCATTCTTCTGTCTGTCGTTCTATTTATTTCTCTTAACATCTGTCTGTTCTTCAGACGTTGTTTCTGTAATTTTTTAGTTCTTTCTGCCTGTCTCTGTCTTTTATCATTCTATTTGTCTGTCTGCCATTCTGTCTATTCTTTCTGTCTGTCTTTCTAGCATTCTTTTCGTCTGTCTCATTCTGTTGTTCATTCTGTCTGTCTGCCATTCTATCTATTGCTTTTTTCATCTGTTGTTCTGTCGTTCTTTCTGTTTGTCATTTGATCTGTCATTCTTCTCTTCTGTCTGCCGTTCTACCTATTACTCTTTCTATCTATCTGTTGTTCTGTCATTCTTTCTATGTGTCTTCTATCGTTCTTTTTGTCATTTGGTCTGTTGTTCTTTCCGTCTATCTGTTCTTTCTTTCTTTCTTTCTTTCTTTCTTTCTTTCTTTCTTTCTTTCTTTCTTTCTTTCTTTCTTTCTTTCTTTCTTTCTTTCTTTCTTCCTTTCTTTCTTCCATATCTATCATTATTTCCCTGCCTGTCTGTTGTTCTGTCTGTTTTTCTGTCTGTTTTTTTTTTTATGTATATTTGATATAAAAAGTTCACAGATATCATAATTTCAACACACATTTTCTCTTTTCTCTGTTGTGTTAGTTTGTTTCTGAAATAAGAGAACTTTACTAAAACATTTTGAATGGGAGATAACGGAGGTGGAGGCGTAGAGAGAAAGATGGAGGGACTGTGAATAGGAAGAAGGAGATGCTGTAGGGGTTTAATTTGCTTTTCTCTAACAGACGGCAACAGCCAAAGAAAGTTAATTACCCTCCCGTCTCACATCTCGACGTGTGTGCGTGATGCGACCAGGGGTGCGAGCGAGTGAGCGAGCGGGTTTCTGTGCCCATCTGTTTTCCTGCCAGCCAGAGCTGCTAAGAGGCTCTCTGCTTTAGCATGCGACAGTTCTTGCTCTTTCACTCGTTCTCTTCCTGTGTCCCTTTTCTTTCCCCCACATGTCTGTCTGTTTCTCTCATGTTTCATGTAGGGGATTTGTTTGTGTGACCGAAGGCTAACTCACATTTCTGTTTGTGTGTGGCATGTTGAACAGAAATCCACCCCCTCTGTACGTGACACACAGGTGCTGTGCCTGTCCATATGTCTCAGTATCAGATAACAGCATGAATATTGCACGACGTGAAAACATGTTAAGAATCCCCTGCAGGAAGTAACACAGGAAGTGAAACTCAAAACTTCAAAAGAACAATCACAGTAACGCTTTAATATTTGCTGATTGTGATGTGTGCATGTGCATACCTTGCAGGTGCAATACTATCATTAAGCAAGTAATGCAGTTTCAGCTTAAACTAGCCAAAAATAAGTGTTCATTTATTGTATCATTTTGAAAATGCTTATTTTGAGTTTTCGTGCATGTCTCTTTAAATGCATAAGATGCTGCTCCCGCCCCCTTTGCTAGGATAGAGCTGTCTTTACAGCGCGTACCTTTGCCAAAAAAACATTGTTTAGTTTTAATTATTATGTCTGTTGTGCTGAATTCATGTATTTTTAAACCATATTAGTGTAAACTTCTGATATACGGTTTTCTCTTTTATGTCTTATTGCACTTGATCTGTCAAATACACACAAGGTTATGTTAAAAATACACACGAGTTACAAAAACAGTCGATTATGTCTGTAAAGGTAAACAGCTGGGGAAGAAATTGCATGTTTATATTAGATCTGTGTGGCAGCAGTGTAATATACAGTAAATAAAACAATAAATCCACTGCTCTCTTGTCTCCTCTGAGGCTGGGACTCTAAATAGCGTTCTGTGCTCGTCTGCGCAGGCATCGCCAGAACAGTTAGCAAGCTTTGCTTGAACTTTTGCCATGACATTAGAACTGATACACCATTGTCGCTTGTGAAAACACAATAGTGGTGACGTGGTCACTAGGCATGGGCCGGTATAAGATTCTGACGGTATGATAACCTTGGATAAAAATATCACGGTTTCACGGTATTACGGTATTGTAATCACTGCTCTACAATGTTACATTTAAATGTCTGGGTAAAAAAAACAACCTTTTTTTCCCCAAACGGATTACAGTATATTTTATTTTAGGAAACATATAGAACATTTTGTAACATGGAACAGAAGGCAAAATAATTAAAATAAATAATTGAATCTTCTTAATTAAATTAAATTGCAGTCACTTGTGTTAAAGGTGCCCCGTGTAATATTTAAGATGATCTCTAGACAGTGGTGCAATAACTATGTTTTCAGGGGTGCATAAAGACCTTAATTAACCATTATGTTTTTATTAACATAGAATCAGCTTGCGAAAAAAACACTGACACAATGATGAACAAGTAATATTCACAATAACATAGTTTTATTGAATGATAAAGTTAATATAATTCCTTAAATTACATTTTAAAAGAAATCTCACTATTCGTTGCTGTCAAAAAAAAAGGTGAGATTTAAATCCTGTATCGGCTTCCGTAGTTCTGTAAAGGGAGGGGTGAGCGGTACTCTGCTGCAATTCACAATCTCGCCGCTAGATGCCACAAAACCTACACACTGCACCTTTAACGTGACAGAAGGCTTAAAAGCAAAGACGTGATTTCACTTTAACTTAATTGTTGTGCTAAAGTTCACAGAAACGTAAAATTAGTACATATAGTCTGCTGTTCCCCACTCTGTGTTGTGGGGGTTCACCTCCTTTGGCCGTCCTGAACTTATATTACTGCTGAATCTCACTGACTGTGGATCACGTGCACAAACACAGACACGCGCCTGAGCACTAACCGGTGGGGGAGGGGCTGCATTGTTTTCTCTGCAGGGACGCACACACACAACCTAGTAGGGAGTCCTGCGCTTTCACTTTGACACAGAAAATGCGCATATCGTAGGAACGGTATAACTTTTTTTGTTTCCGGTTTTGAAACCGTGACTTTTTCAAACCGCGGTAAACCTTGAAACCGGTTATCATCCCATGCCTAGTGGTCACCAAAACAAACACTCCCCTCCTCAAAATGATCACACCCCTATCTTAATAGCTCCGCCCCCAAATTCATGACCATGCTATACAACACAGGCGCCTCCCCCATCATGAATAGACACGACCTTTACTGGTGATTGGCTAGAAGTGTGTTTTGCTGCTCGATCTGATCCACTTTAGGCTCCGTCCACACGAAGCCGGTGCGTTCCCTATCCGATCATTTTTTTCCCCTCGTTCTAAAAAAAGTTCCGTAAACACGAAACCACTGAAAACGGTGTAGTATATATGCCAGACCAGTATGGGGTGCTGTAATTCTGCCTTAGAGATACACTATACACGGAGAAGAAGACTTTGAGCATGCGCATAACCTTGCGCGCTGTATACGAACTAAGAAGAAGAAGACGAAGATGCGAACATTATCGCTTGTTGCTCATAACAGTTGCATAGAAGCAATAGATTTTGCTCTAATAAAGCTAGTAGGCTTAGTAGCAACACGAACACAATCATGTAGTCCGCCAATATTGTTGTTGCTGTTACGTGCGACGCAGCCGACACGTGATGTGATGACATCATCGTTTCACAAAATATACGGATTGGCTGTACACACGAAACCGCAAGGGTGTCGTTTTCAGATTTATCCACTTTGGGACCCGGTTTCAAAAAATAGCGGTTTCAGTCTCCTAAAACGCCGGATCCGTGTGGACGAAACGCCAATACGATAAAAAATGTATACGTATACAGCGAAACGCGTCTCCGTGTGGACAGGCCCTTAGTTTGGTACATTTGGTCCGGGCCAAAAAAAAAAAATGATACATTTGATCCTGGTCTGCTTAGCATTCACACTGGCATTTTTGACAGCGAACCTAAAGATTCCAAACCTAAAGGCAGGAACAGGTGTGAACATATGATCAGTCTGCTTGGGGGTGCTTAAAGTTGAACACACCTAATGCCGTCTGCTGGACTAAGTGTGCTCATTGTTTTGTGTATATGATTTAAATTTTTATCCAACTGCAAACTCATAAAAAGAGCTCATAAAAGGCACTTTAACCTCCTCGTTGCTCCACATTTCCTTGTGCTTATTTTGTTTTGGATACACCGCTTGTGAAATCATTTGCATAGCATCTCATCTTGACACTACTTCCTGTTTTTGATTCGTTTTGAAGTATTTGGTCTGTGTTGCATTCATACTTCATTCGAACCACACCAGAGTTCAGTTGGAAGCAGACCGAGACCCATCTTTTTAAGCGGACTCGGTTCACTTGTTTGGTGCACACAAGGGTTCAGATGGCAGCATTCACACTTACTCAAATGAACTGCACTAAAAGAGCAATCACACCAGAGTTTGTTTTAATCGAACCAAACATGACAAGTGTGAACACACCCTCAGAGCTGGCTTACTGCTCTTTTAATTTACATAAAGTAAATTAAATTGACCCACACAATTGACCCTCACATACACACAATACTCACATACAACCATAAACACAAATTGACAGCTATATTTAACTTCGGCATGTACAGTATGTGTTGTATGAATAAAACTATGTCACGGAGTCACGCAGAGGTTCTTTTACATACGTCATCCTGAAAAACAATTACCGTTCAGTGCTTATAAGACAATGGTATTTGTCCAAGGAAGTGTGTTTTGCACATATAGATGAATGGGACAACAGGACTGTGCGTAAGAGAACAGGATGGCAAAGAGAGAGATTTCATTGAAACTGTTTTGTAGTAGAGTATGTTGTTTATCATTTTAATAACATACGTTGAGTGGCATTGTAATGCTTGTTTTTGGTTTTTTTTATGAGACATTTACACAAAAGTTAATTTTCCTAAGCACAGCATCACAGGCTCTTGGCTTTTTGTTTGCTCTCACAATGTGGAAAAACATTAGGCGTTGCTGTACTGTGATCTAGTCTCGCAATTTAATGAACAATTTCCCATGAATTATTCCACTGGAATTACTCATTTCTTTCTGCAAATCCTCATGTGTCTCTTTGCAGTCTGTTTTTGTGTAAAATTGAAATTTCTCCCCTGTTCTTCACTTCTAATCCCTATTAGCATCCTTTACTGTGGTTAATGTTTCTGAAGCGGAGAGACCCCAGTAGACCAGTTATTCTATTTATTTATTTCTTTTATTATTTTAATTATTTTCAGCATTATTTACCTTTTAGTTATAGAGAGCAGACAGAATAGTAAGGGTGTGTAGCTGTGAGGCAATTATTCTTATATGTTCATGTTCCTGAACATGAGCTTAGCTCCCTCATTTTTAACCTGATGTAATGGATTTTGAATTACTAATTAATGTTTTTTAAATTGGCAAATGGCAGAAAAGTCTCATTTAATGCAGCCTATTGTTGCTGTAATTAGCATAAAGTCTGAAATACATTACAGCGTTTTCTAGCTAAAAACTACCCATTTTGAAAGGAAGGGATCTGGTAGTATGCAACTTTTTTTTAAGTAAATATGAAATCATATCCCTCATATACACTGCATAAGGATGTCATATTTAATTGCGTGTGTAGATACAATTTTTGCAGACTTCAGCAAGTCCAGCAACTACACTGATTAAAAACTATAGGATTTACTTTGAAACAGTTTTCACTCTGAAATTGCTGGTAAATTTCTCAAATAATTACAAAGAAACTGTAAGTAACATTTTGAAGTAGAAATACTGAAATCAGTTGTACTTCATTAATTTTTTTACAACTTAGAAAAAAGTCCTTGAAAGGGCTCAGAACACAGGAGTAGGACACAGCTTTATTTTGTTTATCTAATACTGTAACCTCATAGGGCTTTTACGGCATGTTACACACTGCACACACAAACCACCACCAGAGGAGAGTGTATATCTGTCATATCTATGTTCCGAGTCACTCACGTCAGCAGCATTCACATTTTCATCTTGTTGTGTAACCCGTCCTGTCCTCTTAGATTTCTAGATGACATAAACACTCTCATTCAGATTGTGTTTGTATTTGTGATGTCAGCCTTTGCCATTTTAGGCCGATGCACCAGGGATATGTGTGTCTGTTTTCATCTCTCAAGCCTTTGCTCACTCAGGTGTGTGTGTGTTGTCACGGTGATGAATGTCTGGCCCAGCTGGCGTGGGCAGGGGCCTTTGGCGTTGCCACTGTGATGGACGAGGGCCACCAGAACAGTGGCGTTGCTGCTGTGCCAGTCATAACCTTGAGCTCAACACACGCGCACACACACTCAAACTTTGACTGCTGGTGAGACCCCCTCAGAGACATCAGATGCCAGAGGTTTTTGGCAAGCTTTTGACTGCTCTAACACCATACTGCTCTGTTCTGTTTAACATTCATTTTTATGTCATTTAAATATCTCCTAATAGTCACACCTGCGTTTATTAGCATGCAGACACTGACACTCGGATGTAATTATTCTCACACTCCTACAGTACTGCAGTGGGTGTAGGGATCATTCTCAGAAAACTATTTATGGTGAATTTGTTTATTTTTTTAATTTAATTATATGTGTGAGTGTATGTGTATATATACACATTATTGTAAAAAAAATTGTGGTCAGTATTTTTTTTATACAAATGAGTACTAAATTAATCAGAAGTGACTTTTACTGCACAACTGTTTTAAAACATTAATAATAGTAAGAAATGTTTCTTGTACACAAAATCAACATATCAGTAACACTGAAGACTAGAGTAATGGCAATAGCAAATTCCAGAAGAACTGGCTGAGGTAAGGCCGCTCTTGGCAGGTTCATGAATGCTGAACAGCCGCTGTCACTCTGGAGCTCACATCTCCGAAAACAACTTTCAAATAGGCATTTTTGAAATCTAAACAAGTACATTCTCTCCTAAAAGTTATATTCTGTGACACAAAAACAGTATTATTTATAAAAGTATAGTGGATTTGGGCATCCGTTGTGACACTTGTTGTAAGAAATACAGCAAGCGAAGTGATATGGTGAAATACTAGAATATCGCACTCCTCTCAGCCAATCAGATTCAAGGGACAGAAAGAATTCTTGTTATCTGTATTAACAAACCACATATTTGAAGTCTAAACAAGTAAATTCTTGCCTAAAAACTCTTAAAACTACATTACATGTCACAAAACTGTATTTGTTTTTATTAAATTATTGTGGATTTAGGTGTCCACCATGACACTCGCTGTAAAAAAAAAATACAGCAAGTGGAGTGATACAAACTGTGAAACGGTTTGATTCCCGTTATCACTAGAATATCACACTCCTCTCAGCCAATCAGATTGAAGGACCAGAAAGAAATGTTGTATTATATACATATACAGTCAAGCCCAAAATTATTCATACCCCTGGCAAATTCTGACTTAAAATGACTTTTATTCAACCAGCCATTTTTTTTTTTACTGGAAATGACACAGGATTCTCCCAAAAGATAATAAGACGATGTACAAGAGGCATCATTGTGGAAAAAAATATTTCCAAGCTTTTATTTACATTTGAACAAAAAAAAAAAAGGCATGTCCAAAATTATTCATACCCTTCTCAATAATCAATAGAAAAGCCTTTATTGGCTATTACAGCAATCAAGCGCTTTTTGCATGTCTCCACTGGTATTTTTGCCCATTCATCTTTAGTGATGAGCTCTAACTCTTTCAGGTTGGAGGGTCTCCTTGCCATCACCCTGATCTTTAGCTCCCTCCACAGATTCTCAATTAGATTTAAGTCAGGACTCTGGCTGGGCCACTGCAAAACATTCATGTTTTGTCTGCTAACCATTTCTTCACCACTTTTGCTGTGTGTTTTGGGTCGTTGTCGTGCTGAAATGCTGATGCTGGTGTCCACTGGTGCCGTTTACTGTGATTAGGTTCCCTGGTCCACCGACTGAAAAACACCCCCAAAACATTAGGTTTCTACCACCATGTTTGACAGTGGGGATGGTGTTCTTAGGGTTGAAGTCTTCTCCTTTTTTTACGCCAAATGAAGGCTACATCATTGTGGCCAAACAATTAAATTTTTGTTTTATCTGACCATAAAACAGAAGACCAGAAGTCTTCTTTGTCCAGATGAGCATTTGCAAAGGCCAAGCGGGCTTTTGTGTGCCTTATCTGGAGAAGTGGTGTCCTCCTTGGTCTGCATCCGTGTAACCCAGCGGTGTGCAGTGTCCGTTGGACTGTCTGTCTTGAGATGTTGCCACCAGCAGAGCCCAGATTCATCAGAATGGCCTTGGTGGTGATCCTTGGATTCTTTTTTTTACCTCTCTCACTATCCTCCTGGCCAGCACAGGTGTCACTTTTTGAGATTTTTCACAGTGCGGAACGTCTTGTATTTTTAATAATACTTTGCACTGTAGCCACTGGAACTTCAGTTTTTGTGTCACGGAATGTTGTTTTAAAATTTTTTGGACAAGAATGTATATGTATATGTATATGTATGTGTGTGTGTGTGTGTGTGTGTGTGTGTATATATATATATATATATATATATATATATATATATATAGTTCTGATATCACTAGAATATCACACTCCTCCCAGCCAATTAGTTTCAAGGACCAGAAAGAACTGTTGTATAAAATAATATGTATTGTTCATGACCCATTAAAATGTAATGTTATGAAAAGGGAGATGTAAATGTACAAACAAGAAATTTTTTTAATGTAATAAATGTAATATATATTATACATTTTGTATTAGATCTAAAATAAATTTCACAATCCTCTTAAATTTATCAGTAGCAAGTCATTGGGAGGTACATAGTACACTAGGGCTGCAACAACGAATCGATAAAATCGATAAAAATCGATTACTAAAAGAGTTGGCAACGAATTTCATAATCGATTCGTTGTGTCGCGCGACGCAGAGGCATTTGGTTAATTATATATTTAAAAAAAGGAGTGCAGTGCGGAGTGGACACATTCGGTCTCTCTCCCGCACTGATGCCAGCAGAGTTCGGTGCCTCATAAACTGTGTTTCCATCAAAAAATGCGGATTTAATTTATGATTAAGATTATCTGGTAATGTAAGGCGTTCGAAGATCGAATCTTGCACCTCCCGGTCTGCTAGCACACAGATCGGTGCTGTCCCGATTTATTTGATATACATGTTTGTATTTAAGCCTACTTAGGCTAGCCTACTTTCACAGCAGCCAATTCTCGATCGCAAAACAGCTGCTGTACGGGTCGTTGTAGGGCTGGGCGGTATACCTTTTCATACCGAATACCGGTGTTTTTTTTTTTAATGATATTCATTTTTCATATACCCCAATACCGGTGAGTGTGTGTGTACAAAGCGCTGGGAACACGTATGTTGACGCAAACAGAAACCGCAGCTTGCACGTGCTTGTCTGAAGCAACACATCTGAGGTGTGGACGTATTTCAGTATATCTGAGAAAGACCCAGGGTTAGCGATTTGCAAAACTTGTAATGCCAAAATTTCAAGAGGGGGTGCGTCTGCAGTGATGAGAGCAGAGATCGGCGCATTGTGCGCAGACAGATGTAGCTTTCAGTGAGAGAAAAACAATGGTTTTACGTTGGTGTTACGTCGCAATATTTTAAAGATATGTCTTTTCTATATACTGTATTTTTATTAATATTTATGCTTTAAAGCCAATGGATATCACACAAGCAACGTGGAAACTGATCAATATGTTAAAGTGAAAGTAAAAACTGACTTTCAGCATCTGATGTGCATTCTTTCAGACAATGAGAGACGATTATACTTCATATGCTGATATTAATTTAGTCCCTTAATATTTTTCTTGTGCCCCGAACATGGTGGGAAAAATAAATAAAAAAGAAACGTATTTTGTGTAAGGTTTGTTTTTGAAAGTCTTAAATAAAGCTCTTAATTTTCATTGATGACTGCAGTGTTATTAGGGGGTTATGAAAGTCATAATTATGATTTCAGGTGGTCTAAAATGTGGGGACTGAAAGACAAGAATTGCGATGAAACTTCAAAAGGCTATCCATTGAATAAATATGAGCGCTGCACGTTTCAAAATCATTTGTTGCGCTACTTTGTATACTACCATTCTGACAGCGCCTCCTGCTGGAAGAGAAACGCGTAGACTTGTAAATGTGAACTTGTGAAGAATGCACAATAAAGTGTTGTGTATTTTGACTGCAAATCATGAATTCTGATTTCTTCACCTCATTACAATTATGAGTGCCACTGTCACTTCTTTGTGAACAGCAGCATTTTGTGAGACCAATCAAACCTGGGTTAATACTAGTCCGGTCAATGTAAGCCAATATACTGCAGTAATTATTCTCTAATTTATTAGGAAATGTGGTTAACACCTAGTCATGCATGAAAAAAAAATAATACCGTCATATACCGTGATACCGTATAATTTTGAAAAATACCGTGATATAAATTTTTGGTCATACCGCCCAGCTCTAGGTCGTTGGATAGTGGAGATGGAGAAAACTACTTCTATAGTTTTTGTAACACTGTCTGTCTGTATAATGTGTCGAAAACATACCACAACCGTAAGGAGAAAGAGGAGCTCTGCTGAGGTGAAATCGTCTCAGTTTTGAATAGGGCTGTGACGGTGGCACGTTGTTTTTTTTATATATAGCCTACACTTCAGTCAGCGAACAAGCAGCCAACGCTAAAATAAATCAAAGAAATAATGTTTAATTAAGAAAGTAGCCTAAGAATATTAAATAGGCTATTAAACAAACATTCCTTGCAACAATGTTCGACAGTTCATCATTTCCAGTCCGACTGTCTTTTTTTTTCTCTTTCTCTTCCTCATTACACAGCTGCTGTTTTAATAGCAAAGTGATTACATTTATTTTCGTTTCTTTAGTTTATAAAGTTAATTTAGAGATATATTTGGAACACGTTTTGTTTGTTAAATTCAAGTTTTCGTTTTTTTAAAGTCATGACCTAGCAAACAGCGGCAGACAGATCAATAGCCTGCTCAAGTCATCGCGATTTAAATTAAAATCCATTGATATAAAAAAACTTAAAACATATCACAATATTAGTTTAATCATTCAATGAATATAAATCCAAAGTTTGTGCGGAGAGAAGCGCGCTTTGCAGAACATGTAGACGCTAGTGCAATGTGGAATCTCTTTTTTTGCTTATAAAGGTAAGAGTAAAATGCCACCCGGAACTGTAAAGGGTCTACCTTAGTTTAAAGATGCATTAGGCATTAATGAGCAGATGGCAGGAACTTCAGCTTCATCTTTGCAACACTGAATCAGAAATTACTAGTTTATTAGTAAGTAATTCAATATTTCCTTAATTTTTGCCCTGACACATTCATGGTAATTACTTTTGCTGGGGCTTTGAGGCCAGTCTTGCGTGCATTTGAATGCGGAACTCTTCCAGCTGGTCGCTGCTGATGGCAGGACGCTAAACACCGCCATGACAGAATGAATGTAGCAGAAAGTTAGTCAAGTTGTCCCGTTCCAGCGTGCAAAGTCACATGACTTTTTTAATGCGCACTGAGGAATTTAATTTGAGAGGCTTCTTGATGGGAAATGCATCATGTACACCACAGCAAGCCACTGTCTTGACGGATAGCATTTTTATAGTTTATTTAGTTAGTTTATTTATTTTAAAAAAGTCTATATATTTGGTAGATGTAAAGCATACAAATGTATGTTTTTTGTGTTAGTCCATTTTTATTTTATTATTATTATTAATTTTATAACAGTTCAAGGAGCAACTTGTTCGTGCACTTTCTAAAGATTTTAGTTCTGTTTTTGAATAAAGGGTTGTAAATTAACCCCTTTCTTTCTTTTTTTTAATCCGATTCATCGATTAATCGAAAAAATAATCGACAGATTAATCGATTATTGAAATAATCGTTAGTTGCAGCCCTATAGTACACAAATGGCTGTTTCCCAAAAGTGTTTTGGAAATGTTGTGAATCAAAAGTGTGTTATTATAGCATTTATCTCTGGTGGGTCAGAAAATAAAGAAGAGTGACGGGATGACAGTGGCCACTGTTTCTTTTTTTGTCTTTTGATGGCTTGCTGTTCCCTTTAAAATGGCTGTCTGAGCGGATTCCCTCTTCCCTTATGCAGAGCACAAAGAGACACACACACACACACACACACACACACACACACACACACACACACACACACACACACACACACACACACACACACACACACACTTCAAAGAACTCTATAGGTACAGTTGGACGGGGACAATGACAGAAGTTTGGTACGGCTCTCTGGAGAGAGAGATGGAGTCACAGAGGAAAGGCTTTCAGGTTTGTTTTTTGTCAACCGCAGCATGCTGGGCAACCTCCTGCTCAAAGACTCCGTAATGGACTGGAATGTATAAATGTTGTTTTGAACCTGTATGGCGTTCTTTCTGCAGTGGATGACAAAAGAAAATATTTAAAAAATGTCAGTGTTGTCAATGATGTTCATTTTATAAACAAAACAGTTTAGTCAGAATATCCTAACTTGTCTTCCACAGGTTTGGAATGACATTTGTTTTTGGGTGAACTATACATTAATGTTACTTTCTCTGTGGCACTGTCATAGGATGCTGCATAAAGAAATGGTTTTCTGAGTCTGGCAGGGTACTTTTACTAACACATTTACTCTCTGGGCTCGAGGTGAGTGAGGCATTTGTAGTAACGGATTATGTTCTACAAATTGGTTTTGAATTTTTAGGGCTTGTCTGATTTCGATTCACTGAAGCCTCAGCGTGTGAGCTGTGATGCCGTGTAATTACGTTATAATGACCTCTCCTTTATCAAAGCGTATCACACGCTGCTCACCTCCCATAGGAGCATCATCCTTCCTTCCCTTTCATGTCTTCCTCATCTCTCCTCTTTTCTCATTGCAGTCCTAGTTGGCTAATAAAAGATTAATTTCCAGTTCATTAATGAAGGCAGATGGCTGGATTAAAGAAACCCTGCTAAAGAATGAAATTTTCACCCTCCGTTAAGTCAGGGGTCAAATCTGAGCAGTTTTTGGAATAAACGCTCCAAATCATCTGTTAATGTGGTATAGTGAGACTACCAGAGTCAGATATCTTATTAGTATTCACCTTTCATTGCTTGAGATGTTTGCCCTTAACTGAGGTCACGGAAAATCATAGAATAAATGTATTTTCTTGCTCTTTTGATGTAAAAAAGCTACTATGGAGAAATACTCATGTTCATAATTCACAGCTTCCCAGTCAGTCCGCCAAGACCCTTTATGGAAATTAAGCTGCAAAGATAGGTCATTCATGATTTTGTTGTCATGAATACATTAAAATATGTATATATCTGCCCTATTTAGTGTTTAGCAATTTGCCAGTAATGTTGATACTTGTTTCACATGCAAAGAGTTTAGCCAATCTCAACAGGGGTCATTTAAGGTCCCCATTAAACTCAAAATTGAAGTTTTTTTGGCTTTTAGTATGAATATGTTAGCCTTAAGGTTATCTGTAAGCTAGTGTGCTCCAAAACAATGACAAAATTAGAACAAATACAGTGTGTCACACAAGTGATCCCTCACATTTCAGTAATCATTTTAGTATATCTTCTCAAGGGTCAATACTATATAAATTAAACTTGTATATATTTTAAAGTAGTCAATGTGCAGCTTGTATAGCAGTATATATTTATTGTCCCCTGAAAATTACTTAACATACAGCCATTATTGTCAAAATAGCTGGTAACAAAAGTGAGTACACCCTAAGTGAAGTTGTCTAAAGTGTCAATATATTGTGTTACCACAATTGTTATCTGGCACTGCCTTAATCATCCTGGGCATGGAATTCACCAGAGCTGCACAGGTTGTTGCTGGGATCCTCATCCCTTCCTCACGGAGCTGCTGGATGTTAGACACATGGTGCTTCTCCACCTTACACTTGAGGATGCCGTTGGCTCTTGGACAGGTTGTCTTCAGCAAACTGTTTGCGGGCTTTCTTGTGAACCAGCTTCAGATGAGGCTTCCTTCTTGGATGACGCCTATGCAAACTGACTTGTTGCAGTGTGTGGTGAATGGTCTGAACACTGACAAGTAGGGATGTAACGGTATTGTAAATACCGTCGTACCGCAATAGCTAATTTTTTCGATACTACCGTGGTCGCCTGACTCGATAAAACGATAGGTCTTCTGAGAAAAGTTTGCTTAGGCGAATGGAGCGAACGGGAGGTAGCGGGAACTACAATTCCCATCAGCCCAGGCGTGGCCATCATCCTTTGCTGTCTGTTGTGATTCTGAATGGAGGGAGGAGCAGATTTTTGAAAAGACGGAGCGTCGTGGTTTTAACTCGCTCCAAGACCGCTCCACCAGCGCTCCATCATGAGAACAATTCACGCAAACTGTCCGTAATATAACTGCATATTAAGCAGGAATTCACATGCTAAACATATTTCGCTTGATAGAGTTGAATCACTCAAATCAGAAATAATGTGAACGCTATGATGACGGCAATGGACATCATGTTCACACACAATCACTCTGTTAATGCATTAAAACAAATGTAATGGTATCCAATTTCGAATGAGCAGAAATTTGTAAGAAATGCAGCGATCCATAAGTAAAATAACTGACGAAAATGTATTTTTATTTTCATTACAAACTTTGCACTGCATAAAGCAGCAATTATACTCTTTTAATGCTGATGTTATTAGCTTGGTATGTGGTAGGAACAAAGTTTGCACACTAGTGTTCCAAACTCTCCTGTTATTTTATTTTAGGATTTATTTTAATATAAGTTATGAACAGGACCGTTATATTTCAAACATTATTTCTGATTTTTTTTTGACGCGGAGCGGTGTTTCTGACATCAGTGAGCGAGGAGTGCAGCGGGAGCGGAAAATTGTGAACCCGGAGCGGAGCTGGACCTGGAGCGGAGTGATTATTAAATGCACAGAGCACGGAGGGGAAATTGTTGCCACTCCACTCCGCTCACATACTCTGGTCCCAAGTGAGAGGGTTTTTTCTGTTGCAGGGGACATTGTAAATGCCCAGAGATCCCAGCTTTTACCAGATAATGTTAATATGCTAGATTTCCTTTAAAAAAAACCTGTCTCTGTCTGAATAAGTGAGTGTGTGAGTGAATGAGGTGAGTGTTCTCAAATACTCATTCAGCACATGGGCCAGCTGCAATAAGTAGGCTGCTATTTTTACTTTTTCTGAGTTTTCATGAATACTAAATTGAAACTTTTTTTTATTTATTTTTTTTTTACATGGTTTAATAATTTTTTGTTATTAAAATTGAAGTTCCTGTTTCAAAGTGATAGATGGCTAATTTGTATGCCATTGATATGTTCAGTGTTCATGTAAACTGTTTAATAAGCACTTCTGGCACTTTTTTCGAGTCTCTTCATTAGTTTTGTTTTTCCTGTAAATGATTCAATAAATACCGTACCGTGACATTCATATCGAGGTATTACCGTACCGTGAAGTTTTGATACCGTTACATCCCTACTGACAAGCTGACCTTCTACTTCTGCAACCTTTAAAGCAATGCTGGCAGCACTCATGAATCTGTTTTTAGAAAGCCAGGTTCTGCACCTGACGCACACAACGAGTACTCAACTTCGTTGATCAACCCTGTAACTCGGTTTCAGGGTGTTACTGAACCTCTAATAGATTTGGCCATCGTTGTGGAGAGCAACAATTCTAATTCTCAAATCCTCCGAGAGTTCTTTGTCATGAGATGCCATGTTGAACACCCAGTTGACAGTGTGAGAGAATTGTACTTAAAAGCACCAAATTTTAACTGCTCTAATACAAGATACACAACTTTGTAAGGTCCTGTCAAGCAGACGAAAACATAACCATGATGAATAGGACATGTGGCTTTGCATGGTAAAACAACACACTGCTGTTATCACTTAGGGTGTACTCACTTTTGTTGCCAGCTATTTTGACAATAATGGCTGTGTGTTGAGTTATTTTCATAGGACAGCAAATCTATACTGCTATACAAGCTGCACATTGACTACTCTAAACTATATCCAAATTTCATTTCTAGAGTATTGTCCCTAGAGAAGATATACTAAAATGGTTGCTGAAATGTAAGGGGGTACTCACTTTGTGAGAACTTACAGTCTCTAACTTCGTCCAATATGTATTTGATATTGATGAATTTTGATTACATCACCCTGCCCTTTAGCTTCTCATCAAACTTTCTGTCCAATCAAATACTCTTTCCTAAGCTGTGATATAAGCAAAATGCTATTGGCTATTTAAGAAAGGAGACGGGACCGCTGGATATGTCCCGCCCTGTCTTCCTGTTTCAGTTCAAATCACGTCAACACATAGAATAAAGCAGTGTACCTTTAAATATGCAAAACTGTTTCTTCAAGCTGTTCTACAAAATTTATTTTCCAAGGGCCAGAGAGGCTTTTTCGGTGCAAGAAACCATTACTTTATCCCTGGACTTTAGGGAGAAGGATGTGACAATATGTCCACTGTTTTTCTTCGGAAAACATGTGGTGCTTTATTTTTGTGTGAAGATGATAAAGTGTCTGTGCTTGTAACTTTTTTAGATAGCTGGAATTGTCTGTAAGCTATTGCTCACAGCTTCGAGGCTCGTATAGATGTAATATATGTTTTTCTTGACTATTGTGTTTAAAACTAGCTGGCATACAGTAAGGTGTAACCCACGGTGTCTGGTTGCTGGTTTGTAGGTGTGAAATATTGCTGGCAGCTTTTCAAGTGTTTTCTTGTACCTGTTCTCATGTGTAACACCCCTGTTTGTGTTTGTGTGCATTTCAGGTGTGAAGATGAGGAAGTTTGCGTACTGTAAGGTGGTGCTGGCCACCTCTTTGGTGTGGGTGATGCTAGACATGTTCATCCTCCTCTACTTCAGCGAATGCAACAAATGTGATGACAAAAAAGATAGAGGATTGCCGGGAAGAGACAGTGAGTAAATGGTTTTCGTCGTATGTCATAGTTATGTCGTTTTCTGTTTAATAAAAAATATGCCCTTGCACTTCCTAGCGCATTTTTTACTTTTGTAATGTTTTCATCATGAAACATTGTCTACACATTATCTTATCCACCTTATTTTTGCAGTAAGGGGGCACACCCATACGCTTACTTCCGTGTTGAAGAATAAGGTGGATAATAAATAAATAGATTTTCCTGTCTGTTTATTTTTATTTTTTAACATTTGGTTCCCACAAGAACAAACAAACAAAATATACAGACATTTACTTATGAATAGACTTCTGTTGTTTTTACACTTTATATAAAGCTGACTGACCTTAAATCCAAACTTTATCTTTAAAACAACATTTTGCATTTTATTAATATAAAATGCATCTTTTTTTGTTTGTTTTTTAATGTCATTTAATGATTCTGCTTTGATTCAGAATTCATTTGGTACTCTATTCTTGCTTTTGATTTTGTATTCATAAAATATTAAGAAAATACTACACAAAAGCACCAATATTTTTTCGTATAATTTTTAAAGCACAATTTATTACGTTAAACTGTGCTTAGGGATAGTTCACCCAAAAATAACAATTCTGTCAGTAATTACTCAACCTCAAACCTATAAGACATTTTTATTTTTATTCTATAATTGTAATAATTTAACTAAAATTAAAGTCACCATGGTAAATTCTATATTATCAATCTCTTTAGTGCAGGTTTAGTCAGATTTTCCTGTTTATTTGTATTTTTTTATTATTTGGTCCCCACAATAATAGTGAGATATAAACTTGCTATTCTGAGGTAAAACCCAGAATTCTGAGTTTTTATCATGCAATTCTGAGGGAAAAAGTCAGAGTTCAGATTTTGTATCATGCAATTTTAAGGCAAAATGTTAGAAGTCCGAGTTTGTATCATGCAATTATGAGAAAAAAGTCAGAATTCTAAGATTGCATCATGCAATTCCGAGGAAAAAGTCAGAATTCTGATTTTGTATCATGCAATTTTAAGGGAAAATGTTAGAATTCCGAGTTTGTATCATGCAATTATGAGAAAAAAGTCAGAATTCTAAGATTGCATCATGCATTTCCGAGGAAAAAGTCAGAATTCTAAGATTGTATCATGCAATTAGGAGAAAAAAGTCAGAATTCTAAGATTGTATCATGCAATTATGAGAAAAAAGTCAGAATTCTAAGATTGTATCATGCAATTCCGAGGAAAAAGTCAGAATTCCGAATTTGTATCATGCAATTCTGAGGAAAAAAGTCAGAATTCCGAGTTTGCATCATGCAATTTTTATTAAAAAAAAAGTCAGAATTCCAAGATTGCATCATGCAATTCCGAGGAAAAAAGTCGGAATTCCTAATTTGTATCATGCAATTCTGAGGAAAGAAGTCAGAATTCTGAGATTGTATCAAGCAATTATGAAGAAAAAAAATCTGAATTTCGAGTTTGCATCATGCAATTCTAAGGGAAAAAGTCAGAATTTCAAGATTATATCATGCAATTCTGAGAAAAAATAAGAATTCCGAATTTGTATCATGCAATTCTAAGGGAAAAGTCAGAATTCCGGATTTGTATCATGCAATTCTGAGGGAAAAGTCATAATTGTGATTTTGTATCATGCTATTCTGAGGGGAAAAGTCAGAAATCTGAGTTTGTATCATGCAATTCTGAGGAAAAAAGTCAGAATTGCGAGAAAAAAGAATTGTGAGAAAAAGTTGCAATTATCTTTTTATATTCTTTATTCAGTGGTGGAGACGGGCTATCGTTGTTTTCAGGCCTTCCTACTCTAAAACTTTATTTCAAGTCGATATGACCAGTATTCTTGTCTGGTTATTGTGAGAAATGAAAACGGCTCTAAATAAAAAGCGTTTCTCGATTCCCTATTATTTACTGCATGAATCTTTTTTCCAATTCAAAGACATTACTAGATGTTCCCAAGGGGAGTTTCTGACGGATTTATCTAACTTCTAGGGATAGTTTTGTCCCTGAAGTATACTGTAGCTGAATAACCCCAAACACACATAAAGCTAATACAGAAAGCACTCAACAACACACAAAAGTGTGTCTGATGGTGTTATATTGGGAAATACCGGCAGGTATTGGACTGTGAGTATTTCTGTGAGAGAGAAAAACAGCGTAGAAATATAATCTGATCTGAGTTTTAGAGCGGTATTGACTCCACATCATCTGAAAGATACAACCACATTCTGGCTCTGCAGCTTATGTTAGAGGATGTTCTGATGTTAAATGCAAATAATTGAATTTGCTCATCATGTAAATCGAGAAGAAAATGCTTCCTATTTCAAACACTACAGTTTTTGGACTGCCATAGTTCATTATAATAATAATAAATGACAATCAAGAACCACTGATTTAGAGACTAAAAGGAGCAGAAAGAAGATCCAGAATTTGAAAGGAACAGCCACAGACAAAAAATATGTCGATAGTGATGCAGAGTGAAAGCATATTGTCTCACAAAGCTTTCTTTTGTCACTAACTGACTCCTCTCTTCCCCCGTTCAGGTCACTTTGGTTTGTTCTGTCATGGTCATTCGAGAGCTGCTTTACTTTGGCCATCATCTCATAGAACAATAACCCTAAAATAATCTGCCTACCACATTAATACAGCACATTTTTTGTGTTCATAGCGATGATTATACGATTTTTGCCCCCAGAATCCCTCAGGAAAGTCATTGGATTTTGCTGAGCAGGGAAACAGGACAAAGTTGCCTTGTAATGCGCTCAGTCCGAACAGCTAAATCCTGCCCACTCGACACGCATGCGGCTCACCCATACGTACACACATGCGCGACACAAGGCTTACAAACAGGCAGTTTGCCTCTTAGAGCAGATGTAATCTCTCACACTGTTGCAAATCTGACCTTAATCTTACCAAAGCATGCTTTTTGAGTTATTAATGATCAAAGCTCAGTGCTTATCTACACACTCAAAATCCACAAAAATATACTTTTCACACACACGTGGCACGATAAACAATTGTGCACAGACATCTAGGCCACAAATTATTTTCGGTGGGCTGAATGTATGAAATTTTGTAAGGCTTTTATAAGAAAGACTGAAAGTCTGTCACACATTTGTGGTGGCATTTCATACTGAACCATTTGAGCGCTATTGTTTTATTATGTTTTTTAGGTTTGTGCACTTTTGTGGCAAGGAGAGCACAGTGTCACTGAAGAGCATGACTGGGATAAAGTTGTAGAGACATGTTAAAAAATAAAAAATGTCTAAAATTACGAGATTAAAGTCGTAATATTTTAAGAATAAGTCGAAATATTTAGAGAATGAAGGCAGAATTACGAGAAGTCAGAATGTTTCGAACATAAAGGTCGAAATTACGAGAATTAAATCATAGCAATTAAAGTTATAATATTTTGTGAGTATAGCCTGTGCATGCAAATGGCCCAGATTGGGAGCACCAGGAGAAGTTGCAAGGCCACTGGAATTTATGAATATAAATTTACGAATTTATTGAATATATGTGGGATTATTTGCAAAATCATGGCATGTATTATACTCGCAGGGACAGTATGCTTGGAAATAATATTTCATGTCTTTGATTGCATTCATTAGGCCTATTTGTAATGCGTGCGCATAGCAAAAAGCTTTGTGCTTTTTTTTACTTTCAATATAAAACAAAGTCCCAGCTTTCAAAATCTGTCAGATTTATACCAAAATACAATAATTTGTTTTTTACACTCTTTAATGTGGCGGGACAGATTACTGTATTCATGTGATCAAATGTCTTTTTGATTACAATGAGACATTTGTTTCATTAAATATCCTGTTTTCTTTGTGAAAATTCTACCACCTACTTCGCAAAACATCTGTGGCATCCAGTTTTTCATTCCTCATATGTATTTAATCAAAAACAACAATGCAACATTCTGAAAGTTGAAGTGGACTATAACTTGTTAACATAAGTTATATTGTTGTCTTTTCGCAGGTATATACACTACCAGTCAAAGTTTTGGACACACTTCCCCATTGTCTTTAATGGGAACGTGTGTCCGAACCTTTGACTGGTAGTGTATGTGACTATTCACAAGCTGTTTTATTCATGGTAAAATGCAGTAAATTATTGAAAATAATATTTAATATCTTTCGTTCATTATTTGTGGCGTGCCAATCACCCAGTAATCACAATAATTTTGTGCTTTGTTGCTTTTAATATAACACAGCTCAGTTTTCAAAGCTCAGCTTTCAGTTTTATCATGCATCATTTATTATAAATGTGTTTTTCTCTTTATTTCAAGTTTATAGCCCAATATAAACATGAAGGAACATCAGAAGGAATGATTAAACATTATAGCCTAATTTAATGAAATGAATGTCTGATTGTAATTGGAAAGATGACTGGTTCACATGCCGCTTAAACTGAGGTGAATACAGTAGGGGTGTAACGATACACCAAAGGCACGATTCGGTTCGGTTCACGGTTTTGGAGCCACGGTTCGGTTCGGTTCGGTTTCTGTTTGCTGTGGGGTTAGGGTCGATGTCATCTTAACAGCAATGCTAAGGAACGTACTCGGTTACTAACGTAACCTCGGTTCTCTCTAGAGAGGGAACGAGTACTGCGTAAGAAGTGTCTTACGCTAGGGGAAAATCCTTTTCTGCGAGATATTGAAGCCAAAAATTATCCTTAATTTTGAAATAATGTAAAGCGCGTTGCAGCAGCATACAGACATAGGCGAAACAGCTTGCGCGCCTATTGGCTGCTCTGCGGCAACTGCAGCAGCCTATTAGAGCGAGGCCTGACGCGACGCCAGATCCAATGGGGGCATTTCGCGCCCTTTGCGTCGCTTCGCGCCCTTTTCGTAGCTTCCCGCCTAAAAGGGCGTGGTCTAGACCTATAAATATCGCTCATAGGCAGCTATTATCTGGTTTTTCATCATCAAAGCAACCAGAGCGTGCGCATGCACGGCAAGATACGCAGTACTCGTTCCCTCTCTAGCGAGAACCGAGGTTACGTTAGTAACCGAGTACGTTCTCTTACGAGAGGTCTCTCGTACTGCGTAAGAAGTATCTTACGCTAGGGGACCCAGTGTAAAACGCCGTGCATGCTGAGATCTGACACCAAAGACCCAAGGGCGAAAGCCCGGGGTTCATACAGTTCATAATCACCTATAGAACTCACAGGGAGTCCGGGGAAGAGGGAGGGGCAACGCCGCACTCTTCCACATAGTGCAGCGTCACTCAGACGCTAAGTAAACGTACATACAGGGCGGGGTTACGGCCTGAGCTGACGTAAGAATAAGGGTCTTCACACAGTTTGCCCAGACACATCTTGTGCTATCACTTTCACTGTCGACCCTAGAGCTGTGCTCAGTAGACGCAGCATTCCGAGCTGATAACATCAGGTCAGACAACACTGAACATCTAGACTGACAGCAATCTGGCCTGTAAGGCGGGAACCTCCAGGTTGTAAAACCTTATAAATGTAGACGGAGAGGCCCAGCCCGCCGCCGTACAAATATCTTGCAAGGCAATCCCACTCGACCACACCCACGATGAGGCCACGCCCCTCGTGGAATGTGCTCTGACACCTAGCGGGCACTGCATGCCCTTGGAAGCATATGCCAACGCAATAGCATCAACTATCCATCTGGATAAGCTCTGTTTCGACGCGGCCAGTCCCTTGGGACGCCCGTAAAACGAAACAAAAAGCTGCTCTGTCTGTCTAAAAGCAGACGAGCGAGACACGTAAGCTCGTAATGCCCTGACTGGGCATAGGAGGCTCGCGTCCGTTTCCTCATCATTGACCGGTAGGGCTGACAGCGCGATGACCTGTGCCCTAAACGGTGTGTTGAGTGATTTTGGAACGTAACCATGTTTGTGTTTGAGTATGACTTTAGAGTCATTAGGTCCAAATTCCATGCACGTCGCGCTCACAGAGAGTGCGTGCAAATCCCCTATGCGCTTCACTGAAGCGAGAGCCAGCAGAAACACGGTCTTAAGAGACAGGTATTTCAAATCAATCGTCTGCAGAGGCTCGAATGGTCCACCTTTCATGGCCTCTAGTACCACAGAAAGGTCCCATACGGGGACTGTGGGAGGTCTGGGGGGATTTAGTCTTCTAGCTCCCCTCAGGAAGCGAATAACTAAATCGTTCCTTCCTATTGACTGACCTAACGTTGCGCTCAAAAACGCCGTTATAGCCGCCACATAGACTTTGAGCGTGGACGGGGTTCTGCCCTTGTCCAGCAGCTCTTGTAGAAAGGAAAGCACCTCCATCACACCACAGTTAGTGGGTGACGAGCCGCGAGCTGCGCACCAGCCCGAAAACACTGACCATTTTGAGGAATAGAGCCGTCTCGTAGACGGGGCTCTAGCCTGCGTGATCGTGTTTAATACTCCTTTAGGGAGTTCATCATATATTCGCTGGTGGCCCAGACATGAAGGGACCACAGCTCTGGGTGAGGATGCCAAATCGAGCCGCTGGCCTGAGAGAGAAGGACTCTCCTCACTGGTATCGGCCACGGGACAGTGCTCGTCAGGTGCATCAGCGCTGGGAACCAGGGCTGGTTTTCCCAAAACGGCGTTATCAGCAGTATTGAACATCCTTTTTCCCTGACCCTCTCTATCACCTGAGGCAGGAGAGAGACGGGGGGAAAAGCATAGAGATGACGGCGGGGCCATTCGTGGGCCAGCGCGTCTCTGCTTTTTGAGTAAAATTCCAGACAGTGAGCGTTGTTCGGAGACGCAAACAGGTCTACTTCCGCTCTGCCGAATTTCTTCCACAGTAGTTAACTGTCTGTGGGTGTAGAGACCATTCGCCTGCTGGAACATTGTTCCTGGACAGTCTGTCTGGCCCTATGTTTAGAAGCCCCGGCACATGCGCTTCTTTCAGCGAGCGCAGGTTGCGCTGAGCCCATACCAGGAGGCGTTCTGCAAGTCTGTATAGGTTTTTGGACCTGAGACCGCCCTGGCGATTTATATAGGAAACCACTGACATGTTGTCCGAGCGGACTAATACATGGTTTCCTTTTATTTGGGGACAGAAGCGCATCAGCGCGTTCTGTACTGCCAACATTTCGAGGCAGTTGATATGCAGGAGCTTTTCCCGTTCTGACCACTGGCCAAAAGACGGTCTGCCCTCGAGCAGAGCCCCCCATCCCGAGTTGGACGCGTCCGTAGACACCACTTTTATTCTCGAGGAAGTCCCCAGGCTTACACCTAACTGGTACCAGTCGATTGCTCTCCACGGATTCAGGGCTGTGACACATTACTGATTGACCGTGATACGAAGCCGACCGGGCTGCAGAACTGATGACGCTAAGGCCATGAGACCCAGCATTTTCTGAAATTTTTTGAGCGGGACAGACGCGCCGCAGCGGAACGAGCCCGCTGTGCGCTGAATGTCTGCTGCGCGCTGTGGTGACAGCCGCGCTATCATTGACAGCGAGTCCAATTCTGTGCCCAGGAAGGAAGTTTTCTGACAGGTTGTGCTTGTGTGTAGAAATGGGCACTGGAGGAGTGGGCATTTTGTCTACACGTGAAACACCATCGGCCGTGGCCGGGACTCCAGAAAATACACTCTATTGGGGATTTATCTGGGTAGCCGTGAAAACAACCTTTGTGTGCAGGCAAGCGGGCGACAGAACCGGCTTGTTGGCTGCAGCAAACACTGGAACAGTCACATTTAACACACTCCAAACATCGTTCGCTTGCATGGAGCGAATGCACGCTGATTTCATGCAAAACGTGCTCGTGATATTTGAGGCATGGGGCACGCTGATAGCGGGAACTATTATGTCTGTGTGTGGATGTGGCTGTGGGGCAGCGGGCACATTTAACACACTCCAAACAACGTTCGCCTGCGTAGAGCGAATGCACTTTTGGTTTCGTTTTCACATAAACCGTTTGACGTGCATAATGTGGTGTCTGTGGCCACTGTGAAGCGGGCATATTTACCACGTGTGAAGCGCAATCGATCTGAGTCGATTTTATGTGCGCTGTGCTTGTGTGTAGAGATGAGCACTGCTAGTGGGCATTCTTACACGTGAACACCATCGGCCGTGGCCGGTTGTGAAGCGCAATCGATCTGAGTCGATTTTATGTGCGCTGTGCTTGTGTGTAGAGATGAGCACTGCTAGTGGGCATTCTTACACGTGAAACACCATCGGCCGTGGCCGGTTGTGAAGCGCAATCGATCTGTGTCGATTTTATGTGCGCTGTGCTTGTGTGTAACGTTAGAGATGAGCACTGGTTAGTGGGCATTCTTACGACACATGAAACACCATCGGCCGTGGCCGGGACACCAGACAATACACTTTATTGGGGGTTTATCTGTGTAGCCGTGGGAACGACTTTTGTGTGCAGGCAAACGGGCGACGGAGCCGGTTTGTTGGCTGCAGAAAACACTGGAACAGTCACATTTCCTGGAACTGGACGAGCGAATAACTTTGGTGGGGGTCCGGCAACAGCGGGACTCGTACACCGTCGTTTTCCCAGTTGTGCTAGGACGATTTCGGAGGCTCAGGTTTCAACTCAATCCTGGGCCGCGGGCCGCGTCTGGCGGGGCGGCGGCCAGACGAGAAAAACGTCAGAAAGCGTTAACCACGGGTGCCTCTCAGCAACGGTGAGAGACCATGTTACGCAGCGCTGACGCGGCTAGGCGGCGGCGAAAGCGCGGCGAAGCAGGTTTGACGTCTGACGGCAAGCTTTAGAGGGGAGGGCCGACTTAGCACGCCGTCCAGCGGAGGGCAGACATAAGTGGGCTGCTATCGCCTCTTCTGAGCAGCATGCGCGTTCCCGCTTTGGCGGGAAACGGAAATCCTCTTCCTCCTTCATGGCCCCCCTCGTCAGCGGCGTCGATGGAAGCGGTGGCAGACAGCGGCCGCTTTACGTCCGGAACAGAGGCTGACGAGGTCGATGAAGCAGGCGGGCGAACCGGCGAGCTTTGTCGGCTGGGGGAAGTGTCCGGGGCCCGCTGGGCACGGCGCTTTTTACGGCGCTACACCGCGGCGGGTGGGGGAGCAGTCTCAGTGAAGAAGGCAAGGCAAGTCCTCAGAGTCACCATTGGCATCTGCACGAGCCATATGAAGGCATCTTTAAAAAGACGCTTTGCTCTTTTTAGAGAAACAGTGTGTATCGCAGCGGCGACACACACTGTAGATTATAAAGGATATAGGCGCCGGAAAGCGCAGCAGGAAGGCACGGAAGGCGGCGTGGCCAGCAGCTTCAGTGGCTCGTCCCGCTGAGATGCTTGCAGTCAAACGGCGGCTTCTTATCCGGCTCCAGCGATGCGTGTGCTTCGCTTGAAGGATGAAAAATCAGATAATAGCTGCCTATGAGCGATATTTATAGGTCTAGACCACGCCCTTTTAGGCGGGAAGCTACGAAAAGGGCGGGAAGCGACGCAAAGGGCGCGAAATGCCCCCATTGGATCTGGCGTCGCGTCAGGCCTCGCTCTAATAGGCTGCTGCAGTTGCCGCAGAGCAGCCAATAGGCGCGCAAGCTGTTTCGCCTATGTCTGTATGCTGCTGCAACGCGCTTTACATTATTTCAAAATTAAGGATAATTTTTGGCTTCAATATCTCGCAGAAAAGGATTTTCCCCTAGCGTAAGATACTTCTTACGCAGTACGAGAGACCTCTCGTAAGAGAACAATAGATTCACTTAATAACAAGAACAACTAAACTTTTTCTTTATTAACTTTGCCAACCCATTTTAGTACATTCAGGATACCTGAGTAAGTTAGACATTTAGACATTCACTTGTCCGAGTTAAAAATGTACTTATCCGGGGTAAAAAAATGCCTTTTTTGCTGTAAATGAATCCATTCTGAAGCAATAGTCTCATCACTACTCTATAAGGTCTTACTTTAATCTGAATATTTGTGATATTTGCCTTAAATTGATTTTTAGGACACTTTTTAACTTTATTTTCCTAACCTTACTAACTGTATGTGTCATCATTCACATCAAATTCTTAAATTTTATCAATACATCAAATTAGAATAATTAGACTCTGTATGGTTGCACAAATTAAATCAGTATCAACAAACTCCATCTTTCCATTGCACAGGAAAAACCGGGCCTGCAATGAAATTGACATTTAACTGTATTTACTTAGACTGTTTAATGAAGATAAGAGGTTCCAAAAAATGCATTTACACAGTAAAATTGCAAATACATAAATAATGTAATAAGATTAATGTTATACTTTTTTTTAAACATAAATCAAAAATATTGGAAAAATGCAATACCTTTAAATATAAAATCGAACCACCAATAGGTGGCAGTAGTCACTGTCTTAATGAGCGAGTCACGGATTCAACCATAGATGGATTCAACCAGTTCGTTCACTGACCTAAAAAAATGCTAAATCATTCAGTACTGAAATACCGCTGTGTTGCTCGGAGATTCACGGAGGTTCTGCTGTTGCTTAGAACTATTTTCGTTTGCAAAAATGGTTAATGATGTGTCTAAAATGTAAGTCAGTTAATATTAACTACTAGTTTATTGAACTATGTTTGCTCATGCTTGTTTCTTTGTGTATGCTTTTGAGCCTATTAGTGTTGATTTTCTGTGAGTCAGATAGCCTGCACGAGCTTGATACTGTCCGTTTTCAGTTATCTGAAGTAATAAAATCAGAATTATGCTCACCAAAGTTTCGTTGTTGCGCTAGTTATTGTTTGTAATTGATGCTTTAATCAGGTTACTTGTCCGGTCGGGCAAGTAAAATCCCCTTTCACTTGCCCTTTCACAAAATCCACTTGTCCTGGACAAGCGTTAATGTCGAGCCCTGAGTAGTATCCGAGTGTGATCGCTCACTTAAGTCACATGACATGACATGCACTTGGAAAATACTAACTTTAGAATATAATATTTAGAACAAAATTTAGAACAAAAGCTCATCATTACTAATACAATTTAATCAAATGTGATAAAATAAAGATGTGTTTAAATTGGTTAAATTAGTTAGAGACAAGTGACGTCAACCCCAACAATGGGCAGCAGGGGGCGTGAGAGTACCGCGGTACGCCACGAGAGTTTCGCGATACGTATCGTGGTTGGTGTATCGCGATATTTCGGTTCGGTTTTTAATATCGTTACACCCCTAGAATACAGCGATCTGTCCCGCCACATTAAAAAGCGTGAAAAGCACATTATTGTAATAGAAATGTTGTCTGTATTTCGCTATAAAAGGTTTTGAAAGCTGAGACTTTGGAATATCTCCCGGTGCTCCCAATCTGGGCCATTTGTATGCGCAAAAGACTCTCAAAATATTAGAACTTTAATCTTGTAATTGCTATAAATTAATTCTCGTAATTTTGACTTTATTCTCTAAATATTTTGACTTCATTCTCGAAACATTTAGACTTTAGTCTCGTAATTTTGACTTTATTTTCATAATTGCGACTTTATTGTCACAATATTTTGACTTTATTCTCGTAAATTTCGACTTCATTTTAAAAATATTTTGGCTTTATTCTTGTTATTTTGACTTTATTCTCAAAATATTTTGACTTTATTTTCAAAATATTTTGACGTTATTTCCAAAATATTTTAACTTTATTCTCGAAATATTTAGACTTTATTCTCATAATATTTTGACTTTATTCTTGTAATATTATGACTATTTTATTCTCGAAATATTTAGACTTTATTCTTGTAATATTTAGACTTTATTCTAGTAATATTATGGCTATTCTCGACATATTTTGACTTTATTCTCGTAATATTTTGACTTTATTCTTGTAATATTATGACTATTTTATTCTCGTAAATTTTGACTTCATTCTAAAAATATTTTGGCTTTATTCTTGTTATTTTGACTTTATTCTACAAAATATTTTGACTTTGTTCTCGAAATATTTTGACTTTATTCTCGTAAATTTCGACTTCATTTTAAAAATATTTTGGCTTTATTCTTGTTATTTTGACTTTATTCTCAAAATATTTTGACTTTATTTTCAAAATATTTTGACGTTATTTCCAGAATATTTTAACTTTATTCTCGAAATATTTAGACTTTATTCTCATAATATTTTGACTATATTCTTGTAATATTATGACTATTTTATTCTCGAAATATTTAGACTTTATTCTCGTAATATTTTGACTTTATTCTTGTAATATTATGACTATTTTATTCTTGAAATATTTTGACTTTATTCTTGTAATATTTTGACTTTATTCTAGTAATATTATGGCTATTCTCGAAATATTTTGACTTTATTCTCGTAATATTTTGACTTTATTCTTGTAATATTATGACTATTTTATTCTCGTAAATTTTGACTTCATTCTAAAAATATTTTGGCTTTATTCTTGTTATTTTGACTTTATTCTCAAAATATTTTGACTTTATTTTCAAAATATTTTGACGTTATTTCCAAAATATTTTAACTTTATTCTCGAAATATTTTGACTTTATTCTCGTAATATTTTGACTTTATTCTTGTAATATTATGACTATTTTATTCTCGTAAATTTTGACTTCATTCTAAAAATATTTTGGCTTTATTCTTGTTATTTTGACTTTATTCTCAAAATATTTTGACTTTATTTTCAAAATATTTTGACGTTATTTCCAAAATATTTTAACTTTATTCTCGAAATATTTAGACTTTATTCTCATAATATTTTGACTATATTCTTGTAATATTATGACTATTTTATTCTCGAAATATTTAGACTTTATTCTCGTAATATTTTGACTTTATTCTTGTAATATTATGACTATTTTATTCTTGAAATATTTAGACTTTATTCTTGTAATATTTTGACTTTATTCTAGTAATATTATGGCTATTCTCGAAATATTTTGACTTTATTCTCGTAATATTTTTACTTTATTCTTGTAATATTATGACTATTTTATTCTCGTAAATTTTGACTTCATTCTAAAAATATTTTGGCTTTATTCTTGTTATTTTGACTTTATTCTCCAAAATATTTTGACTTTGTTCTCGAAATATTTTGACTTTATTCTCGTAATATTTAGACTTAATTCTTGTAATATTTTGACTTTATTCTCGTAATATTATGACTCTTCTCAAAATATTTTGACTTTATTCTCGTAATATTTTGACTTTATTCTTGCAATATTTTGACTTTTATTCTCGTAATATTATGACTTCTTGTAATATTTTGACTTTTTCTTGTAAAATATGACTTTGTTCTCAAAATCGTACGACTAATCTCATATATTTTTTTTAAATGTTGCACTAAACCGCTGTCGTAGTTCAATACTTCCGCACTCTATAAGTACTGTCTTCATGTGCAAATGGCGAAATAAGCTCTTTTTCACTGCTGCTTTAAAATTACTTGTTTATAAACTGCAAATCTTAAAAACGTGTAAAAACGCTACGTTTTCAACCTCGTAGCACAGCAACGTCATGAGCATATAACCGCGATAGAAACAATACTCCAAAATCTCTATCGGTTGACAAATTTCTATTAGTTAATTGTGTCTACCGTTATATCGCCTAACTCCTAATGTAAACTGTGCAAATGAATCAAGCATATTATTCTAAAAATGTTCAAAATGCAATTTGCAGCACTGTCAATCCCATCACAGAATCCGAAGTTTCGGATGTGGTGGAAATGCTACTGTGGTGTTGTGGGTTTTCATTAAAAATGCCCAAAATAACTGAATTCTCCTGTGATGTGTGTATAACCAGTTTTGGACAGCTTAAATAAACTAGTGAGTACAAGATGAGTTTATTTTCTAAAAGTCCACAGGGCCCAAAGTAGCCATAGTTGGAGAAACGCCCATACTTACTCAATCAAAATCCAAGGGAACAATCTTGACTCTGTGTGTGTTTGTGTTCCAGCTGTGGTTCAAAGGCCTCATGATGGCCCAGGGGAGATGGGAAAGCCAGTGGTCATCGCTAAAGACCAACAGGAGAGGATGAAGGAAATGTTTAAGATAAACCAGTTTAACCTGATGGCCAGTGAGATGATTGCTCTCAACAGAACTTTACCGGATGTGCGTCTTGAGGGGTGAGTGTATACTTATGATTGCTTCCTTTAAAGTGAGTTTGTTTTTGTTTTATAGATGAATTTTGTGCCTGTAATTGGCCAAATGAACATTTTGAAATGGTGGTAGTTTAAAGCTATGAGGGTTGGCGTTTGGCTTGTTTAGCTGTTTGACTTTAGAGTAACTGACAATCATATTGTGGTGTGTGTATGTGTGCTTTCCGCTAAGTGAAACGCGTGTGTGGCAGGGAGTGAAATGTAAACATTGATCCGTGAAATGTGTTTATTTTCTGCCCCTCAGATTAATTACCGGAGAGGTATTTTTTCTCAGCTGTGTTTAAAGCAAACCAATAGAATCAACATTTTCAATTAAAAGATAAGAGTGTGTCAATTACAGAGTCACAGTCTTGACCTAACTTCACACACACAGCATCGGACGCACAACTATCACCTTCACAAGAATGTGATCCTCTAACTCTTATAACTAAGAACATGTGTTGCTTGTAAACGCACAAACTTAGTAAACCAGGGTCAGGGGGAAACTGGTTGAAATCTGAGTCAGAATGAAAGTACTGAACTCTTCTTGTTAAAGCAGGATGCGGTCTGCTTTCTTTTTAGCTGTTTTCCGTTTTTGGTTTTGTAAATGTGAGAATTAGCCAGCATTCATCACACTGTACTAACGTACATTAGCAGTCAAACAATTGGACACACCTAATCTTTCTATGTGATTATTTTTCTAATCGTAGAGCAATAGTAAAGTCACTAACATATTAAATACCACGAATGTAAGTATTGGAAGTCTACAAACTCAGGTTTTTTCTCAACTAACTTTATGCAATGTAAAGTTCTTATAGTGACCATGCTGAGCAATTCTAGGCTGCTTTTCCTACACTACCGCTATTATAATATATGTTTTATATTTCAGTTTTGTCGAGAAATTACGTACGATGTTATAACCGTATATTCGACTAAAAACTGTTTTTAATAAAAAGCTTTTAGATCAAAAAGTCTTTGAAGATAATGAGAAACACGTTCAGTCAGGTGGCAGTCAGGTGTGTCATTCTGAGCACAAACTGCCAACAGGAAGTGACCATCTGAGTGACTTAGAAGCAACATTTTTTACACGTAGTTTGTCTTAAATGTAGATGTAGTTTAAATTGTATGTTGTTTTGTAGAATTATGTGATGAGAATTTCTTGCCCTTGCAAATGTAATTAAATAAAAATTTGGGACCAGAAATTATTCAGACCATATTTTGCTTAAGTGTTTTTCTTTCATTGCTAATGTGACCTTTTTACACTACAGACTGAACAAAATGAAGCATTGCTTGGTAATTGGTCAACAAAGCATTGATAGTTGTGTAAATACTGTATACTAACAGTTGTCTGAAGTTCTGGTTTATCGTAAATCCATTACATTCCTTTCTATTAAATAAATTTGACATTATCAAGATGAATTTGTTCTGACACAGCTTAACTCTGAGTTCTTGTCATATTGTATTACTATTTTCTAAACTATAGTGAATGAACTGATATTCTCTGATAATGTGAGAAATATTGAAGGTGTCTGATAGGGGTGTGCGATATTGACAAAAAATAATATCTCAATGTTTTCTGGAATTTTATCGATAACAATAATTCGACAGTATTTTAGTGTGTTATTGTGCTGGTATCTTAAGGAACTACCATGGACAGCGGACTCTTAAATTTTGTGATGTTCTTCATATTGTGTGTGATGGCCAGTTCACACTGATAGTAATGAATCTTTTCCAATAAGTTTGAATAGATTTTTACCTTGTATATGCATTTTAACCATTAAAAAGCCATATTTTTGCAAAAGTGTGCTTAAGTCCAAAATTTTTACATTTAATCAGTGAATTAGAATAAGACGACATTTGGTCTCTTACCAACTAGATGAAATCAGTTTCAACAAAATTTGTTTTTGCAATGCAGAATAACACAGGAAATGCATCTGAAGTGGCATTTAGATGTATTTACACATTGTTTAATGCAGTGAAATGAATTCATTTAACCTGCAGTTGCAAATGCATAAATAATGTACTGATATATTAAACATAAAATGTTGAATAGTGATATTTTAAATTATTTAAAAAATTTAAAGATACTTAAATGTGGAATTAACCAACAGTAGGAGGCTGCAAGTCACCATTAATAAGTGAGTCATTGCAATTGAACCCAATCATTAAACAGTTGATTCATTTCATTCAGGAAAGAATGACAGTCATGTTGCTCAGAGATGCAAAACAGTGCTGTGGCTGTGGTTTGGAATAGTTTTTGTTGACGAAACAGAGCAAAAACAGGCAATATGGTGTCTAAAACATAAGTCTCTTAAAGGAGTATCTCACTTTCAGAATTTTTTTTTTTTACAGATAATGTACTCACCCCTTGGCATCCAAGATGTTCATGTCTTTCTTTCTTCAGTCGTAAAATTTTTTTTTTTTTTTTTTTTTTTTTGAGGAAAACATTTCAGGATTTCTCTTCATATAATGGACTTCTATGGTGCCCCCGAGTTTGAACTTCCAAAATGCTTCAAAGAGCTCGAGGAAGAAGGGTCTTATAGCAAAATGATTGGTTATTTTCTAAAAACATTTACAATGTATATACTTTGTAATCTCAAATGCTCGTCTTGCTGAGCTAGACAAGACGAGCATTTGAGGTTAAAAACTATATAAATTGTAATTTGTTTTAGAAAATAATCGTTTTACTAGATAAGACCCTTTTTTCCTCGGCTGTGACGTTTAGAGCCCTTTGAAGCTGCATTTTGGAAGTTCAAACTCAGGAGCACCATAGAAGTCCATTATATGTAAAGAAATCCTGAAATGTTTTACTCAAAAAACATAATTTCCTTACGACTGAAGAAAGAAAGACATGAACATCTTGGATGACAAGGGGGTGAGTACATTATCTGTAAATTTGTGTTCTGAAAGTGAACTACTCCTTTAAGTAACTTCTTGTAAAAAACCAATATCACATTTGTAATCATGGTCATTTTTAGAGAAAAAAACAGCACTCTTTGTGTGAAATTGATTAACTATTTGACATCAAATAAATCTATACATTTTCTGCCCACGTCTTAAATTTTAATAGACTAAATCACGTATTGAAAGAACGCACTCTTACGCGCACTAGTCTAGACACACAATGCCTGCACTGTACTTTGAGGTGTTTTGAATGATTTTTGCAAAATACTCAATATCAAATTGAACATTGTTAAAACAACAATTATGATATTATCGCAGACGATATATCGCACATCTCTAGTGTCTGAATAAATTTTGGTTTGGCTGTAATTCTCCAGTGTCTCCAGAATGTGTCTATGAGGTTTCAGCTCAAATTACCCTACAGATAATTGAAAATGCACATTTTTGGGTGGGCACAAAATCAAGCTGTTTTTGTGTATTTGTCTTTAAATGCAAATGAGCTGGTGCTCCCCTTCCAGTATCCAGAATAGGCTGGCGTTTTGACATCTCTTCTTCGGATAACTAGACATCAGGATGAGCAACATGACTGACATCGAAAATAGTGGTGCTCAGCCCTACATGTATAAACCAGACACTGATGAAGGAGAGACTCTGTCAGAAGTAGCAACCTTGAGAATGAACCAGGAAGTTTCCAAATGGTTATATGATCAATTTATTTGGTTACTATAAAGTTTTTCAGCTGTTTTGCTACGATGGATGAGCAGCACACACACACACATAGACACACAAATAGTGTAACAATGTTGAAAATGCGCAATGTTTATGTATTAATTGGTAGCTTAATAACAGGTGCCTTAATAACAGGCACATTAACAGAAAAGGCGATTTGAAAAGATAAATAAAAATGTAGAAGTGTGAATCTTACTACTTCTAGAGGTGCAGCTGGATCACAAACCCACTAGTCCAAAAACAGGACTTGTATTGTCACTCGTTCAGAAAGCAGTTTGAAGTAAAATGATTTGCACAGACATAAACAAATTTAAGTTTTTTTCGGTGCCACATTACCATCAAAAACTAAATGAATCCTTAGTGGTTTTGATGTTGGGATAAAATGAAGACTCTTGTGTTCAGTTCTACATCCAACAACAAAACATCTACATTGCTTACAAGAAATTGTTGCCGCTAGAGCTGCTCAAGCGTGGAGATAATGGTGGACAGTGGACAGCGGTTGTGGGCGGGGCCTGAAAAGTGTGATGTCATACTGCTCAGAAACTCAAAACAGCTTGTCCTGTTAGATTTAGATTGTTAGGGATTGAAAAAAAGAGGTGCGGTTGTGTACATACACTGCTAAGACACATTTATAAGCAAACACCATGTAAAAGTGTTTAATGCAGCCTGAGCCTTGTCATGAAGACATGTCTAAACGCTTAGTTAAATTCATGCAACACACTGGACTGTGGCCTACGTAGTTTGTGGTAAGTTGTTTGATGTGTCTCAGTCATCCACCCTAAGTGTTATTTGAACGCCTATTATTCTGTAAACGTTTGCCACGTCAAATATTAGCTGCTAATATTTGAGTTGTAGAGGTCAGATTACTGTGTGTGCACAGTGAGTGAGTGTGTGTGTATTTTTCACACTAAGAAATACACTGTCTATTTCTGTTACGCTCTGCAATATTAAGTTCACTGAGGTGAGACAGAGAAAAGGAAAGATGTGTAGAGAAGATGTCACATTTGTCCTTGAGAAAGCTAAGAAAAGGACGTTTGTGCGTGTGTGTATGTGTGACGCATCTTTTGTTCTGTGTGATACCGCTCCAAACAGTTCTCCCTCCGTTCCCACTGCACTAAATAATGTGGAGTTTGTCTCTCTGCAGTGGACACACATGCTTTCCAAAGGCCTTGCCTTAAATATTTACGGTTTTAATAAGTCCCTGGATGTGCTCTCTTTCAAGGCGCGACCATGGAAACTATTCCACCATGACAATAATGTCACCCGGGATCTCTGAGCCAAGTAAAGCATCAGCTCGTCTACGAAGCAGACGTAATATTCACACACTCGCATACAGCTGCACGTCAAGCATTACGTCAAGTGTGTTTAATGAGCTAAATCGTTTGCATATGCATCCCGGCAGTGCCTGGCGGGGTGATAAATCACTGGGTCACTGGAGGGAACTGCAGGTCTGATAAAATGCCAGGATTATTGGTGTTTAATGAGTTTTGTAATTATGTAGTGCCATCTCTTACTTTGTGTGTGTGTGTGTGTGTGTGTGTGTGTGTGTGTGTGTGTGTGTGTGTGTGTATTTATATACATTCATAGGTGTGAGATATGGCTGTATATCGGCACAGCTGTGATTGGGTGTGCTGATATACAGTCATATCTCACATCTACGAGTGTGATATTTCGTTTATACAACAGATTGATGGCACAAGTGTGTGAATGCATAAAAAACAACAATGGGAGTTTATTTAAAAACCCTCTTTAGTCCACAACTACTACAACTCTCAGTTTGACAGTTGAACAGCTGAGCCCAAGCCTCTGTTACTAATTCCAAAACATCACTTTAGAACTAGTAACGAAGGAACGCTGATGAGTTGTCTCAATAAAAGCTTATTATGTTACTGTATTAAAAGCTCACCATATTATGTGGAGGTGAGTATTATGAGGGAGAGATTGACTGGGCATGTGTGATTACCTGCATCTGATACACCATTCATTCTTCAGATCAATCTCTAATTGTCACAATAATACATTAGTTTGAATGTCCGCTGAGGAAAGCTCTATCTTTGTCGTAACACTAATATCCTTGTGGTTTCATTTGTTAGCTGCGTCAAGCAGTTGTTGAAAGTAAACACAACTTTATATGTTTAAAATGGCGTTTATTTTTCAGTATAAAAAGTCTTCACTGCTGACTAAAAATAGTCTTGTCGACATCTAATGGTAAAACAATGTAACTAAAATCACCATCACAAACACACAATGTAACTAAAATCACCATCACAAACACATGCACCTTTTCTCAATACTGAACCTTTTTAATAAATACTGCTACTATTATTTATATAAAATATTATTTATTGAATAATAATATTTAATAAACAACAACAGCCTTCATAGAAGTTGCTAGGCAGTTTAGTCAAAAGTACACAAGCAGCAAAATAACTTTTTGTGATTAGACGTGGTTTCATATCACAGAATGAGGAAGAAATCATACTATTTTATAGTTATTTATAGCATTATAAATGTACGTTATCCTTATACAAATAACCAAGATTAAAAATAACCAAGAACACAGATAAACCATATATTGTCGCAATTGTATGTTTATTGTCTTCAAGTTTCTTCAGTTAAAATTTTTCTATCTGCGTTTTATTCAGCTACAGCGATAACTGGATACATTTGTTCATATTAGGGACGTTGTCGGTACTGTTTCTTCTGTTATGCATATGTGGAGTTCCTGTGCAAGGGCGCCCTCTGGCTTCCAGCATGAATTTAACAGCCATTACATTACATTACAACACCCTATTTTGGGTAAAAATAGGAAAGATAATAGTTTTCTCTAGAGAAACATGATTCCCTAAATTACCGTAATTTATATTGTTATCGCAATAAATACCAGAAATTATCGTGATATATTTTTCTCTCTTCTCTCTGAAAACAGTCACGCTTTTGGAGGCGTGCCGTTTAGGAAAATGCAGAATGTTGGTCTACAATTATTTTTTGCACCCCACTGTTTCATTCCAGTTGTATTTGATTCAACCATGCAAACAAGTCAAATAAATGCCAAGTTCTGTCATGAAACCTAGATGGCGCAGGCTGATGGATCATTAACACAAACTGATGATATTCACTATGTTAAACTACTTGGCACAAGCTGATTGGTTCATGTTGCATATGCAGCCAATCAGCTTGCTGCTTTACATTTAAATGGCTGGTTAGCATTCACTCCTCTGAAACCCTCTACCTCCCCAGCTCCACCTGTATAGATCTGCTACGGGTTATTATATTTTTGTGTAGCAGCAGTTTGTCCTAAATACTCACAGGACAGATGTATTGGCCATGGCAAGTTCTTGTACTTGCATTACAGCAGCAGCAGCAGCAATAATAACCAAAAGCAGCAGCAATTCAGCATTGTATCAGATTTATTCCACCAACACTAAATACATTAACATTGCCATATCCATTACCATGCTAAAATCTTCCAAGTGTTGTCATGATAGAACTGTTTTAAAGTCTGCCCGTGGTTTTCCACGTAGACGGGACTGAATTTGAGCGGGTGTGGATGTGCAGTGTGGGGTGTGTATGCTGCAGCTGAAATGGAGTGAGTAAATGAGTCTGCGAGAGTCGTCATGTTTGCCTGCCTCTGGTTTACTCTGCAAATATGACCTCATATTTGCGTGAGAGCACATGGTCTGATGTGTTTTGTTGACTTTACTGCTCCAAAACATCTAAGAGACGAAGAAGGATTCATCTTCACATCTGTCTCCTTCCATTGTTTATTTTCCTCACATAACAACTTGACAGATCTGCAGCAAATCTGCATGATGTGATCATGTCAACATCTGGGATGTTTCAGAGGTCCACTGATTGTGTATAGAAAATGACATCCACTCAAAATCAGCTTGTCATGAGCACAGTCTACTGTATACTTAATTTGCAGCAGCAGACTTCCCAGAGAAAAGTAATTTGAACCTAAAAAACATCTTTCTGTATTGCCAGACATTGAAAGTTTGCTGTGTATTCAGATCAAATAATTGACAAGCAATTGTTAATTTACTTCTTATTGTCTTTGCGCATATAAGCTATGGAAGGAAAACTAAAGCACTTCAGCTTTAAGGATCGTTTTTTGTCTGGTTGGAGAATCAGCTTCTGATTGGACTGATTTGACAGTATCTTAGCAACGCTCTTCAAACATGTCATTATGCTTTACTGTGCATCAGCAGATAAACCTTTTCCCGCTTACCTCTGTTTTCCCTGACCTCCTGCTCTCTCTCGTCTTACACACACACACATACATTCACACACTCAAAGTGCCTAAGTGCTGTGTGTGATGTGTACTAAATTACTGTTTTGCTGCTCTGAATGGAGTAAAATGGAATACATTATTCTGTTTCTCTAAATTACATATCAAAGGAGGACGAGCGAGAGTCGGAGAGAGAGATCTGATATCAAAGAAGTAAGATATCTCAATCTCTACGGAAGGAAGGAAGTGGAATAACTAGGCGAGAAAAAAAGGAAAGTGGAGATGAAAGCTACTGAAAAATGTATCTGCCAAAGGGGAAAGTAAGTGTGTATGTGTGTGAGAGAGAGAGAGAGCAAACATCCTTGTATTTGTGCCTGGTTGTAGCTGTTTTTTCTCAAACACCCTGCATGAACTGTCCCAATGTTGTGTCATCTAAATGATTCTAAGTGTGAGACTTGATCCTTGAAGCCTTGGCAAAACGAGAAACAGAAATCTGGTTGATTTGAGGAAATAAATGAGTTTCACATTTGTGCTTTGCATTTTGTATGGCAAACTGTGGCATCCAGAAATCGCAAATGGAAAACATCTGATGCACTAGTGTTGGGCAATATGCACAATTTTCATATCGTCCTATCGTCAGCCTGTGAGATCGCCGATACACGATAATATCGTGCTAATTTATTTAATGATATGTAAACATGTCAATATGTAATAAATTCCTTATTCGTTTAAGATAGGTTTAAGTTTACTTTCGGTTTCATTCTCTGCTGTCTTCAGGGAGCGGTAAATGTGCGTGCGTGAATGCAAATGAATACCCGTCATATTGTAATAATGTTACCGCTGTATGTCTGATCTTTGTCATCAGTTCATGTTGTAGTTCAGTTCATATTGATTGTGGAGAAATGGTGCCCGTGTAATTCACGTGCATATGTTTAGCGCCATATTATCGCATCTAATTCTAGTTAACGCATACAGATGTTACTGAGGTGAATGTTACAGATATACAGATGGATTCTCATATATCGTATTTAATTCAGCCTAAACCACATTTTACTACCTCTGTTATCCTAATGACTGTCTACACTTAATCTATGTACACTGTATGATGAATAAATCTCTTACCCATTTTCACTGCACGTTTATACCGCGGCAAGTTTCTGAGGCATCCTATATCCGACTCCTCGCGCTGCATCGCTAAAGTTAGGTGCCTTTTTGACGCATAATAATAATAATAATAATAATCGTCTTACTATCGTCAAAGGCATCAGCAACAGGCGATATCTTTGACTATCGTCGATACACGATACTATCGTCTATCGGCACAACCCTATGATGTACTGTGCATATGTAATTAAACCCAGGGATTAAAAATAAATTAAAAAAGTGTTCATTTCTGTTGGAAACTGCAGTGATATGTACTTATTGGTACGTATTTCGCGTCTTGCGAAATGTTTTCATCATGAGATCAGGTAGGCTTTGACACAAACTTCACAATTCAAATCTATTCGATTTTATTTCACAAGCCTGGGATTTAATTTCGATTTTTGATTCAATATCAATTTATTTGGATATATCAGGGACTGTACACTGCACATTTTCAACTAATGCTGTAAAATATACATGATAGTCTAAAAAAACCCCAGCTAAAACAAGCCTAGGCTGGTTGGCTGGTTTTAGCTGGTCAACCAGGCTGGTTTTAGCTGGTCATAGCTGGTCAGCAGGCTGGTTTTAGAGGGGATTTGGCCACTTTCCCAGCCTAGCCAGGCTGGCCAGGCTGTGAGAGCAGCTAAAACCTGCTACTTCCAGCGTAAACCAGCTAAGACCAGCCAACCAGCCTAGGTTGGTTTTAGCTGTTTTTTTTTTAGCAGGTATTGAAAGTTAAAATTAACTGATGTGAATACAAATGCTTAAATTCCATTCAATTTTTACAATAATGAAGTTACAATTGCATAATTATATTTCTACTCCAATTTTTTTTTTATATAATATAAATGGAACATTGAAGAACATTAAAAATTATAATGAAAATGTTATATGGTGCATATATTAGTAAAATACTCCTCTAGAGTAGATTTTTCTAGCTGACTAACACGTTTTTGGTCACCGAATATATATTTTTTCTGAGGTAAATGTGACATTACATGATATATTGTTAACAAACTGTTATATTGATGTCTCTTCAGTGGTTGAAACATTGATTGCGCGATGACAAGAGACAGGATATGGATTTTGAAAATTTGTACTCTTTCTTTTAACATACATTCAGATGTTTATTCATGTTTATTTAATTCTGAAACTGGTATTAATTTGGAGATGCCGCTTCTCTTGAACTGACGCGGAACAGCGAGCTGTCACTCCACATTGAACAGTAATAGAATACTGTATTAAAATTCTGAGACTTTGTTTCATATCAGAAGTAAGAAATCACAAAGTTATTGCGATTTATCAGATGGGATGTGCGCTACAATGTTCCGTTCATTAACTGCAAACAGACTATATTAAATGATCCTTGGGATTTAAGACTCAATATCATTTCATAAAAATGAGAATCGATTGAAATCGAGAAATCAATATCTTTTTACCCAGTCCTATTACTTAATATATATGTTAACACAAAAAAGCAAACAAATTTCAATTAGCTGCCAATGCAGCATTTCTCATATTCATTACATTTTCCTTAGGAATTGACTAGACTTACAACTAAAACTAATTATCAGTAAACTAAACTGAAATAAAAAAAAAAGATTAAAAACTATGTAGACATATGTAAAAAAACAAACAAAAAACAAATACACAACAAAATGGCTAAAACTTGAACTAAAAAAAAAAAATTAAAAACAAAAATCTAAAAGTAAAAACTGTTACATTTAAGCAGTAAGTCAAAACAACGGAGCTGTACACATTGCAAGTGTTCAGTGTTTGTGGTAATAATCTTCCGCTGCTGTCTCATCTAATATTTTTAACTAGCTCCAGACACGCTACTTTTAAGCCTATTCCACTACTCCGCTTTTCCCGCTAAAGATGTAAAGTGCCCTGTGACTGATTAAAAAACGAGCCTCAGTCAGATGACACAGTAGCGAAAGATTGTTAGAATGCTGTGGAAAATGAAAATGCAGCAAGGGATTCAATAACTAGACTAGATTATTAGTTAAACAGCTGAACTTAATATCCATATCCAATTTGCCTGAACTGATGAAATATTTTGATATCTTTTTGTAGAAATATTGTGTTTTTACTTTTATGAAGTGCTACTATTGTCCACAAAGAAATGAAAAACTATTCAAAAAACTGTTGTCTTCCATATGTGTACCTCTGTTGGGAAGGAAATGCAGAGGCTTGACCTTTTGGATCATTAATTGGACACCCCTGGCTGTAGAATATGATCCCCTTAACAAGATTTCTTGTTGTATTGTCCTGCATAACATGATTAGCTGTTCAAAAGTGTGCTTGATTACCTGATTGGCTGTCCGGCGTACTGTTTACCGGTGTGATTGGCATAATCGCTGCTAAATTATGCATTGCTTGATTTGTCGTTTTGCCTTTTTTATTCTCGTTTCGTTTGTCTCTGTGTGAGAGTTTTTTGGTTTGCCTACCCGGAGTGGCAAGCAAAACTGTTTTGGCGTGTATTGCTGTAATTAGCAAGTTGTGCAGAACCATTAAAAGCATATGGTCAAGACTGTAAACTCGCAGTCAGCATAGATTTACACAACCAGGCCAACACACACTGTTTTTATAGTTGTGTGTCACATAGAGAGAACAGCTCACAGCTGGGAACAATACTGACCTTTTCTCCTTCACTGCATTCCTGCTGTCTGGGAGAGAACTCTGTGTGTGTGTTTGATGCTCAGGGCTGTACAGTGGTAAGGTAACACTGTGTTTCCTTTACAGTTTGACAGTCTTTTTATATGTCTCTTTTACTTTCCCTCAGGTTCAGGTAGCTTTTATTGGCATGGTAAAAAAGTTCAAGTTTCTGTGAAGTCAAGAGAGGCATGCCTGCTAAAAAACTTTGGATGAGAAAATAATAACTGTACAGAGTGAACAATAAATAAATGCAATGAAATATAAGATTGATTGACGTATAAATAATTTTTACTAAAGTACTAGAGTTTAAGGGCATGGGGGCCTTTTACAAAATGAGACAAGTCAAAATTAAGATATAAACACGCAATTCTGCCTTTTCTTGCAAATTGAGTTTATATCTTACCAATTCTGACTTCTTTTCTTGCAATTCTGACTTTTTCCTCAGAATTGTGAGATGCAAACTTGCAGTTATGAAGTCCAATTCTTTTTTCTTGCAATTCTGAGTTTATATCTCGCTGTTCTGACAAAAAAAAGTCAGAATTGCGAGTTATAAACTAAAAATTGAAATGTAAACTTGCAATTCTGACTTTTTTTCTCAGAATTGTGAGATAAAAAAGAGAAAAAAGTTATAGTTAAAATTAAGAAATTTTAGATATAAACTCGCAATTCTGCAAACTGTTGTGAGTTTATATCTTACAATTTTGACTTCTTTTCTTGCAATTCTGAAAATTGCGAGTTTTAAAGTCCAATTCTGAGGGGGAAAAGACTTTTCTTATAATTCCGAGTTTATATCTCACTATTCTGAGACAAAAAAAGAGATATAAAGTCAAAATTAATTATATAAACTCACAATTCTGCCTTTTCTAGCAATTGTGAGTTTACATCTTACAATTCTGACTTTTTCTCAGAATTGAGAGAAAAATTTGCAGTTGCGAGTTATAAAGTCCAATTCTGAGGAAAAAAGAGACTATTTTCTTACAATTGTGAGTTTTTATCTCACTATTTTGATAAAAAAAGTGAGAATTGCGAGTTATAAAGTCAAAATTAAGATATAAACTCGCAATTCTGCCTTTTTTTTAAGTTTATATCTTCCAATTCTGACTTTTTTCTCAGAATTGTGAGAAAAAAAAATAGCAATTCAAGTTATAAAGTCCAATTCTGAGGAAAAATATACTTTTTTCTTACAGTTTCGAGTTTATATCTCACTATTTTAAGAAAACAAGTCAGAATTGCGAGTTATAGTCAAAATTAAGATATAAACTTGCAATTCTGCCTTTTTTTTGCAGTTGTGAGTTTATATTTTCCAATTCTGCCTGTTTTCTTGCAATTCTGACTTTTCTCAGAATTGTGAGATATAAACTCACAATTGCAATTCTCTATTTTAGAGAAATAAAAATTTGCTATTCGAGTTCCAATTCTGAGCAAAAAATACTTTTTTCTTACAATTGTGAGGTTATATCTCAATATTTTGAGAAAAATATCACTTGCAATTCTGCCTTTTTTGCAGTTGAGTTTATATCTTACAATTCAGTTTTTTTCTCAGAAAAAAAAGTTTTTTTGTATAATTACGATTTTATATCTCACTATTCTGAGGAAAAAAGTCAGAATTACAAGATATAAGCTATAGTTCTAAAATCCAATTCTGAGGAAAAAAAAAGACTATCTCACTATTCTGAGAAAAAAAAGTTAGAATTGAGAGTTTACATCTTGCAGTACTGACTTTATTTCTCAGAATTACGACTTTATTTTTCAGATTTGGAAGTTTATATTCTGCGATTCTGAGAAAAAAATTCAAATTGTGAGGTAAAAAGTTGCACTTACCATGTTTTACTTTTTATTCAGTGGCAGAAATGGGCTTTTTACCCACATAGAACATGGGAGGTCTATGTGGGTAAAAAAGTGGCTTCACAACTGATTGAAAGTTTATTTCAACTGCCTTAAACAAATACACAAAGTTTTGACCAAATAAAAACGTAAAAATTAGTCCAATGTGGACTCCAGTCCACAATTGCCATTTGTAGTCTTTGTTTTCGATTTTGAAGCCAGCCGTGACACCAGCTGGTTGTTTGTGTGTTTTCATTTTCTGTTTTGATTCCGTTCTTTGATATGATAAAGGCGCTAGCCAGAGAGATTTGGATTTAGCATGTGTGTGTACTTGAGATTACGATGACTTTGAGAACTGATGACAAACCGATCCTGTGTGTCCTCTGGCTGTTATCTCTGCTTTAGAGGGAGAGCAAAAGTAAAAGAGAAAGCCTGTCCTCAGTTATTCCCCCCCAAAAAAACACAGAAAGAGCGGACTAACTCAATCTAGTAGGATGTCCTGTAAATGACTGAATAACTACAGCTCACATTCTTCTTCCATTGCATTTGCATTTTCTCTCTCTGTGTGCTGAAGTTAAGCAACATTTGGCCTGAGGAGTCAGATAAAAAATATCCAGTGTAATAAAGTGCGTATATATGTGTGTGTGCGTGTGTGATGGAAGAGTTCTACAGACCTACGGCTGTTTTTGTCTCTCTCTGATTGCACCAAATATATCCAATTATTCCTAGGGCCTGAGAAATGTGATTGTGTGCGTGTCTGGTGTCTCTGAGGGTTTGTGCGAGCATGTGTGTATGCGTGTTTCATCTTTGATTCCTTCCATCTTTTGATCAGCCATTCGTTTCCACATTGTCGCAGCTATTTTAGGCTGATTTAGCCTTTGCTCTTAGACACACACACACATACAAAGCCATGGCCAGACATATGCTACCTCACCCACTCAGCTCACTCACACTTTGATGGTGTCTGTGCTGATTGGAGGGAAGGGATGCATGATCTCCCTGCTTTACAAAATTGATTTTTATAGAGAGACAGAAATCTAGGAGAACGGACACCAAGGAATGAGAACGAAATCTGTGCTTCGTTTTAATCAAGCGGGTAGCAGAGCTGACCAATGAGACGCCTCGGCTGCAAATGAAACCGTTGTCTGGGGTCCTGAGAGTCGACATCAGGTTAATGAATTTAAAAAGAGCAGTCTGCGTGTTTCCACATGATGAGTTTAAGAAAGATGGGGCCAGGAGGGTCTGTGTTAACGCAGTGATGGGACATGATGGGCTACAACCCTCTCACCCTCATTTAATTGATTGTGTGTGTGTGATGGAAAGTAGGTTGGAAGGTGTTTTGTCTCTCTTTCAATGTTTTAGTGTTATTGTTTGTTGTGTAAGTTATTATCATTTGGAGAATTATAGTTTTACCTTTCAAAGTGGTTTTGTACTTGGTGTTTTGCCTGATCGCAGGCCAAAATTTCCCAGCTGTGCTAGGGCAAACAGGAAATGAGGCAGGAAGTGGAAGCGTGTGTCCCACTTTAGCTCTCCAGATACAACAAACACTGGCTTTCCTGTTCCTACCACAGCATAGACTGGCACAGTGACCTGCTCTTACATAATCCACAAACAATCAACACATTCTCCGAACCTGCCCACAACCCTTCAAACGACCAATCAGACCCTGTGCTCTGGCTGACTGACTGAGATTTAGACCAATGAGGAAGCAGAGGAATGGAATGTTTATGGAAACATTCATTGGAATTTCAGACCATTTTCTGGAAAAGATTGGCAAGATTGGAATCTCCCTTTCTCTCTCTTCAATTAAATTCATTGTGTGTTTTATGGGAATAAAAAACGTTCTTATTGCCAGAACATTTCCAGAACTGGCTGCAATGAGAAACGGTGAAAATGAAAAAGAAAGCAATACTGCAGAGCAAACAAGGAATGTTAACAAATAAAATACAGTGAACGAAAGTACAAGAGTACAGAGTAAACTAAGAAAGTATCTTACAATGAAATTAACAAAAGAAAATGTTTTAGTTCTATGGAGCCCCTAAAGGGACATAGTGATAGAAAACAATATGGAGGAAAAATCATATGTGACCCTGGACCACAAAACCAGTCACAAGAGTCAGTTTTCTGAAATTTAAATCTATACATTAGGACAGTGGTTCCCAATTCCAGTCCTGGGGACCCCCTGCTCTGCACATTTTGCATGTCTCCCTTTTTTAACACACCTGATTGAGATCATCAGATCATTAGTTCAGTTCATGGCTCTCTCCCTTAACAAGCTGATGATCTCTGTCAGGTGTGTTAAAAAAGGGAGACATGCAAAATGTGCAGAGCAGGGGGTCCCCAGGACTGGAATTGGGAACCACTGCATTAGGATTACAGGATATGTTAGGATAGGATAATATTTGACCGAGATACAACTATTTGAAAATCTGGAATCTGAGGGTGCAAAAAGAAACTACCCTGGTGAAAAAACCAGCTAAAACCAGCCTAGGCTGGTTGGCTGGTTTTAGCTGGTCAACCAGCCTGGTTTTAGCTGGTCATAGCTGGGAGGCAGGCTGGTTTTAGAGGGGTTTTGGCCATTTTTCCAGCCTGGCCAGGCTGGTCAGGCTGGTCTTAGCTGGTCAGGCTGGGAGACCAGCTAAAACCAGCCATTTCCAGCTTAAACCAGCTAAGACCAGCCAACCAGCCTAGGCTGGTTTTAGCTGGTTTTTTCAGCAGGGTAAATATTGAGAAAAAGTTGTCCAAATGAAGTTCTTATCAAAGCATATTGCTAAACAAAAATTAAGTTTTGATATATTTACAGTAGGAAATTTTGAAAATTTCTTAATGGAACATGATCTGTACTTGATATCCTAAAGATTTTTGCCGTATAAGAAAAATTTTGAAGCATGCAATGTATTTTTGGCTATTGCTACTTATGACTGGTTTTGTGGTCCAGGGTCACATATTTCAAATAAGTTTTGTGCTCCTGAGAAACTTTTTGCAACCAAATGCAAAGTTTCTTGGACGAACTCCAAAGTTTTTCATCTAAGCGCAAAAGTTTTGTGAGGGAACGCAAAGGTTGCAAAGTTTCTCAGGAGCACACAACTTTTAAGAGCAAGTGCACAGTTTCTTGGGAAATGCAAAACTTTTGTGAGTGAGTGCAAAAGCAGTTTGTGCTTTTATGCTAATGTGATATAAGAAATGAGCAGGAATGCTAATATGCATTTTATGTTAATATACAAAAACATTATTCTTTCCTCCCATCTCTTATTTTTTTCCATCACCGTATCCCTTTAGGGGCTCCATATAGTTTACCCAAAAACCAACTGAAATTTGAAGGCCTAAATCATTTACTTAATATCTTTCCTTTTTGTTTGCGCAAATTAAACAAGCTCATATACAAATTCAGTGTGTCACGGTAGTTTATAAGACAGAAGAACCAATCACATTGTAATATATGGCGCTTTTGTTTTTTATTGTATGAATGCGTCAGCATTCCTCTAAGCTTTTATTGTGTTTTATTGTGTAAGGATTAATTCACTTCCAGAATTAAAATAAATCCTGATCATTTACTCACCCCTATGTCATCCAAGATGTTCATGTCTTTCTTTCCTCAGTCGAAAAGAAATTAAGGTGTTTCAAGGTAATTTCAGGATTTTTCAAGGTCCAAATTGCATTTCCAATGCAGCTTGTGGTTAAAAGGTATGTTTATTTATTCTTTTTTTTCCCTTTTTTTTTAAGATAATGACCAATCATTTCGCTAGATAAGACCCTTATTCTTCAGATGGGATTGTGTAAAGCTCTTTGAATCTGCATTGAAACTGCAATTTGGACCTTCAACCAGTTGGCTACCATTGAAGTCCACTATATGGAGAACAATTCTGGAATGTTTTCCTCAAATACCCTAATTTCTTTTCGACTAAAAAGTCAGGCAAAAGAGGGAAACAAGATACAATTCTAACATTATTTCTTCTTCACACACTGTTTTTTAAATAAAATAAGTATCAGCTGAATACAAAGTGACCAAAATTTGGTTTTCGACCGCTGAAAATGGGTAACAATCTGGACATTAAACCTCATTGAGATTCTCATATCTTAGGGACTGAATGATGTAGGGCCTTATAAATTAATATTCCAAAAGAAAGGGTTATCAACAACTACAATCTAAAGTCATATCATAATATCTTGAGTAATAGGCACAGAAACTTTGGAAAAAAAATATTTATGGCACTCATACTGGTATGTTCAATCCAGTCGTCTTGACAGACAGAAACGAGATACATCTTTAGTTTTAACATTATTTGTTCTTCAGACATTTCTTTTTAAAAGAAAAAAAAGTATTGTACAGTATTTTTTTAAACTGACCCACGTTAGGTTTTTGACCACTGCAAATTTGTACATTTTAATGATTTACTCCCGGAGCCATATTGAAATTCCAATATCTCTGGAACCACATCTAATAGGGCATTTAAAAAAAAAGATTCCAAAAAGAAAGTTTGTTAAGACCCAATATCTAAAAGAGCATTAAAATATATGTTTAATACTTCTTGAGTTACAGGCATGCAAACATTGGAGAAAAACTTTAAAAAAGTGCTGTTGCAATTGGCACATAATGCAACAAAGATGGCTAAAGTCAACACCAGGGATGGAAATTAGCACCCGCCACAAGCCAAATGCGGGTGATTTTGTGTTGTGGCGGGTAAATAAAAATAACATACCTCAACCGGACGGCGTGAGGCGGTAATGCACCTTAACGTTGGTTGCGAACTGCCGTTAAAATACACGAAGAAGAAGAAGAAGACGGCGGACACTTTTAGCGGAGGCACACCTTCAAAAAAATGTGGCGATACATCACAGGCGTTCAGAGGTCTGTTAAAATATCTTTACAATCTGCTTTTGAAGAAATATATTGTATTTCGTGCTACAGCACACATTCTGTCAGATGCAATTCATGGCGCGTCTTTCTCAATATACTGTACAACGCAGCATTCATTCACATCAGATGATAACTCGGCGGCAGAGTTCCACTCACACAGGGGCGTAGTTTCCACTGGGGACACGCTTTTCAAAATCCCGTTGGTGTCCACCCAAATGGTTTTGTTAAGTAATCTTTTGTATTTTAGAATGCACGCTCTAGGCTGCAGATAGTTTTGCGCTTTAGTAAAAACGAAACCAAAAGTAAAACGCGCACACGCATTCAAAAGCAACTTTAATACCCTGCGTTTAGAGAGCGACTCCCCAATGCGCGCAAATTAGGCTACATAAAATATCTAGGCTGTTATAGTATGTGGGCTATAAGTTGTGTATTTGTGAAGATAGCTCTGTATCATGATAGAAAAATTCGGTGAAAATGTCAGTATTTTATTGAGACTTGAGATTAAATAAACTGCTCAAGTATAGTAGATCTTGTAGTATTAATTTTCACATGCAGCTACACATTGTCGGTTAAAAACATAAAGTGGCTGGTAAAAACATTAAGTGGCTGGTAGATTTTGAAATCCACCAGCCACACTGGCCGGTGGACAAAAAAGTTCATTTCCATCCCTGGTCAACACATTTTACTAATATAAATACCAACCTCGCAAAAACAAGATAATGATGCTGCCTTTCTGCCTGATGATCTTTCTGAAGTCATCTTTAACCGTCTGTAACTTGACTCTGAATCTAAAGTGAAAATTGCCATTTTGAAAATAGTGGATTACTCAGTAAATATTCATCCATGACATTTCATATTTTGGCTTTCATCACTAAACATGTCTATCTTTCTTCAGAATAAATATTAGCAAAATCAGAAAGTTGAGCCGGGGACCTCTGGTTGAGTTGACACGGAATGACCCAGATGTTTTTCAGATGAGATGAAAATGGAGTAATAATTAGCTTAACTATCTTGTTTCTGATAGTTAAGCTAATGCTTAACTCATTCACACTGAATATTACACCATACCGCAAGGTGTGACCAAACCTGCCAAAGTCACAAGCATTCATTCAGTCTCTCTGTCATCATTTATTCCAGTGTCATCTGTTTTTAGAGCTCCTCACACTAGATGAGACGCATTCACAGTCTCTCCGGCAGCTCTCCACTCACCGTTTCTCCATAACGGCCTGTGTGTTTCTGATAAGTGCTAATCTCCTCTCATCTCAAACAGAGCTCTCTGCAGCTCTCCAGACTCTATGCGGTCTGTTCATTTGTGTGCTTAAGAGGGAAGAGAGTTAAGAAAAATGTCGCTTTTTAAAATATCTTTATGTATCTGTAATTTTTGTCCATTCTCATTGCATCGTTTTGTATTTTGCAGATGTAAAACGAAGGTATATCCAGACGATCTCCCACGCACCAGTGTAGTAATTGTGTTCCATAATGAAGCCTGGACCACTCTGCTTCGAACGGTCCACAGCGTCATCGACAGGTCACCGAGACACCTGCTGGAGGAAATCGTGCTGGTGGATGACGCCAGTGAGAGAGGTGAGTGTGCGCACAAGATTTCTCCTCTGTTTTGGGGACCAAATGTTTCCACAAGGATAATAAAAGCTGAAATCACCTACATTGTGGAAAGCTAAGGGTCATAAGTTTAACAGCTTTGGAGCTTTGGAAATGTGTCTTAAAGGGATAGTTCACCCAAAAATGAAAACCATGATTTACTCACCCTCGAGCCATCCTAGGTGTATATGACTTTCTTCTTTTAGACGAATGTAATCAGAGTTAAATAAATAAAATATCCTGGCTCTTTCAAGCTTTATAATGGCTGTTGAGATTTTGAAGCCCAAAAAAGTATGTCCATGCATCATAAAACAGATATATGAAGGCAGATCTGAATGTGAAATTGAGGTTGATTTTAAGAAGAGGTTAAGGTTTAAGCAGACGAAGATCAAGTTAAGTAATTTTGATTATGAATCTTGCATGAATCGTTCACAATTAGATCAATAACATGCCTGTCATTCCAACAGATGTGTGTGGTGCTAAATGCTGAGAGGAGAGAATGATAGCATGGAAATCTCTCACATACACAAATACATGCTCTCACAGATCTCTAAGGACATTGTACTGCAGCACTCCAGAGATAATGACATGGTTTTGCTTCCACTCTTTGAAAATGCCTGTATCATGTCAGCTCTGCTTTCACTGTGTGTATGAGTGTGTTTGTGTGCAGTGAAAGGGAACAGAACACATCTGGAGGAAAAAGATGGCCGGTGACCTTGTTGCGTATTAACGTCAATGATGAAATGTGATTTACGCACTGGAAAAGCGAGCGTGTTTGTTAAGACAGATTTATACAGAGAGAGAGTGCGTCGCTGACTAGCTCTATTGTGTGTCTGCTGCTGTGTGGGTTTGCAGCTCTAGTCTCTTTGTCGTTATCTGCTGCACTAACCTGTAATTTGCCTAGATTATGGCATTAGTGGATTAGGTGTAATGAATACATACCTGGAATTATATTATCATTAGCCCACACACACTCACATCTACACTAATGCTAAAAGTGTGGGTACTTTAGCATAGGGATCCAATATACAGTTGAGGTCAAAAGTTTACATACACCTTGCAGAATCTGCAAAATGTTAATTATTTTACCCAAATAAGAGGGATCATGCAAAATTTTTATTTAGTACTGACATAAAAGACATTTACATATAGTCCACGAGAGAAAATTATAGTTAATAAGAAAAGGAAACACAATGCTTTAAGAGCCAGGGGTGAAAACTTTTGGAATTTGAAGATCAGGTTAAATGTAATTTAATTTTTCTTCTGGGAAACATGTATCTTCTGTAGGTTCTGAAGGGCAGTACTAATTTAAAAAAAAAGAAGATATCTAGGCAAAATAAGAAAAATGTACACATCTTCATTCTGTTCAAAAGTTTTCACCCTTGGGTCTTAATGCATTTCCTTCTGAAGCATCAGTGAAAGTTTGAACCTTCTGTAGTAGTTGCATATGAGTCCCTCAGTTGTCCTCAGTGTGAAAAAATGAATCTCAAAATCATACAGTCATTGTTGGAAAGTGTTCAAATACACAAAAATGCTGAAAAACCAAAGAATTTGAGAGACCTGAACGATTTTTCTGAAGAGCAGCAGGCAGTTTAACTGTTCAGAACAAACAAGGGACTCATGAACAACTATCACTAAACAAAAAAACTAGTGGTGGGCATAGATAATTTTTTTTAATCTAGATTAATCTCACTGTAATCTTGGAATTAATCTAGATTAATCTAGATTGAAATGGCTAATTTGAATTCTGCCGAAGGCATTCAGAATATGTGCGCTACCCAAATAATGACTAAAAGTAAGTCTTTGAGAACGGGTTTCTCAAGCCAGGTGGTGCATTAGACCAGGGGCTCATCTCCTGTTTCCAAAATGCATCACAAACTGCTTGACAATTGCATTTACAAACAATTAACTATACAAACTTGTGTAACCAACTATTCCTACACTGCAAGTACTTCTGCGTATGGTTAATTGTCTTTATTTCGGGATTATCAAAGTAAACTATAACTCACGCACGTGCCCCATTGAAAAGGGTCTAGCAACGCACCTGCCCTGAAGCAAACCCGGCGGCTTCATAGCTGCATCCATGTTAGCATGTCTCATTTGATGTGGTAATTTCACAGTAGGCATACACACAGGTTGAAGACTCGTTCTCGCCCCCTACAGTGCAATTCGGCTAGGTATACATCCGCGCTAAAATATAAAGGTGAAAGTCATCATAGCTTGCATAGAATAGACCCAGCTCCCAACCCAACTTTGAGAATAGATTAACGGCGATATTTTTTTATCGCCCGATAAGAGTCTCACGTTAATGCAGCACGTTAACGCCGATAACGGCCCACCACTAAAAAAAACACAGCTGTGGATCATTCAGGTAACAAGACAGTATTAAGAATCAAGTGTATGTAAACTTTTGAACAGATTCTTTTTTTTTTTATAAATCCAACTATTATTTTCAAATATGGACTATATGTAAACATCCTTTATGTGAAATATCTTATTCAGGTTAATACTAAATACAAAACAAACACGCATTTTGTATGATCCCTCTTATTTTAGTACAATAATTTACATTTTGTAGATTCTGCAAGGTGTATGTAAACTTTTGACCTTAACTGTATATTTGTACCCTATTGATTATCAGCCAATATAAGGAATTTTATGTACTTATGTCAGATGATATTAGATATTTAATTGTACATGCTCTTCTTCACTGTTTTTACATTTAGGTTACCGTTAATATCATCTAATGCTCACTTAAATGAAAAAACAAATCTTTAAATGAATGTTTTTTCATAACATGTAGCATTTAAAACAATTGACTTTAACATTTGTTTTATTTCTACTTTTTTCTAGACCTTTGCAAAATAGAATGTTATCAGCCATAATATGAAAATAATTATCGCCTTGTTGGTCTTGGCCAGAATTGTATTACCAGTGCATCCCTATCTTTGAATATGCAAATCATTATTAGAGCTATTAGAACCACTCGAGAGATATTAAATAATTGTGATAACAAAGGAAAAGTCCAAAGGCTTTGAGCTTCTTCATTTTAGCTCTCTTATATACTGTGCATCTCATCTACTTTGGTTTAAATTTTATTAACTTCTAAATGATATATATGTTAGTCTATTGAGCCTAACACCTTACTCTAAAACTCATTAAAATGTCAAAATGACTAATTTCATATGATGAATCAAATTATCATATACATTTCTCCTGCTCTGCAGTGCACCCTGGGAAATCTGATTTAGCTGGTGTCGTACTTATTAGCGTAATTATTCAATCCAGGTGTAGACAGACCTGCGCTTGATTCTACCAGCTTTTTTTTTTTTCATAGCCCTGAACCATTTTCTCATCACTGCACTGCCATCGCCTTTCCTCCATATTGATGTGAGCAGAGACCTGCTGCATGTTGAGGTAGTGACATGACCAAAAACACTGAATATTTATGATACTATTATGAAACAAAGATGGTGAGTGATAATGCTCATCATATAGTTAGTAGTTTCCTATTGATTTTTTAACTCTGACAAAGAGCTTGAAGATGAAGTAAAAAGATAAAAAAGAAGCTGACAATAAATGGTCTTTAGGTATAAACAAACTGAATTAAAGTGATAGTTCACCCAAAAATTAAATAATGAAATAATTACTCACCCTCATGTTGTTCCAAACCTGTAAGACCTTTGTTCATCTTCAGAACACAGATTAAGATGTTTTTGATGAAACCCAAGAGATTTCTGACCCTTCATAGACAGCAACGCAACTACCACGTTCAAGGCCCAGAAAGGTAGTAAGGACATTGTTGAAATACTCCCTTTATATGTCCCTTTATAAAACGGTTAGTTCCATTCCTCAATTCTGATTGGTCAGCAGCTGTGTCGTATTCATGATACGGCACTGCTATGACCGCTTCACTCAGCGGTTTTGTGTATCATTGAACCCCCTTAGCAACCACCCTTAGCAACGTAAACACAGCTGCAGCAGTTAGGGACTACTTTTTACAGCGGAAGGCAGTTAATGATTTTACTTTATGAAAACGTACAACTTAATATATATAAATTAATATATATTTTTGATTTTAATATTTTTATTGTGTGGTAATCGTTTTATAAAAGCAATAAGGTACTTGAGGCCGTGCTGTATCATGAATAAATCACGGCTGAAGGGCGTTGTTAGGCACGACGCGAAGCGGATTTATTCACGATACAGCACGGCCTCTCGTACCTTATTGCTTAATTAAAACATCAACTAGCAGTAGCAATATTACGTAAATCAAACCATGTAAACTATTGATATATTTTCATGTTTTAAGTTCATTCTTGTAGGGTGTGTTAAAGGAGCCACCAAGTTTTTGCACTTGCAAATCCTCATTACGCCCCTGACTCTGAGTGACCCGAGAGGTCAGGAGCATTTCAGCTGACTGTAGAAATGTGTCCGGCGGGTTTCTCACTGGCACTGGTCTTGTTGGCAGCTGCTCCGGAGCGCTCTGACCTCTACATACATGACCTCTGTGTGACTTTGTTGCCCTCGGGTGTCATTGCGATGGCGGCTGAAAGCCCTGCACGAGTGCTCCATGTGACCCGGCTCGTGGTGTACAGCTCTAGGGTGAAAAATCACTCACAAACTTTTGACACATGCAAAAACTTACATGGACACATATATCGAACTCTGTTAGTACACTTACTGTTGTACTGCTGTTACTGTTTTAATAGGATGAGAAGAGGAGGATGAAACAAGATTGGGAATGTTGCGAGGCAGATTTGAACCCATTGTCTGTTTTAGTACTTAGTACTAGGCTCAACTTGTCAAAAGTGCAAGAGTTTCCAAAACTGGGATTCGTTAGGGACCGCAAGGAGTTTATGAAGATATAATAATTCATGGAATAATGAAAATGTAAAATTAAAATGAATACGTTTAAAATAAAATGTAAAACATCTGGGGGACTTTAGGTAAATACAGTTGAAGTCAAAAGTTTGCATACACCTTGCAGAATCTGCAAAATGTTAATTATTTTACCAAAATAAGAGGGATCATACTAAACCCGTTCAAAAGTTTACACACTTTTTTTTAATACTGTGTTGTTACCTGAATGATCCACAGCTGTTTTTTTTTTCTGTAGATTCTGTAGGGCAGTACTAAATGAAAAAAAAAAAAGATATTTAAGCAAAAGAAAAATGTACACATCTACATTCTGTTCAAAAGTTTTCACCCCTGGCTTTTAATGCATTGTGTTTCCTTCTGAAGCATCAGTGAACGTTTGAACCTTCTGTAATAGTTGCATATGAAAACATGCATCTCAAAATCATACAGTCATTGTTGGAAAGGGTTCAAATACCAAAGAATTTGTGGGACCAGAAGAATTTTTCTGAAAAACAGCGAGCAGTTTAACTGTTTAGGACAAACAAGGGGCTCATGAACAACTTTCACTAAACAAAAAAACACAGCTGTTAATCATTCAGGTAACAACAGAACATTACAATTCAAGTGTATGTAAACTTTTGATAAATTCAACTATTATTTTTCCTTGTGGAATATATGTAAATGTCTTTTATGTGAAATATCTTATTCAGGTCAGTACTAAATAAAAACTAACATGCATTTTGTATGATCCCTCTTATTTTGATAAAATAATTAACAGTTTGCACATTCTACAAGGTGTATGTAAACTTTTGACTTTTAACTGACAATGATTGAAAGCCCTTCTCTAGGCTATTACAATATGCAAAGCTTATATAAAATGTTTGATAGTTTGAGGCATAAAACTAGCTTGTTCTGTTTTAGATCAGTGAGTATCTGCTCACTTCAAACCTTCATTCATTGAAAACGCTGACTTTACAGTTCAGAAGAGCACTATTTATCTGAAGGACACGCTAGAGAAAAAAACTTTATCCCCGTTTCGCCCTTCATCCTTTGTATTTTTTCACTGTATTGATTTTCTCTTTCTCTCAAGGTTTCTCTTTGTATTTCTTATGCTCTCTTTCTGTTATCAGATATATAGTTTGTAATGGAAGGAAAATGGGAAATGTTACTGCAGAAGTTATCTTTTCCTCATTAGTGGAGTTACATGTCTACCTTGTAATATTTCTTGTGCTATTTTAGTATGCATGTTAACTCATATTGCATCTGTGTTGTTGTGGTCTTGTTTATGCACCAGTGTGGCTTTGGCAATTCGACTTACTGTGCTGTGTATTTGGTTTCTCAGTAGGAAAAGAAAGCTTAAAGGTATAGTTCACCCATAAATAAAAATTATATCATTAAATACTCACCCTCATGTTTTAGAACGTCGGCACCGGCGTCAGCAGCACCACACGCATGCGTTGTGGTACTCTTGTGAATGTGCATCAAAGACTGACACAGAACAGAAGAAATTGTCGAATAAAATCATTTTTGCACAAAAAGTCTTCTCGTAGCTTCATAAAATTCTGGTTGATACACTGATGTTACATGGACTATTTCAACAATGTCCTTACTGCCTTTCTGGGCCTTGAATGTGTCAGTTGCATTTCTGTCTATGCAGGGTCAGAAAGCTCTCAGATTTCATAAAAAAGATCTAAATTTGTATACCAAGGGTGATCTGTCTTACAGGTTCGAAACGACATGAGGGTGAGTAATTAATGACAGAATTTTCATTTTTGGAAGAACTCTCCCTTGGCTAAACAAACTGTACAAAAAAGTCTGTCATTATTTACTCACCCTCATGTAGTTCCAAACCAAATTGTTGAAGAACTTCTCAGCTGTTTTTGTCCAACCAAGGGGAAAGTCAGAGGGATATATAATTGCTTTTGGACCTCACTGACTTGTCACATTTATCATTGTTTGTCAAATTTTCAAGTAATTTCAGTGGGATTCTGTGCTAATTTGCTTGAGAGTGAAAGATTTCAGAAAGCTCTGTGGTTTGAAGGTGACTTTATATATTGCCGCACAATTGATTTATACCTTTTTACTGTATTGACAAAAAAAAAATCTTCTTTTTTGTTTCACAGAGAAAAGAAAGTCATACAGGACAGTGAGTAAATAAAGACAGGTTGTTCATTTTTGATTGAACTGTGCCTTTAAGATCGGAGGTAGAGTATTGAAACCATTGTTACCTCAGTATAACAGCTATACAAGTCCTGCCATGACAGAAAAAGCGCAGCTGGAGTAACTGTAGCCACATCAGAATTTAGTCTGTAGGTGAGAGACTGCAGAGACATTGACAGAGTCTTCATCCAAGAGCTCTTTGAAGCTTCATTGAAGCCTGCGGTGCACACACACACACATGCAAACACACACACGCAAACACACAAGCGCACACTCCTGTCTAACCATTGCAACATTTTGACAGATGCAAAAAAGACACATCAATGTCTTCTTTTCTCATTCAGACACACACACACACACACACACACACACACACACACACACACACACACACACACACACACACACACACACACACACACACACGCATCAGTTTGTTCGGTAATAGATTGACTGCGCAGGTCACGTCCTGCATAAGAATAGCTGCCAGCCCCCCTCCTCCCTCATCTGTGCTAATCTGCTTCTCCTGTGGAGAGATAAAGACCCAAATTCTTCCTCTCATCTTCCTGCCGCTCAATTTTGTCCTCTAATGATGTCCTCTCTCGTTCTCCTTCTCTCTCTTTCCGCCCACTCTCTCTTCCTCCTCTTTATTTCCACTTAAACGACTAGAGGAATAAGGCAGGATATTGATTTACGTGTGCATAGATTTACTCACGTGGATGCAGAGGGTGATGAGTGTTCGTTTGAGCGGGGCATCCATTTGACTTGTTTTAAACAACATGTAATGGAGTTTGCAATGCATTTAATTTACATAATGTGACATATTTGCACCCTAAAGTGGGAAATATTGCAGGACGGAACTCGGATGTTGTCAGGTTGTCTTTATGTGTGAAGAAGTTAAAGAGACAGATCACCAGAGAATGATGTGAAAACAAAAAATAAATGTTTCTTTCCCCACTGAATGCGAAACTCCATTGCTTTTCTGTTTCTGGAGTGTTTTAGGGGGGTCGCTAGCATGAGAAATCCCTGCTGCTCCTGCTGTCTTTGTAGTTCAGAGCGTTCTGTTCTGTTCCACATATCACACCTCAAATAAAGCATGAGAGAGCAGATAAACCCTCTGTGAGACTCCATTGCACAGACATGTCCTCCCGTCAGATCTCTTAAAGGCTTCTGATTGGATCTGTGGGTGCGTGTTTGCCATATATAGATTTTTATGGACAGATTTGGACCAGCTTATAGATTTTGTTTGTTGCGAACCTTTAAGACCTTTTGATCATCTTTGGAACACAAATGAAGATATTTATGATGAAATCCGAGAGCTTTCTGACCCTGCATAGACAGCAATGCAACTGAAACATTTTATGGCCCAGAAACATCACACACAAAAAGTATTCTGATATCTTTATAAATTTAAGGTTGAATCACTAATGTCTCATGGACTCTTTTATTGAAATCCTTAACTACCTTTCTGGGCATTGAACGTGTCAGTTGTGTTGATGTCTATGCAAGGTCAGAAAGCTCTTGGATCTCATCAAAAATATCTTAATGTGTGTTCCAAAGATGAATGAAGGTCTTACAGGTTTGTAACAACATGAGGGTGAATAATTAATAAAAGAATTTAAATTTTTAGGTGAACTATCCCTTTAAGAGAACCAGTGACTTACAAAATATGTACCATCTTAACCGTAAACTGCAAATGAATGTTGACGTTTTACAGGTTTCTTCTGTATTGTTTCACAGTTTCAGTCTGACCTTTATGTTCCTGAACACAGTTTGAATAATCTTGGCTTTGAACAAGCTTATTTGATCAAAACAGACAGCGTTGCTATCCCACAGGCGTAACTGTAGACCTGTATTTAAAGATGGCTGCAGGAGCTGAGGATGTTGTTCCACATGAGCTGAGAGCTGTGTTAACACATTGGAGTCATTGGCAGCATGAACTGAACCACCCACAGCAGATGCTGATGTAGAGCAATACTTGATTAATGATTGAAGTGGGGGGAAATTATTAAAGAAAGATTTCCTGTACGTCGCAAAGAAAAATCCCGCTTACTCTTTTTTGGGCAATAATCGTTACATTTCAAGAGCTTTATTTGAGCTCCACAGTGTGAAGAAAATTGTTGTTGGCAGCTACATAAAAAAATACAATTTTAAGGGCAGTATAAACCATCAGCTGCCTGGAGGAATTGACAGACTATTGAACAAATAATCGTGCAGTTGGAGAGACGTAATCAGCGAAACACTTACAAATGTTTACCTAGTTAATATTGTGAGTACTAATCTGAACAATGTTCGAGATTTAGTATTACAAGCACTTCCTGTGTTTATTTAATGATGAATCGGTTGTTGTATTTCTCAATTGTAAGTTGCTCTTAATAAAAGTCTCTGCTAATTAAATAAATGTTTATTGAATGAAGGCACTGTAATTTTGCAAGTGTATAATTGTTTGTTACCTTTGTGTTCATGTAGAATTCCTAAAGAGGCAGTTGGAGCAGTATGTGCGGAAGTTGGAGGTTCCTGTCAGGGTGGTACGGATGGAGCAGCGCTCGGGCCTGATTCGCGCTCGGTTGAAGGGGGCGTCCATATCCACAGGTCAGGTGATCACCTTTCTGGATGCCCACTGTGAGTGCACCACCGGCTGGCTAGAGCCTCTTCTCTCTCGCATCAAACTTGATAAGTAAGTACTACTTCTTTCAGGATGCAACACTTTAAATGGTTAGTTCACCCCAAAAAATTACATGTCGTTCCAAACCCATAAGACATTTGTTCGTTTTCACAACACAAATTAAGATATTTTTGATGAAATCCAAGAGCTCTTTGACCCTGCATAGCAACACAACTGAAATGTTTTATAGCTCAGAAAAGGAGTAAGGACATCAATTAAATAGTCCATGTGACATCAATGGTGTAACCTTAATTTTATAAAGCTACAAGAATGCTTTTGTGTGCAAAGGAAAACAAAGTAATGATTTTATTCAACAATTTCTGCTCTTCACTGTCAGTTTTTGTTGCACGCTTACAAAAGTACCACAACGCATGACACGGAAGACAAGAAATAGTTGAATGAAGGTGTTTTTTTTGGGTGTGCACAAAATGTGCACAAAAATCTATTCTTGTAGTTTCATAACATTACGGTTTAACCACTGATGTCACATGGACTATTGCATTTGTGTTGCTGTCTATGCAGGGTCAGAAAGCTCTTGGATTTCATCAAAAATATCTTAATTTGTGTTTTGAAGATGAACAAGGGTCTTAAAGGTTTGGAACAAGTTTAGAGTGAGTAATTAATGACAGAATTATGGGTGAACTGTCCCTTTATGATATTTACTTGTTTGTGTGTGTTGGTCTGCACTAATGAAACACTAACCAGATGTGATGTTCCTCAGTCTGGCGTCTGATCAAAAACCCAAAACCCAGTGTGTGTGTGTGTGTGTGTGTGTGTGTGTGTGTGTGTGTGTTTGTAGATGCAACAGACACTGATATATCACTCACTTTACAAATGAGTGTGGGGTATGTATTTGTAATATAGATTTTTTTTTTTCAGTTTTAGCGTTAGTCATTGGGAAATAGCATTTCACTAGCAGATTGATAGCTCACACGTATATGTGGTCGTAAACAAAAAATGTTACACCCAGCACATGCCTTTCATTTCATTTCTGCAATTTGCGGTGAAACATAAAAACAAACCAGTCATTTTCGCCCTTTTGGCATGTTGGTTTGCAGAGAGCGGCGCAATCAATAGCTTTTAGAGTTTTGCTTTTTTTTTTCCTAGGCCTTTATTACATTTTTGTAGTTTGGTTTCACCTTAGGCTGCATTTGTGTCTGAAATGGAGAACTTGTAGGGTACAGAAACATGAACTCGCTTTCATCTGATTTTGCTTCTTTGAAGATATATGCACAGAATATTTCTCCCCTGTTCCAAACATACACCATGCCCACATACACATGCTGATTCTCTGTGTTGTCTTGCCTCGGGCGGCCTGTTGGGGCATCATTAGCAGATGAAGCTTCAGTCTGCTGAATTTAGGAAAGGAAAAGTGTGCCTGCAGAGAGTGTGTCTGTGTGTCTGTGTGTTTGTGTGCGTGATCCATCCTCATCGCCTGGGTTAGCATCACAGTGGGCTGCTTGGTGCTGATTGATGACACAAGTTTAGCAAGACGTCCCCTCTGATTTGTGTCTGCATCTGTTTGAGTAAAGAGAGGTGTGTCTGAGCGTGTGCCAGCTGAATTCAAAATAAAAAAGGGACGTTCTGTGGCGGACAAAACTTATTCAGGTAGATGAGGTCAAAGCAGTGAAATCATGCTGCTAATATCACTTGTGTGTGTGTGTGTGTGTGTGTGTGTGTGTGTGTGTGTGTGTTTCACAGGAGAACTGTAGTGTGTCCCATCATTGATGTGATCAGCGATGACACGTTTGAGTACATGGCAGGCTCTGATATGACATATGGTGGGTTCAACTGGAAGCTGAACTTCCGCTGGTATCCGGTACCACAGAGAGAGATGGACCGAAGGAAAGGAGACAGAACGCTGCCTGTCAGGTAACAAACTGAAATACTTATCATGCAGTCAAGTGAATCGGGATTAAATAGCTATGAAAAACCATGCCATGTCCATTAACTACCATTCTAGTCTCAAAGGGATTGATAGTTCACCTAAATATGGAAGTTCTATGTACTCAGCCTGGTGTCATTCCAAACATTTGTGCTTTTGTGTTTTCCATAAAACGGAAAAGGAAAATAAGGACAAACACAAAAAAACACCATAAAAGTATTCTGTACAACTTTGCAGTGTGTGAACAAAACCACCCTACAATGAAAAAAATCCATTCACTCCTTTTTTTTTTTATCCCTTAAAAGCCTAACTGATGTTAATGATGTAATACTACTCAGGCCCCGCCCATGACTGCTGACGGACTGTCCTACTGTATATTAGCATATTTCCGCCCTTAGCCAGTTGTATGCTGTCCACCATTTTCCCTGCACTGTCCATCATTTTCTCTGCAGCTGTAGTGACAACAATGCCTCGTAAGCAGTGCAGGTGTTTTTTTGTTGAATGTAAAAGTGAACATTACAATCTTAATTTTCTCAGAGCCACTGAGGACGCAGTGGATTAGTTTTGTTTTATCAGTTAAACCATTGCGTCACAAAATGATTCACAGTTTCGAAGCGTTCCAATGAGATCTCGTATCGCAAATTAATTAATTTAGATTAGGATTCGGAGCAGGTTCATGAATCTTTTGTTTCAGAACACAACTTCAGAGCACGGATCGTGAATCGTTTGATTTAGAACGGGATTTCGAAGCGGGTTTGTGATAGTGTTGTCAAAAAAATCGATATTTCGAATATCGATACTGAAATATCTGAACGATACCAATACTAATTTCCCGAAGTATCGATACTAGCCGAGCTGTCACTTTCACTTTTCCACATAGGCAAGTTGACAAACACCACACGTGACCGCAGTGCCTGTCTCGTCTCATTCAAGCGTGAGGCGAATGGAAAAGGCGAGTGCGGCACCCCGCGACTGACTTTGTTTGATAAAGAACACAGCAGGAGTGCTATCTGGAAATATTTCGGATATGAAACAAATGAACATGGAAAGCCGAAGTACACAAGCAAGCCAATATGTAAGAGTTGCTACAGAGCAGTGCTAACAAAAGGCGCTAACACCACTAATTTCGCAAAGCACCTGAAAGACAGACACCCGGATCTATATAAAGAAGAACTGTTCTCATTTTAACATGACTTAATCATTAAATAAGATTACCTTTTATTGTTGCTGATATGAGTGTTGTCCCGTTTTTCACCGTAGTTCGTTAATATAATCAGATTGAGGAATCTTAGACGAGTAAATACTTTAACTGCGGTCAAATGTAAATTAACTGCGCTTATTTAACTTTATTTCAAAAAATCACTACTTAAATTCTACAATTTGTCTTAATGTCGATCCAGTGAGCAACTGAGCATTGTGTGTGATGCACGCTTGTTTGCTTGTGTAGATCGTTGATTATGAATCCGACATTAAAATCTGTCCATCAGATAATGTTAATCTATTAACCAGCATTTATGAACGATGAGCAATGCATTTGTTACAGAATATTTGAATCTTTGATAACGGTAGGTAATAAAAATACAACGGATCATGTTAGCTCTGGTCCAATTAAAAATATTAACAGATATAACTTAATTAGTTAATGTAGTAGTAAATTATAGTTTAAATTAACTGTTAACTAAGATTAATAAATGTTTTGGAAGTATTTTTCATTGTTTATTCATGTTAACTAATGTTAACAAATATCTTTTACCATTAACTTAAGTTCTAGACTATATTTATCTTTAAATTAAAAAAGAAATTTACCGCCTTAATATTGTGGCAGTTTTTTTCTCTGTGGTATCGAAAATAGTATTGAATATCGATATTTTTTAAGGTATCGTATCGAAGTTAGAAATTCCAGTATCGTGACAACACTAGTTCATGAATCTTTTGCTTCAGATCGGAACTTCGGAGCACAGATCGCAAATCATTTGATTTAGATCGGGATTTCAGAGCGTAACTTTGCATATAATTTTATTAGTATATTTTTATTAATCTATTTACCTTTTTTTCGAATTTGAAAGAAAAGACGTTGTTTGAGAAGTGAGATCTCTGATTGAAGTCCTTGAAAATCAAAAAACTGCTGGAATTTAATTTTACAGTATTTGTATGAACCCTGCATATGTTCAGTTTCCACATACCATTTTAGAATAAAGTAGTGCAATAGGCATTGTGTGTACAGTACATTAGTATTCCATTTCGAACACAGCTTCTCTTCAGATGTCAATTTTTTTCTTCCGTATTGAGACCTTTTGATGTACTCTCCGTAAAGAGTAAATAACAGTAAATAAATGTCACAAGCCAGATTTGAACTCAAATTGCCTGCATGGGCGCCACAACACAATGAATCACAGAGTATGTGTGTTAACCACTAGGCAGTGACTCCTATTTGTAAAGGCCTTTTAAATGTAAATTCAACATTTATTTATTTTTTTCCTTTCTAAAAGGTATTTTACATGCAACATAAAGCTACGGAATATAAAAGAGTTTCTTCAGCCCTGCAGCTAAACACTGCAGTTAACACAAAGATGAGGGGAGTTTTAATCCACAGCAGCACTTTGCCGAGAGGATAGTGTGTTTACCTGCTCACCTCATAACTACAGGAACAGAGCAGCTCTTAGCCTTCCACTGCTTGATTTCTCCACAAATCCTGTGTTTTTCAGAGCTGCACGTTGTTTTTATCAGAGCGCTCTGATGCCACTCTCCGGTTTTGTAATTTTTCCCCCTCACGACCCCTAGTTTACTTCGTCTCCTTTTTTTACCTCAGAGCCTGGTTCTCTGCATGAAAACAACTTGAGAGCATAACAACAACAGGTTCTTACTTGAGGAAAACATGACTGTGAATGAGACGTGCTGCAGGGGATAGATGGAAGGAAAACAGGAAAGAACAGAGAGCGCCTGCTGAGGGAAATGGACGAACACGAGTGAAAGATATTTAAAGAAGGATATGTTGTTGCCAAAATAGACGCATGTAAACATGCCATTTCTACTCATAATCTCGTTCCCTTGAGTGACGCGTAGTGTGCTTGTTTGTAACAGAGTGAAAAGGAGAGGAAGAGCTGCTTTTATAAGATATGATCATTCCCCTAAGGGCCTATTTTGCAATTAAATTTTGTGTTTTTTGTTTTTGCGTTATCTATCAGGACTCCCACTATGGCAGGTGGTCTCTTCTCCATAGACAGAGATTATTTCCAGGAGATTGGCACATATGACGCAGGCATGGACATTTGGGGAGGAGAGAACTTGGAGATCTCCTTCAGGGTCAGTCTCACCGCTAATATTACAATAATCAACAACCACTGCAGTTCTAACCACAATTCCACTTGTGCACATATATGGTGTATGTTAAGTTATTGATGATTTGTTCATACTCTTGAGAACTAATATTTATCCTTGTTTATCAGATTTGGCAATGTGGGGGGACGCTTGAGATCGTCACGTGTTCTCACGTCGGTCATGTGTTCCGCAAGGCGACGCCGTACACGTTCCCCGGTGGAACTGGGCAGATTATCAACAAAAACAACAGACGACTGGCAGAGGTCTGGATGGATGAGTTCAAGAACTTCTTCTACATCATCTCACCTGGTCAGTCACGTTTACATACTACACATCTAGACCATACACAGAAACACAGCGAAGTCTGAAAATGCTGAAACGCAAACATTACACAAAATTTCAGCTTACATAGGGGAGTATGCTATTACAGCATACAATATATTGTAAGATATAATTTACAATATAGCTGTAAGCAGCGATTACAGGGGTTCAAGCGCTTTGTGGAATTTAAGCACGTGAATTTTTTTTAGCAAGCCTGTAACCACCTAAAAAAGCATTTTTGCCAAATCCAGGTAATTTACCATAGAAATATTTATAACGTTTATGACTGTTATAACTTTGCATGCTTGTTTAGAATCACCTGTCGCATGTGCTCACCAGGTTTTGTGAAGTTTTGAGTCTTCCTTTAAGCTTTATAGGATTTGGGGTAAATTTGGACAGGTTCCTTTACCAAACAACCCTGTTACAGCTTCCCAAGGGATCAATTTCAATGTGTTTTTAATAATTATTGACCTAGAGAGTCCAGAGAATTAGTACTGCTGTGTTTTTTTTTCCCAGATTGAGTGAAAAACCTAGGACTAGTTCGCAAAAGTAGTTATTTTTTTTTACATCTTCTCAATCATTTAATGAACAATTTGATTGACAGCAGTGGTTCTAGAGGCAGAGTTGTCCGAAATGAGGAGTTCTATCATATAATGCGAATATTGTGTGTATGTACAATCATTTATGCCCTTGAAAAATGTGATAACGGCCCTCAGTGGCGTATTTTTCATTAAATTTCTCACAGACCTTTTGGGCTCTAAATTACCAACTGAGTTTCGTTCTGACTCTGTTAACCTTGTCTAATAGGTTCTCAAACAGCCAATGGTGGACATGCTTTTCTGAGATATGCAAATGTCTCACTTTGGACCATGACTGTGCACAGCAATTTTCATGAGTTTTCCCCTCTTATAGTGCAGTAAGCGATTTAAGTGATTTTTTTTTTTTTCAGATTGAACTCTTATGTAGGTGTTCTGAGTTTGGCAAAGATATCTTATTCTGTTCAGAAGTTATAGGCATTTTACTTAAAGTGGCTCTGCCCCTCCTTAACGTTTTGGCGATGGTGTGCCGAAAGTTCTAGTATTTTTTTTGCTAATTATTGATATTCACACTCTAGAGAATCTTTCTGCACTGGTTTGGTTCCGATCAGGCGAAAAACCTAGGACTAGTTTGCAAAAGTAGGTTTTTCAAAAAAATCCAAAATACCCACAAATTGAGCCAAGGATTTCAACAACGAAAGACACTTGAGTCTGCGACTGGCGGTTTAGGAATTATGAGCGATTTTGTACTTTTGATCACAGTTGCGCCCCCTTCAGGCCGATTGGGACAAGCCTTGGTGACGTTGTAGGTGGTGTGAGTACTACCACCCCTCCAAGTTTCAGGTCTCTACGACTCATGGTTTGGTCTGCACAATCAGTTTTATGTGGAGATTGCTGATCCTTGGCCATTCTAACAATTACAATAGGGTTTCAGCAATACCAGTTGAATCCCTAAATATATAATACATAATTCAATACAATACATTAAATTCAATTAAATTCAAGCAATAGTTACTGCTCAATTGACCATATGCACAAATTTCTTCCTTGTTTAGACAAGCCAGCTAAGTCATTTCCGGTCAACTGTACTGTGCCGTAATAAGAGCGTACTTTATTCATTTTCTCTACATAATCCATTCACAATCGAAGAAAAGTTTTGTTTGTCTAAGAGGACCAAACGTCCATGTATACCGTTTCAAGAATGACAAACGGCAGTTTAAAAAAATACGCGAGTAAATCGGCTAAATATACGCGAGCCATTGCTATGATTGCGGTAATAACCGGACGAAACATCTGACAAGCTGATGTAAAAAAAAAAAAGAGCTTAAATGATTCAGACTAATTTCAGAGTAACAAAACTACAGCAGTAACAAGTTTGTGTTGGTTAAATATAGACTATTTAATAGATTTTACAGTTCAAGATAAAAGTTAAGATGTAGTTATTAAATCCTATATAAAATATTTCAAATTCTTATCGATTCATATTGAGTGCATTATTTAATTATTATACCATCAATATTTAACGTATTTGTAGTGAACTATATATAAGTATTTAAATAATTTACCCTTATAGGCTGTTTGTGTGTGAGCTTAATGACTTTCTGCACTTACTTAGGGGTGTGCAAAGCAGCCGGTATTTGTATCTGTATTTGTATTTGTTGAGGGGGGAAAAGTATTTGTATTTGTATTTGTATTTGTATTTGTATTCGAGTAAAATTCAAAATAGGTGTAAAATCCTGTTTTTTTTTTGTGCGTTACACTTAAAATTTACGTTATAGTGTAAGTATTATTTAATTATATCCATTATAATAATTATGTATATGCAATATTGGTTGATGTTTTTGAACATGTAACAAGGATGGAACGCCATTGAAAAGAAAATAACATAACAGCCATTACCTCATCCATGGTTAAACCAACAACTAATAAAATACCATTGTGAACATTATGAACCCCACCACCACCCGTCCTTGTTGGAGGACGCTGAACAGACAGAATAAAAACAAATAATACTTAAAAGAACTGTTCTTCTTCTGAATGAACTTCTTTCCCGTGGCGTCTGCCGTTGCCAAGCAACCATGACCTGATCTCTCAATGAAGACTCGGAAGCTTCAGCAAAGCATAAATGGATTTCCAGCATTAAAAATCGCTTGCAGTAGCTCTGCTATTAAATTTATTTTAAAATGGTTATTCCTGTACAGATATGATAAGCTGTTCCTCCAACTTGGCTGTTTTTCAATGTTATTAAGGGAAAGGGTGAAGCTGATTGGTTGGTTCTGGTCACATGACCTGCGCTGCGCTTGTGGCATTCTGAAAAGTTGAGATGTATTTATCTGGTTGCGGTGCAGATGCGACTGGAAAAAACGAGCGCGTAGCACCGTGTCCGCGTCGCTTCCATTATGAGCGTGCATACCGCGCGTCTACATGTGAAACAACGAACTTGAGCGCGCATGTGAACGGCCCCTAATGGAATAATCTCCCGATCAAACTCTGCTTCCCAAAAGCTATAAACTGCCTCCAGAACCCAGTTAAGGTACAAAAATCTATTCAACAAAAATAGTGATGCAGTGAAGTCTTTTTTCACCCAGCCGAGTCTTCTCTGTTGCTGTGTGTAGCAGCCTGTGTCAGTCACCTCTTTTAACCCCACCCCCCGACTCCTGAATGTCACTTACTCACTCAGGCGGGCATGCACTGACTGCGGTCTCATGAGGAAATGCAGCTTTTTGAGATAAAGTTTTTCTTGTTCCTGAATACAAATATTTTTTAAAGTATTTGTTCGAAATAAGTATTCGTAAAAAACACGCTATTTGTGCCTTTCCGAATACCGTATTCGGGTTCAGCTCCACCCCTACTATATATATATACTTAAGGGCGGTAAAAGTACTACAATTTATTATACTAGTAATTTTGTAATAAATCGAAAAGCAAGACGTCTTGAAAAATATAGGGAGTTTAAAAGGCAGCTGCATAATAATTAATCCTCTGTTGCCATCTATTGGTAATATGGGTAATTCCATATTATTTTAGCCTAGGAAAAGATGTTGTTTACCATGAAAAGTCATTTTTTCCGATGCCGTTTTTTCATGAATGAAAAGTGAGTTCTTGAAGTAAATTTTTATTTCACAGCTGTAGAGTTAGAAAATAATAAAGGCTTTAAAATATTGCAAGATTTTAAAAATGTGTAATGACTATGAAGGCATGTTTATCAAGAATACAATTAAGATGTCCTTGAAGAGAAGTATCGCTAGTTAGCTATCGTTAGCAACACGTTATGATAGTGTTGTCAGCATTTAAATGTACAACTATGCAGATACGGAGAGTACGGGATTGCCAGGCTCCGCATTTAAATTATTTGTTGTTAAATAATATGATACTGAATGTTCATGCCGCTATCATTATTTATAATGTTGCAATTATAATTTTTCTCAGTTTCTGATAAGAACAAGGCAGTAGATGAGTCTCAATCTAATATATAGCACATATAAAATGGGCTTCAGCGGAAGTTTATGAGCTGGCTTATTTTTATGCGAAAGTTCTAAAGAACGCTCCGTGCATAAGGTCAATTATGGTAAAAATAATGGTGGTTATGGTGGGTAATTTGCCCAAACTGTTATATCACATGATAACGCATAAAGATGATGACATATATTGTTATATATTATGATAGAAATTTTGAAAACCTGCGTAATATCACAATTCTCAGTGCCATAGTTTCTATACCAAAGCAAATAAATTAATACTTGGCTAATGTGAGTAAAAAGACATCAAAATAATTTTGAAGACAACTAAACAACCAGCATAATGCACTTTTAACTGCTGTTAACGGGATAGTTCACCCCAAAATGATTTTTTTAAAATTAATTACTCACCCTCATGTCGTTTCAAAACCGTACGAGTTTCGTTAATCTTTGGAACACAAATTAAGATATTTTTTGATGAATCTGAGAGCTCTGACCCTGCATATACAGCAACACAATTGAGAGTATGCCATGAGATTAGTTGACCTGAAAGAGAAAACTGACTGTTACCAACTATAGCACCCATTGTGGCATAGCTAAGAATGAAGCACGTACTTGTTTTAGATTATGAATTTCATTTTGACTCATTTCACCCATACACCACATGCAATGACATTTTGGGGTAGGACACAATATAGCCAATATAGACATTTCCTTATCTCTCTCAGTCACGTCTCTTTGCCTTTCTCTGTCTCGGTGTCTTTCTATGACTGACTCTGTATCTCTGTCTGTCTCTTTAATGTGGTGTGTGTGTATTATCAGCGCTCTTGGGCACTCGAGCCGTATTGACTCAGAAGGAGATGTTGGATAATAGATATTAATGTCACTGTCAATAGTGTCCAATGCAGCTCAGAGCTATCAGTGTGACTGTGTGCCTGTTGTGTTATTCTTTCCCTCCTCTACACAAATGCCTTTGTGTACTGTCTCCTTATTGTTAGGACTAGAAGACAAGCATCTGGACAAAACCCTAACCTTCAGTATCAAACTTCAGCCTGTACCTTGTCCTTTAGCATTTGTACTACAGACATAAATGATACCTCAAGTCATGAAGCTGGTGGGGGAGAAGTGTTTTATTACATTTGTAAGCGATCATCTTATAATGTTTTGTCTCTGGAACAATAAAATGGTTACACTGAAGGAGAGCTATAAACTATATCCAGCACAGGACACAGTTGTTTGTCTTATTATTTACAAAATACTGAATATTTTAATCTCACAATTGTACTACTGTGTGTATTTTTGAGAAAGTTTTGGGGAGTAACTAGTTACATCTAACGCTGTTACGCAATTTAATTACAAAATAAGTGCGACTGTAATCTATTACAGTTTCTGAGGAAAATGTTCGTTGCTTATGGAAATGTTATCGATGACAAAGGGTGTTACAACTGAATATTTTCTGTAAAAAGCTAGAATATGTTGAATAATATTATAATATAACAACACACTACCAGTCAAAAGTTTTTGAACAGTAAGATTTTAAATGTTTTTTAAAGAATCTCTTCTGCTCACCAAGCTTGCATTTATTTGATCCAAAAGCAGTAATATTGTGAATTATTTTTACTATTCAAAATAACTGCTTTCTATTTAAATAAAAGTTTGGGATCAGTAAGATTTTGAATGTTTTCTTAAAAAGTCTCTTATGCTCATCAAAGTTCCATTTATTTAGTCAAAAATACAGAAAGAAAGTAATATTAAGAAATATTATTACAAGTCAAAATAACAGTCTTTTTTATTTTAATATACTTTAAAATATAATTTATTTCTGCAATGCAAAACTGAATTTTCATCAGCCATTACCCCAGTCTTCAGTGTCACATGATCCTTCAGAAATCATTCTGATATACTGATTTATTACATTTATTATCAATGTTGGAAACAGTTATGGCTTAATATTTTTTTTTTAAACCTTTAATACTTTTTTCAGGATTCTTTGATGAATAAAAAGTGAAAAAGAACAGCATTTATTCAAAATAGAAATCTTTTCTAACAATAAAAGTCTTTACTATCACTTTTTATCAATGTAACACATCCTTGCTGAATAAAAGAAAGTAATTTACTGACCACAAACATTTGAATGAGGTGTTTATTGTTACAAAAGTTTTCTATTTTAAATAAATGCTGTTCTTTTTAACTTTTCATTTATCAAAGAGTCCTTAAAAAAGTATCACAGGTTTAAAATAATAATAATAATAATAATAATAATAAGCAGCACAACTGTTTCCAACACTGATAATAATTCAGCATATTCAAATGATTTCTGAAGGATCATGTGACACTGAGTACTGGAGTAATGATGCTGAAAATTCAGCTTTGCATCACAGGAATAAATTATATTTTAATGTGTATTAAAATAGAAAACCACTCTTTTTAATTGCATTAAAGGAACACTCCACTTTTTTTGGAAATAGTCTCATTCTCCAACTCCCCGAGCTAATAAGTTGAGTTTTACAGTTTTGAAATCCATTCAGCCGTTCTCCTGTTCTGGCGATATCACTTTTAGCATAGTTTAGCATAGTTTAGCATCATTGAATCCTATTAGACAAATAGCATCGCGTTCAAAAATGACCAACGAGTTTCGATATTTGTCCTATTTAAAACTTGACTCTTCTGTAGTTATATCGTGTACTAAGACCGGCGGGAAATGTAAAGCTGCGACTTTCTAGGCCGATAAGATTAGGATTCCGGCGTAATAGTCAAGGAAGTTTGCTGCAGTAACATGGACGCAGCAGGCGGCGTAATATCACGCAGCGCCTAAAATTAGTTCCCAGCAAGTTAACGTTCAATGTGACCGGCGTGATATTACTGCGCCATGTTACGGCAGCAAACTTCCTTGACTATTACGCCGGAATGGGAGTGTAGTTCCTAAACTTATCGGCCTAGAAAATAGGGCTGCACGATTAACCTTTATCGCATCGATATTGAGGTTTTAACTCCCGCAATAACCTAACCTCAGGAGGCTGAGGTTTTTTCCCCCGCCTGACATTTGAGTGACAAACCTATTAGCCAATCAAAATGGTCGAATCTCGCGTTCCTGGCTTGCTGGCCAATCAGAAATGGCAATGGAAACAAGGTTGTATGCAGTGCACCGGCTTTCTGTCAGCAGCAAAGCAGCTAACACACAACGTGTACCTCGAATTGTGCCAATAGAAAAAGCTTGTAACTGCGCAGACGGGAGAGGAAGTGGGGGAGCACTTGGTCAGCAAGAAGGGTGGTACTTCAGCTGTTTCGACTTATTTTGGATTCGCGAAGAACAACGTGGAGCAAAAGAATCGAAAATCGCATCGCAATCGCAATATTTGTCAGAAAAACCCCAATTAGGTTTTTTCTCAAAATCGTGCAGCCCTACTAGAAAATCGCATCTTTACATTTTCCGCCGGTCTTAGTACACAATATAACTACAGAAGGTTCAAGTTTTAAATAGGACAAATATCGAAACTCGTTGGTCATTTTTGAACACGATGCTATTGGTCTAATAGGATTCAATGATCTATGCTAAGCTATGCTAAAAGTGATATCGGCAGAACAGGAGAACGGCTGAATGGATTTCAAAACGGTAAAACTCAACTTATTAACTCGGGGGGAGTTGGAGAATGAGCCTATTTCCAAAAAAGTGGATTGTTCCTTTAACATTTCACAATATTATTTTTTTTCTGTATTTTTAATCATATAAAACAGGGGTTTTCAACCTTTTAGGATACATTCCCCCAAAAAAGTTGTTTAATTTCATTTGCGCCCCCCCTCTGGCGTAATGCATATGCGAACATCATTTACATATTATTTGCTGCGTATCGAGTTTGTAGCATTAATTACATTTAAACATGAATGTATAACCAGCTTACCTAATGTAATGTGATGGCTGAGCCTGTTTCTTAGAGCACAACATGCCAAGCCGTGGTTAAATTCCCAACATGGCTAACCGTAAATCATCCTCCACTGTCAATAAGCCTGAGCGATACTTGCTTTTTATGTAAGTATATACAGAAAATGCTGCTTCACAAAGCCATAAGTTTGAAGTTGTAATGCTTCAGACGGGCATTCCTCTTTTTTACTCGGGTTACATAGTTACTCGGGTGAACAAGTCAGATTCTCGCGTCCCCCTTTACAGGTCCTGGCGCCCCCCTGGGGGGGCCCGCCCCACAGGTTGAAAACCCCTGATATAAAAGATAACTGGCAGTGATTTCAACAATCTCAAAAACCCTACAAACCAGTTAGTGAAGCCTTAAACATAGCATAGCATAACACAACATACCCACAGCACCCTAGAAAAACTAAATGTTAAAATGTATTTACCATTTTGCATTCTTGTGTGTGTTTGTTTGTTTCAGGTGTGACGAAAGTGGATTATGGAGACATTTCAACCAGAACATCCTTGAGACAGAGACTGCAGTGTAAGCCGTTCTCCTGGTACCTAGAAAATGTCTACCCAGACTCCCAGATACCACGCCACTACTACTCGCTGGGAGAGGTGTGTATCTCTCTCTCTCTCTCTCTCTTTCTCTCTCTCTCTCTCTCTCACACACACATGCACACTCATGCTGATAGCAAAAAAGGGAAATCACCGCAGAGTGTGATAAACACATTTCAGTGTGTGTGTGTGTGTGTGTTAAAGAAGCGCAGGTGTGAATTAGCGAGGGACGCTCTTTTTCTCGGGGTTGACTGTGTCACAGGAATTGATTGGGTTTTTTTTTTCATTCCAGTCACTGTGTTCAGGAAATGAGAGACATTTATTCTCTCCTGGTCTGTCATCGTCTTGTTTCCTCTTCCGTCTCTCACCCTTTCGTTCCATCTGTCCATCGCTGCCTCTCTCTTTTTCAGACGTTCTTATGAATAAAACATGCGTGTCATCTCTGATGTCTGAAACTCGCTCAGAACGTAGAGTGTCTGTTCTCCTGACTGGTTAAGGCTCTATCTTCCTTGTGCTGTCTATGGTTCATTCCCTTTTAGCTCATCTTTGTCTGTCCTCGCCACTGATGGTGACATTGTGAGGTGTACAGCAGGACACATACAGAATAATACATGGAGGATATGACGTCACGATGTTTCAACCAAAAAAAGTTTGTGGTTGCAGTTATTCAATCAAAAATACAGTACAGTAAAAACACTGATGTTAATATATTTTTAAATGTAATTTATTTGTGTGATGGTAAAGCTGAATTTTCAGCATCATTACTTCAGTCTTCAGTGTCACCGTATATCTTTCAGAAATCGTTCTGATATGCTGAATTGGTGCTCAAGATACATTTCTTGCCAGTTCTTGTTGAAACTGTGATACTTTTTCAGGATTCTTTGATCAATAGAATGTTCAAAAGAACAGCATTCATTTTAAATAGTTTTTTTTGTAACAGTGTAAAATACTTTACTGTCTCTTTTGATCAATGTAATGCATCCTTGCTATATAAAAGTATTCAGTTAAACAAAAAAATCTTACTGACCCCAAGCTTTTGAACAGTAGTGCATAAAAAGGTTTAAAAGCTAGGACAATAAGATAAAGCAGCAAGCAGTAAGAGAGGCTGGGTAAAATCCCAAAATCGATCTTTCACTCCATGGCTATTTTTGTATCCGTCTGAAAATGTATTAGCACAGTGCTTCCTGTCATTGCATTCGGCTGAACTGACTCACTTAACTTTTGCTTTTGTTATTTAATAATTTTGCAGAAAACTTACTTGTGTGGATAAGCTTTAGCAGAGAGAGAATTGTAAGCAAAACTGATAATAAGTGAAAATAACCTAACGATTCTTAAAGGAATAGTTCACTTCCAGAACAAAAGTTTACAGATTATGTACTCACCCCCTTGTTATCCAAGATGTTAATGTCTTTCTTTCTTCAGTTGTGAGAAATTATGTTTTTTGAGGAAAACATTTCAGGTTTTCTCTGCATACAGTGGACTTCTATGTTGCCTGTGAGTTTGAACTTTAAAAATGCAGTTTAAATGCAGCTTTAAAGGGTTCTAAACATTCCCAGCTGTAGACGGAAAATGTACAATTTATATACTTTTTAACCTCAAATGTCTAGCTCTGCCTGAACACTGTATTCTGGTTCATGACAGTTAGTGAACAGTATGTCGAAAAACTCCCATCTCATTTTCTCCTCCAACTTCATAATAATCATTCTACATCGCTGCAGAAGTACCGACCCAGTGTTTACAAAGTGAACATGCAAAGAAGCTCAAACACCCTTTACGAAAATAAAAATAAAACAGCGATGTAGGACGATTTTGCGATGTAGGATGGAGTTGGATGAAAAAATGAAATGGGAGTTTTTCAACCTACCCTAACTTTCTTGAACCGGAATGCACAGTTTTCACAAAGCTAGACAAGATGAGTGTTTGAGGTTAAAAAGTAAACAAATTGTTTTTTTTTTATTTTTTAGAAAATAACAGATTGTTTCGCTAGATAAGACCCTTCTTCCTCGAATAGGAAGCTGCATTTAAACTGCATTTTGGAAGTTCAAACTCGAGGGCACCATAGAACTCCTTATATGGAGAGAAATCCTGAAATGTTTTCCTCAAAAAGTGTAATTTCTTAATGACTGAAGAAAGAAAGACAAACATCTTGGATGACAAGGAGTGAGTACATTATCTGTAAATATTTGTTCTGAAAGTGAACTACTCCTTTAAACAAATTTAATCTAAATCTAAACCATTTGAGAGCTGGTGAATGTGAATTGTAATCATTTTGTGAATACAATGTGAATACAGTGATTGCAGTGTAAAAAAAAAACTACTGGACTGTTTGTTTTGTAAAACAAAACAGCCAAGTATTAAATTAGCATTTACATGAAACACTGGCTAAATATAATAGCAGTGAAGCTGTTAAATGTGTTTGTCATGGTTTAAGCTCCACTGATCTTGACGTTTGTATAACTCAGTGTTTTGGATGAAAGCAGTGAGCTGTCGTTCCCTTCATCTGCTGTCTTTCATCAAGTACACATTTCCGTGTGTATGTGTGTGTTTGTGTGTTTGATTGGCACAGTTGTCTCTCAGTTCGTCGATACTCCCCCCCGGTGTGCGATAAGCTTTGGGTAATTAACCATGTTTGACACTCAGACAGAGACGTGACTGTGTTTATTCATGCAGGAGAGCTGCTTGAGTGTCTAATCTATTTGTGTGATCTGTCCGATTGCAGATCCGTAATGTGGAGACTAACCAGTGTCTGGACAACATGGCCAGGAAAGAGAATGAAAAAGTGGGCATTTTCAACTGCCACGGCATGGGCGGCAACCAGGTCAGCTCCTCGCATCTTTCTCGCTTTTAAAACACAAACCTGGTTAGAGTAATGATGTTTATGCTTGACATGTACGACACTGATGTATTGTGACCTTTTCCGTCTGTTTAGGTTTTCTCGTACACAGCCAATAAAGAGATCCGAACTGATGACCTCTGTTTGGATGTGTCCAAACTCAACGGTCCAGTTATGATGCTCAAGTGCCATCACTTGAAAGGCAACCAGCTCTGGGAATATGACCCTGTGGTAAGTGTATAAATATGAAACGGATTACAAAATCTAATTTACAGTAATGTTCTTACTGTTCTTTTCTTCAGGATAATGTTAAAATACACAGTACTTAAAGGGATAGTTCACCCAAAAAAGAAATTATGTCATTAATTACTCACCCTCATGTTGTTCCAAACCTGTAAGACCTTTCATTTATCTTTGGAACACAAATTAAGATTTTTTTTGATAAAATGCGAAAGCTTTCTTACCCTATATAGACAGGCCCAGAAAGGTATATCGATAATGATAATTATCGTGCAATGTAAATTTTCTCGATAAACGATAACAAGAGTTTGATTAATGTTTGACATAATGTTTATGAGGAATGAAAAACCACTAGTCATTTGAAGCGCGACATTCGGACCGTTTATCCAGCTCAAAGTTCAAAAGCTTTCTAGACCAGACGCATTCACTCACTAATGAGTCTCGTTTATGCGACCACTAAACAGTGCTGTGAGATCCAGCGTGAAGCGCTTGAATTCAGTGAAGAACACTAATAACTCGGCTTATAGCCAGATGATACAGCGCTGACAAACAGGAGAGACACTGTTTGCAACGATACAGTCAGAAGGCTTTTTAATCTACAAATCGCCATCATTTACTATAGATTTACTGTAGTAGCACTAACTGTGCCGTGGTATTGTGTCAGAAATGTGGGTATTTGTGTCTAATTGTATTATATTATTAATGTAGGCGTATTAAATGTATTGAAGGAGGAGTAATGGAATATTATTACAGGAATTTTTGTGATTAAGCTATAGCGTTTATGCATTTATACTAGGGCTGCACGATTAATCGCACGATGTTGTGAGGCGCATTTAGTCAATGAAGCCGGTACTTTGATTAGTAGTAAATCTCCATCACGTGCGTTCAGCGTTCGGCAATTAATACACAGAGGCGTAAATTAGGGTTGGGTCGATAGACGATGCCATCGTCCATCGCCGATGGCCCATAGACATCACGATGCTGAGCCGGCATCGCGATCCTCCGCCCCGCCCCCGCCGCAGCAGCAACCCGCTCGCGAAAAACACACACTGAATCACACTATATAGCCAGATGAAATGCATGCTTTCAATTTCCATATCCTTACTTTACTTTATTTTATTATTATTATTATGAGGAAATAATAACAAGGAAGTTGTTATCGATCGTAATACAAATTACAATGAACGCCAAACGAATTACATGAACTAGTTCGTTTACATTAATAAATGAGGCATACAAAAACAGCAGAAAAAAATAAAAATAATTTTAATTAAATTAGATTAAATAAGCTACACCAAATATGCCTTTTTCATGGTTTTACCATAATGAACAGAGCTTGGAACAAAAAACAAGAGAATATATTTATTTTTTTCCATCGAAATATGAACGTACAATACAAAGCCTAGTATACATTATAGATAACAGTTTGTCATTCAAATACATTGAGAATATGGAAACACACCGAATTACAGAGGTACGTGAGCCCAACGCCTGCTATTTTTAGTTTCGCTTTGTTTTGGTTTCTTAACTTTATATATTTTGTTTCATTCCTGTTCTGTTGTGAATACCGTTACATTTAGATGATTCGTTTTGGAGTCAGGGTAACTAACTTATAGCTATGTTTATAGTGTTTATAATGTTAATACATAATAATATTTCGCTTGATTTGGTATTATTTCTGATATTACACTTTCTCTCTAAACATTCCGCTGCTCATTAAATGCGTTTGGAGAGAGTGGGTTAAGCAGTAAGCAATCAATGATAGCCATTTTGAACTTAAAAAAGCTGACTGATCGAAAATATGTTAAGGACCAACACACATCCTCCAAATACATCTACATAAACCCGAGTTTGCTCTGTCTCATATGCACGCATGCACTGTCACGATCTAATGCACTTCTTAATGCTGGATCTTTAAAAGTCTGGCTCAAATTAAGCACTGGTGGAAACGGTAGGCTACAATTAATTAATTTGTCATGAATTAATTATTTAACAACCACCACCCCTCATCCCCGCCCCCCGCCGACGATGCCATCGCCCATCGCGAGGTTTCACATTGGACATCGTACGATGCCAAATTGGTCGACATCGCCCAACCCTAGCGTAAATCACTGACAAGCTACGCCAAATCTCGCTCAAAATCAAATGCGATTTTGAGCGCGATTTGGAGTAGCTTGTCAGTGATTTACGTCTCTGTGTATTAATTGCCGCTCCAGCTGAACGCACGTGATGGAGATTTACTACTAATTAAAGTACCGGCTTCATTGACTAAACGCGCCTCACAACATCGTGCGATTAATCGTGCAGCCCTAATTTATACTAAATGTATTTAAACTACTGTATTTCATACAAACACATAGAAACCATATTACATTTTTACCATGGTATTAAGGTGCTACATTTGTTTTAACTGTGATTATCATGATCTAAATGTATGCTTCTATGGAGGACCAATGGTTAATGAAAAAAACCCTCAAACAGTCAGAATAAGTTCACCATATAATGATAAAATTTTTGTCTATATTACTGATTTTGATACTGAACATAAATCTACATCTGCATCCTAACTCAAGCTACTATCAAATATGTAAGTATTTCTAAGAGACAAAATAAAGTTATTTTATTATTAATATTATGAGGCAACACAAACCTGTTTCTGGATTTGAAACAATATTAGTCATTAAAATATGTAGAACTAAGAACTTTTTTATTATTATTATTTTTAATTAGTTTTGTTAAGGAATAATGACTGGAAAAGTGTAAAGAAATGTAAAATTTGAAGTGTTTGTCATGTTTTGACCATAAAGAATAGTTTAAAACCACAATTAACTGTCTGGTTTTTACAACTTTCATACTCAAGCAAAACAATCTGCCTTTAAATTTGAAAGAAATAAAAATGTGATATTCATCGTCATAATTATCGATATCAACTGATATGAAAAAATTATTGTGATCATTTTTTTTTGTCCATATCCCCCATCCCTAGTAAGGACATCCCTAGTTAAAATAGTCCATGTGATATTAGTGGTTCAACTGTAATCTTATGAAGCTATAACAATACTTTTTGTGGGCAAAGAAAACAATTTCTTGTCTTCTGTGTCAGTCTTTGACTATAATTAAGTAAAGCTGGGCAGAAAATTGCAAGTCATCCTCTCAAAATCTTCAGACATGTCTACGAAGACTTTTATGTATAGCGTGCATCGTCTTCTGCTAGTAAACAAGGCACAACGCATCTGGGTTGTACATCAGAACACTGGCTGGTATTTATTATTTGCATAGCTACATCAAATTACAGTTGACGACAAAACTGATGTCACATGTACTATTTTAACAATGTCCTTACTACCTTTTTGTGCCGCGAACGTGTCAGTAGCTTGGTGTTTATGAAGGGTCAGAAAGCTCTCGGATTTCATCAAAAATATCTTAATTTCTGTTCCAAACTATTTTGGAATAACATGAGGGTGAGTAATTAATGACAGTATTTACATTTTTGAGTGAACTATACTTTTAAACACATGAACATGAGACTAGAATTGCGAGCTAAAAGTTACAGCCAAATGCTACATGCTTCTGGTAGGCAACCTTCCTGCACACTTCAGTTTGAACCCTGCTCCAACATTCCTGCCAACAAGTAGTAAAGACTGTAAGTAGCTGGTTCAGGTGTGATTGATTAGGAGTTGAGCTAAATTCTGCAGGATAGTGGTCCTCCAGGAGCAGAGTTGGCTACACCTAGTAAAAAGTCTTTTGCTTGATGAGCATAAAGATACCTAAATAGGTTGTTATAAGGACAGCTTCACAGTTGAAATATATGCTTTTGTATCAATTGTTCAGAATTAATGTGTTATAATGAAACTACAAGCTTATGCTTGTAATCTGTTCCTTAATGCCTTCCCCTTCGACTTCCACTGCAAGTCAAATAATGTAAATATTTGTTTCCACAAACTGACAAGTGAAAATTGTTGCTTGTGGTAATTACCAACATGCCCCAGATGTTGCTCATAGAGCATAATTTGTTTCGAATCCAGAATACTCCCTAAACACATTGTTTGATCCCGGACGAGCCCCCAATCCAATTCTGTCCAATCCTGCTCCTGGAGGGTCACCTTTCTGCAGAGTTTAGCTGCAGCACACCTGCCTAGATATTTCTAGTAATCCTGAAGACCTTGATTAGCTGTTTAAGACTAAGTTGTTTATAATTAGAGCAGACCAGGGGTGTGCAATCCTGCACCTGGGAGGTCACTTTCCTGCAGAGTTTAGCCCCAGCACACCTGCCTGGACGTTTGCAGTGATCCTGAAGACCTTTTTTTCCCTGGTTCAAGTGTGTTTAATTCGGGCTAGAGCTGAACTCTTGGAAGGTGGCCCTTTAGGAGCAGACTTGGACAACTCTGGAGTGTGAGCTAAACTCAGCAGGGAGGAGATCCTCAAGAAGATCTAATGTCAAAGGTCTAAAACGTGCAAAAAAAAAAAAAAGTGCCAAACAATCATTTTGCACATGAGTTGTTCCTTGGCTGTTTTCGCATACATACATGCATGCATTTATGCAGATGCGCTTTTAACTCTTGAGTTTCACCTCAAGGGCCTCATATATGTCATATAACATCAAAGACAGCCAGCTAACCCTTTAAAGCTGTCTGCAGGGTGCCCACTCATCCTTCTCTTGTAATATATGTGCATGAACATACGCCCCGTGGCTTCCCTTATAAACACTGTTGAAGGAATGCTAGTTTAGTTAGATTAAATCACCTCGCTGTCAATCTTAAAAATACATCATTCCATTTTAGTTTACAACTTTAACGCACCTTCAGGCCTGAGGAGAGTGAATTAGCCGAGGGGAAGAAAGAGGAAGATTGCTTTTTGCAATCCTCTACTGTTGGCTTAAAGAGATGCCTGTTACTCCAAAGCCTCCTCCTCCTCCCCCTTCTCGCCCCAGATTTGAAGCCCCCACCACGCTGGCCCTATGCCCGGAGAGACGGAAGGCTGCACAGAATAGAGAACTCGAGCAGAGACTTTCCACTGTCAGATAAAGGTTCTGTTTTTCTCGTGGGGAGAGAGGGAGACAGACAGAGTGGAAGGAAGGGAGATTCACAGTGAGCCTGATCAGGAAATCTCTTGCCAACGAGAGCACCTCTCCTGCATGCATTACCATACATTACCTTCGCAAGCTCGTCGACGTGTGCGTGCAGCCTCACACCTTCCACCGTGTGTCTTAAAGGTTCCACCGCTATCCTAATTCTATCTGTGTGGCTTAATGCTTCCCGCTAGACTGAAACTCTAGAGCACTCAGCTCACCCAAGGCCCATTACACACACTCGCACACATGCTTCACTGTAAAGCAATACCTGTGCATCGACAATTTGTCTTTGCCCTGGAGCGCACAGGTTGTCCAGTCGCGCGTGGATAGTGCAGAGTGGCATAGTGCTTACTATCAGTAATATTATATTACACTATGAATACTGAGCACAGGAATACCTGGATGACCTACTACTTTTGCCTGAATGTGCAGTATAAATGTAGCTCACAGCATGGGATCCCACAATGCAGTGCGCGCAACTTGAACTTGCTTTTCTGTTGTGACAAATTAAGCATAATGTCAGACATGATCTTTAGCTCCCCGTTTACGCGTTTGAATGAACTGACAACATTAAGACAGTTAAAGAATACTGGTCTAAAATGTAAAGTAATAGCATTTACACAGCTCAGTGGTAAGGTTTTGACCTGGCCTGCACATTTTCACAGTGCCCTCCACTAATATTGGCACCCTTGGTAAATATGAGCAAAAGTGAGCAACATCCTTTTCCCAAGATAACAGTTGTGAGTTTTCTCCAACAATGTCTAATGAGTTTGGAGAAAACCTGACAAGAGATCAGAGGTCATTCCTTCAAAAAGAATCTCTCTAGATTCTCCAGAATCTCTCTCTTCCCAGCTTCATGTTGGTGGTGCTTCTCTTCAGTTTCTATACAGGGTTCAGGTCAGGGAACTGGGACTTCCACGGTAGAAGCTTCATTCTGTGCTCAGTGACACAATTTTTGTGTTGATTTTGATGTTTGTTTTGGATCATCGTCCTCCTGGAAGATGCAACCATGGCCCATTATAAGATTTCTAACAGAGGCAGTCAGGTTTTGATTTTTTATCTGCTGGTATTTGATAGAATCCATGAAGCCATGTATCTAAACAAGATGTCCAGGACCTCCGGCAGAAAAATAGGCCCACAACATTAAAGACCCAGCATTATTTTTAACCGTGCGCATGGGGTACTTTTTTTTTTTTTTTATCCCTGTCTGCACCAAAACCATCTGAAGGGTTAGCTGCCAAAAAGCTAATTTTTAGTTTCATCTGACCATAGAAGCCAGTCCTGTTTGAAGTTCCAATCATGTCTGACAAGTGAATATGCTGGAGTTTGTTTTGGAACTTCTTAATTATTGCCCTGATGGTGGGAATGGGGATTTTCAATGCTTTAGCTCTTTTCTTACAGCCACTTTCTATTTTGTGAAGCTCAACAAACTTGTTCTGCATATCAGAACTACATTCTTTGGTTTTACTACTTGTGATGGATGATTAATGGAATTTGGTTTTTGTGTTCCTCATATTTATAATCATGTGGAACAGAAAGTCATTGCTGGACAATTTTATACTCCTAGCCACCCTGGTGTGCTAAAAAACTGTAATATAATGGGAATATACTTCAGAGATATTTTACTTAGACAAATTTCTAGGGGTGCCAATAATTGTGGGCAACGTGAACTAGAGAAAAAAACATTTCATAATGAGATTTTCCCCCAATTTTTCATCGTTTTACTTCAATGAAAGGTTAGAATTTTGTGAATTTTTCAAATGAAAGATCTAAAGAATAAACGATGCAGATTTATAATAATATTTTAAACGATGTCATCTTTTCTCATTTTTACTAAGGGTGCCAATATTACTGGAGGGCATTGTGTGTGTGTGTGTGTGTGTGTGTGTGTGTGTGTGTGTGTGTATTTTTTTTCATAAAATGTAAAATTTGGGCAAAAGCTTTTTTTTTTTTAACAGTTTCCTCTGGGCAGTACAAGACTTGGCTACTTTTTCTAAGTTTGCCACCTGAACACACACCAAAAAAATTGACTTGATACAACAGTTACGTTCTTAATTTATCCTTTGTGGACAAAAATGGGCACCCATAGGAAGTGAATGGGAAGTACTAAAATTCATAGAATTATTATTTTTTTTTTCATTTGTCCAATAAAAATCAATAAATCCAACAAAAAGCATATCATACATATACATAATAAAAAGGTGAGCCTATACAAGATTCTCAATGTGGCACACACACAAACCCCTATATAAAGCACTGAATGAGATTTGTTGATGTTTTCAAAAAAAAAGTCTGGAACATGTTACTGGTTTATTGTTTGTTCTTACCTGTTTGGCACCATTTGTATAAGAAATATTAAAGATAACACAAAAATAAGCATATTTTATATGAAAAATGCAAAATGCCAAAAATCACAAAAAAAGCATAAATTGAAAGTTTATGAAAGACAGTGATATGACATTTATTAAAAAAAAAAAACACCTTCATGCTCAAATTTGATCACGAAGGACAAATTAAGAACTGCTATATGAAGGCTGCTTGAGGGTTAAAGACATAGTTCACCCAAAAATGAAAATTACCCCATGGTTTACTCACCCTTAAGCCACCCTAGGGGTATATAATACCTAGGGACTAATACAATAGGAGTTATATTAAAAAATGTCCTAGTTCTTCCAAGCCTTATAATGGCAGTGAATGGCTGTTTAGGTTTTGAAGTCCAATAAAGTGCATCCACCCATCATAAAAAAGTGCTCCACGCGATTCTGGGGCGTTAATAAAGGCCTTCTGAAGCAAATTGATGCGCTTGTGTAAGGGAAATATCCATATTTAAAATTTTATAAACCGTAATCTCTAGCGTCTGCTAACTCATACGCATAAGAGTGCAGCGTTCCAGCGAAGACAAAAGTGAACGCGGTGACCAAATGCGGAAGTAATGAATGCAGAAGCACAAAACATAACACCGGTCATGAATTAGAAGCACAAAACGAGGATTTGTAAAGAAGAACGATGGAGGATTGTGATATAAGCCAAGAGATGTCTGGTTTTCCTTTGCTGTAAACAAAACTTGGTTTTTAAAAGACTAGCATATTCTCACAGGAGCTTACGCTACACCTACATCTTACGTCATTCGCTCAAACGGTACTCTCTCCTGAATGTGCATACAACAGTTAGCGGAAGCTAGATATTATGGTTTATAACGTTTTAAATATGGATCATTTTCTTACACAAGCACATCAATTCAGAAGGCCTTTATTAACCCACAGAGCCGTGTGGAGTACTTTCTATGATGGATGGATGCACTTTATTAGACTTCAAAATCTCAACAGCCATTCACTGCTGTTAAAGTAACTCAAGATTGTATTCTTTTGAAAGAACAGAGTCATATACAGCTAGAATGGCTTGAGGATGAATAAATCATGGGGTAATTTCATTTTTGGATGAACCATCCCTTTAATTTACAAAGAAAGTACCAGTGTTTTTGCTCTGATGTCTTACACAGTGCATGTTGGTCTCCCTCTTCCTGCAGAAGCTGAGCCTGGTACATGTGAACAGTAATCAGTGTTTGGATAAGGCGTCTGAAGATGACAGTCAGGTGCCCAGCGTCAGGGACTGCACCGGTGGCCGCTCGCAGCAGTGGCTCCTCCGCAACGTCACACTGCCCGAGATATTCTGAGCTCGCACACGGATGGACAGATGGACAGACTCTCACACGGTCGCTGATGGAGAGAGCGTGAGAGAAAGGACTGCTTTCCTCTAAATCCTGGTGGTCTGCCTTCAAACGATCTCAAAGAACAGAACCGCATATGTATATGAATCTCCCCATCACTCCACCTTGCAGGAAAAAGAACGAACGATGGAGAGAAAGACTCGTGGAGAAAGAAACTTGAGTTTGATGCCGTTATCCTCCTCGTTCGAGGGGCAGCGGGCATTTTGGTTATGTTTACGAGAACGCCTCCCTTTTAGAGTATCAGTGTGTGTGTTTATGTATGCGTGCGTGAGACGGGAACGCGTGAGTCACAGTGTTTTCCACAGGAGTTTCGCCCTTTTTTAATTTAAGTATTTTTCAAGCCTTGTAGAAATGAAGGGTATCTAGCACATGAAGGAGAGGCTGACGTGTGTCTGAGTGCATGTGTGTGCATGTGAGATTTCAAGTGTGTCACATATCAGGATGGACCTCCCGTCTGCGGACGTTACGGCGGACTGCTATCCATTTGAAGCCAGGGCTCCCCCTACTGGCCACGACACACACTGACCTGTCTATCAATCTTCATCTCAGCCAGTGGACTACCTACAATCAATCACGTAGTAGATCTATAATCAATAAAAAGGATGACTGATCGTCTAGGACGTTTTTCATATCATAACATTTTTTTTACACCAGTGGTTGTAGTTTTCTGCATTTGAGTGCCACGTGCAAGCACTTTTCACTTGTTTGGTGTTGTTTCTTTTTTTTATGTCAGTCTGTCTCTTTAAGATATTATGGAAATTTAACACAGTTTCAGGATGGTCCTGAACTCGCCCCGAATTGTTGCCTTCCTTTGGGTTCCAGCCCTTCAGCCGATCGGAAAGATGGATCATCTTCTGTCATATCATCTAACAGTAAAGGGCTTGGTCTCACTGTGTTCATGCGCGAGAAAAAACTCTTTCGTTTGATATCTTTCTTTGTTTACGTTCACTTTAAATTGTTACTGATTTTTGTGTAGAATTTTTGTAATTCATCAACGCATTTGGCATTGGAAGGTGAAAGTAGGCTGCTCGCCACATTTCAACTGATGTCTGATAGCCTAAAGAGATTGTCCTGCATTTCAGATTCATGCATTTCATTCTTCTGTTTTTATTTTCACTGATTTGAGATTTCAAATGAGTTGTGATGGTTGAAGATGGTTGGAAAATGAAATCGAACCCCTCTGTTTCGAGATTTGTCATGTGGAATCAGGAATTAGTTGTGATTTTCTTTCCCCTTAAAAATTCTTGACCCTGTCTAAATACTTTAAATGATCCGTACTGTTTGTGTCCTGGTCATTACATTTCCAGTAAAGTGTCAAAAAAATATTCTCTATTGTAAGATTATAGATTTTAAAAAGATTCCAATTAAGATTGTGAGATTCGAAATTGTAAAACTAAATATTCTAAATACAGATTCTAGATTCTGAAAAAGTAAAGTAATGATTGTACATTGTGAGATTGTGTGATTCTAGATTTTAAATAAAAGGGCAGTTTCAATGCAGAGGAGGATGGGTGAAGATCTTTTAAGTATTTGGACAGGGCCTCAAGATCATCTGTAGAGATGTGTGTGTGAACAAGTGTGTGTGTTTCTATTTGTCAAAGGGATGTCTTTTGTTTTTGTCTTTTTGTTTAATTGATGAGGGTCTGGCCTGCTGATTGCTGGGTTAGATAGCCCTGTGTTGAGATGATCCACAGGCTGGAGAAATAAACCACAGAAAGTTTACAGTCCAACTTCTCTTTTAGCCTTCATGATCTTTGTTCGTGTGCACACATGCGGTTTCATGGTTTAAACAAAACTTTTCACAAATCTAAATCTGCTGCTATATCAATTGTGACCCTGGATCACAAAAAGTCATACGGGTCAAATTTGATGAAATTGAGCTTTCTGTTGATGTATGATTTGTTAGGATAGGACAATATTTGGCTGAGATACAACTATTTGAATATCTGGAATCTTAGTGTGCAAAAAAAATGCAAATTTTGAGAAAATCACCTTTAAATGAAGTTCTTAGCAATGCATATTACTAATCAAGAATTACGTTTTTTATATATATTAATAGTAGGAAATTTACAACATTTCTTTATGGAACATGATCTTTACTTACTATCCTTTAATTTTTGGCATTAAAGAAAAATCAATAATTTTGACCCGTACTATGTATTGTTGGCTATTGCTACAAATATGCTACTTATGACTGGTTTTGTGGTCCAGGGTCACATTTTTATTACATTTTTTTGTTGCAAACTGTACTGTTGGGTTTCGTTCTATGGCAGTGGTTAATAGGTTGTTGCACAATGGGGCAGCACGCAGAGTTATTAAGGTATTGTGCTGGATTTTATACCCTCAAGCTTACACATTACCAAAATTATCACAACTTTTATCATTTTTAAAAAGTGCAAGGTTCATGTTTCATGGTTAGGGTTGAGTCTTAGATACTAGAGCTCAGCCCCCTGCACTCATAAGACTAAAGCACTGACGAAAAACACTTACAGTTACTCTAATGATCTAATTAGCCAGTGTTTGCCTTAGAGAAATTAAATTGGATAAACTCATTAAAATATATTTTATTTCCACTTGAAAGATTACTAGGAAAACTTTTTTTTTTTTAATACATTTCACCAAAGTACTGGAAGTTGTTGAAAACAAAATGGCATGTTTTTAGTTTAGCAAATGAATGTTAAATGCTGATTTTTATACTGCTTTTGACATACAGTATCCCCCGTTTCTGAGCATGGAACGTCTGGTTTCCCAGAATCATTTCATCTTATAAAACTGCTGATTGTTCTCAGCAGTGCTTCATTTGTGTTATGAGGCAGAATAAAAGACTGATTGGTTGATGGTGATTAATGAGTGGTGTAAGGTTTGAAATGAACGGTTTCCTCTGGTAATCTGACGCTCATGCCTTGCCTTTAAAATGGCTCAATGTACAAAATTTTATCCATTGTTTTGCAATTTTTTATATTGGATATGCAAGCATGATCATATGCTAATATGTCAGGTTTCATGATGAGTGTGCAGTGTATGTATTTATGTAAGTGCTTTTATAAAAAATTGCTTTGAAGCATAAACTGAGCACAAAGGAACTTAACTGCAGATCAAGAAGAATTTAGAAAAGCATTAGGCTATTTTAGTTTTAAAGTCTGAGTAAAGCAATATTAAATGTAGAGCAAATATTAAGTTTGTCACACCACAGAAAAATGTGTTATTAACCACCCGGCCAAATTTGAATGATAAAAAAAATGCCAAGAAAATAAAATAAGCTAACATTCTCTCTGCTTTCAAACGCTGGGGATGTGTCTGTTGTCGGCACTGAAACCACGCCTAATTGCGGAAAACTGCCGTCTCTCTCAACTGTCAAATACTGCTACAACCTCAATGGATGCTCCCTCTAGCAGCTTAATTTAAATAAGAAGTCATAGCTGTTTTGTTAATTATCACTACCAGGTAATATGCATTTATGTGACAAAGGCATAGCTAGGTAGCAAACTGTAGACTGTAGTAACTAACGGTAATGACGATTGAGTAGATTTAATACTAATGCGCTCTAGGAATTAGGAGCTGCACAGACAGATCGGTATGACATCAAAGTACCACAAGAGTGATTAAATGCATAAGGAGCCGTCTGCTCTCTACAGCTCTCAAATACAGAAACGCACAGCAAATACTCACTAATGTGACCAAATACAGAAACGTGCTGCAAATATTCACACAATGCGACCAAATACTCACAACTCGACTAAATACAGAAACACGCTGCAAATACTCACAATGCGACCAAATATTCACAACTAGACTAAATACAGAAACATGCTGCAAATACTTGCAACGTGACTAAATACGGAAATGTGCTGCAAATACTCACAATGCAACCAAATACAAAAATGCACTGCAAATACAATGCAACCAAATACTCATATGACTAAATACAAAAATGCACTGCAAATACTCACAACGCGACCAAATACTCATGTGACTAAATTCAGCAACGCGCTGCAAATACTCACAATGCGACTAAATACAAAAATGCACTGCAAATACTCATCATGCGACCAAATACAGAAATGCGCCACAAGTACTTGCAACACAACCTAATACAGAAACAAGCTGCAAATACTTGAAATGCGAGCAAATACAGAAATGTGACCCTGGACCACAAAACCAGTCATAAGGTTAAATTTGACAAAACTGAGATTTATACATCATATGAAAGCTCAATAAATAAGCTTTCTAGTGATGTATGGTTTGTTAGGATAGGACAATATTTGGAGATACATATCTGAGATACATCTATTTGAAATCAGAAATCTGAGGATGCAAAAAAATCAAAAAGACTGAGAAAATCACCTTTAAAGTTGTCCATATTAGGTTCTCAACAATGCATATTACAAATCAAAAATTACATTTTGATATGTTTACAGTAGGAATTTTACAAAAAATCTTCATGGAACATGAACTTTACTTAATTTCTTAATGATTTTTGGCATAAAAGAAAAATCAAAAATTTTGACCCATGCAATGTATTTTTGGCTATTGCTACAAATATACCCCAGCGACTTAAGACTGGTTTTGTGGTCCAGGGTCACAAATGTCCTGCAAATACTTACAATGCAACCAATTACTCACAATGCCACCAAATACAGAAACGTGCTGCAGATACTTGCAACACAGCAAATATTTGCAACATGACCAGATACAGAAACACACTTCAAATACTGACAATGCGACTTAATACAAAAATGGCAATGGCAATGGCAACTTTATTTATATAAATATATATATATATATATATATTGACCAATGTGCTTTACAGTAAAAACTAAAAACAGCAGAAACACAATGATGATAAATACACTAAAAAGGGTGAAAAACCACAAAAAAAAACCCATCCTACAACAAAAAAAACATAGAACAGGGATATAAAGTGCTTCAACCAGAATTAAAAGCCTTATTGAAAAGATAGGTTTTTAGTTTAAAAATGCACTGCAAATACTAAAATTGTGACCAAATACTCATAATGCAACCAAATTCAGAAACGCACGGTACAACGCGACCAAATACAGAAACACGCTGCAAATACTCACAACATGACCAAATACTCACAACTCGACTAAATACAGAAACATGCTGCAAATACTCACAACACAACAAAATACAAAAACATGCTGCAAATACTCACAATGCGACTAAATACAAAAATGCACTGCAAATACTCAATGTGACCAAATACTCATAATACGACTAAATACAAAAATGCACTGCAAATACTCACAATACGAACAAATTCAGAAACATGTTGCAAATACTCACAATGCGACTAAATACAAAAATGCAGTGCAAATACTTACCATGGGACCAAATACTCATAATGCGCCGCAAGTACTCACAACACAACCTAATACAGAAACACGCTCCAAATACTCATAATACTACCAAATTCAGAAACGCATGGCAAATACTCAATGCGACTAAAAACAAAAATGCACTGCAAATACTCACAATGCGACCCAATACAGAAACGCACTGCAAGTACTTGAAATGCGACCAAATACAGAAATACCCTGCAAATTAGAGTTGGGGTACTCGGACTTGTACTCAGACTCGAGTCCGATCTCGAGTACAATTTTTAGCGGACTCGGACTTGTCACGGACTCGGATGCATTTTGACTCGGACTTGACTCGGACTTGAGCTTTTCGTACTCTGGAATTATTGCCGAGTCCAGCCGAGTCCAGGGACAGTTGATGGAAATTTTGACTCAATACATTATTACGAAAGTGACATTCAGTATTCACACGTGTCTAAAAGTCTTGCCAGTACTTAAAAGCCTGCTGGTTTCTTTGCATACACAAACACCCAAAGCAGGCTCACCAAAAGCGCCCCTCAATCAGCATGTGAATGCTGAAATAAGCATTCTTTTTCATGTTATTGCCACACGCTTACTCGAAAAGTAATGTCAAAATGCACCGTCTTGGAGATTATTCATGCAAATGCAGTCGGTTTTGTCTTGAGTGAATTTGAACAGTTGGGAGAAAAACAGATGTGTCTGTACATCCGGTCTTAAAGCGACAGCAGCGTAAACCTGCTGCAGCAGACTGCGTCATATTTAGTGGTGGGCCGTTATCGGCGTTAACGTGCTGCGTTAACGTGAGACTCTTATCGGGCGATAAAAAAAAATATCGTCGTTAATCTATTCTCAACGTTGGGTTGGGAGCTGGGTCTAAACTACGTAAGCTATGATGACTTTCACCTTGATATTTTAGCGCGGATGATGTATACCTAGTGGAATTGCACTGTAGGGGGCGAGAACGAGTCTTCAACTTCTGTGAAATGACCACATCAAATGAAACGTGCAAAAATGGATGCAGTTATGAAGCCGCTTCAGGGCAGGTGCGTTGCTAGACCCTTTTTAATGGGGCATGTGCCCCAGTGAAAATCTGCTGTGCCCCAGTAAAATCTCAAGTTTGAGTTATAATTTACTTTGATAATCCCGAAATAAAGACATTAAACTATATGCAACAACTGAATTGACGCTAATAAAAGCAACGCAGTTTAATCGAAGACTATGCACGCAGATAGGCTATCCACGTCCGTGCGCGTCTGTGTATTTAACGGCAACGCGCACGTCGTGCAGCCTTTTGTGCACAAGTACTTGGTTACACAAGTTTGTATAGGTAATTATGTTGTAAATGCAATTGTCAAGCAGTTTGTGATGCATTTTGGAAACAGGAGATGAGCGCCTGGTCTAATGCGCCACCTGGCCCGTTCTCGAAGACTTACTTTTAATCATTATTTGGGTAGCACACATATTCTGAAAATGCCTTGAGCAGAATTCAAATTAGCCATTTTAATCTAGATTAATCTAGATTAATTCCAAAATTTAATCTAGATTAATCTAGATTAAAAAAATTCATCTATGCCCACCCCTAGTCATATTACATTTACCTATTTTATCTCACAATCCAAATTTTTTTTATATGTCGTTTATATGTTGTATTTCGGACTTTATAACTCAATCTACCTCAACAGTAGTGAGTTTGTCAGTTATAAGGGAAAAAATGCCAGAAGTGTGGGATTCATTTATTCATTAATTCTCATTAATTTTGTGCTGAAAAGGGAGGATGACTTTTCTTATCAGAATTGTGAGATATAATCTCGGAATTGTGAAATTTTTAAATATAAACTCAAATTTACTTTTTTTACTATTTTATTATCTGGCTTCCATAGACTGCTACTTAAAAACTGTCATTAACCCTCACAGTCTCATTTTCATCCAAGAAAAAAAAAATTAAATGCCATCTACCCTATCTAAGGTCTAACTATTCATCATATAAAACCCAAAACACAGCCACAGAGATAAGAGGAGCTTTCTCTGCTCATCAGGTCTCATTCACTAAGCTTCATACCCACCCCGTTGAATTTATACATTTACTATATAACAACAAATAAAGTCAAGTTCTGTCCTATAATTTTTCACATTCTGAAAGCTATTTCACTCTGAAATATGTCACAATACATAAGCTATAACTTCTGTTACATGACTTTTAAGTTTGCTGAGCAGGACACTAATTATGAGATGGTGTGAAATCAAAAATCCAAATGGCAATATGCAATGGTTTGCTTTTGTTACATTTAAATTGTCATTGCCTTATTCTAGTTGTAAAGGTTAAAACAAGGTTAAGAATCTGACAAACAGTAGTGTTTAGTTGGACTCGGACTCGAACCATTTGGACTCGGACTTGAGTCCGACTCGGCCCATTTTGGACTCGGACTCGACTCGGACTCGAATGGTTAAAGACTCAGACTTGACTTGGACTCGACTTAGGTGGACTCGAACCCAACACTACTGCAAATAATTACAATGCAACCAAATACTCACAACGTGACCAAATACAGAAACATGCTGCAAATACTTGCAACACAACCAATACAGAAACACACTGCAAATACTTGCAATGCAAAAAAATACAGAAATATGCTGCAAATACTCATAATGTGACCAAATACAGAAACATGCTGCAAATACTCGCAACACAACCTAGTACAAAAACGCACTGCAAATACTCACTATGCGAGCAAATACTGAAACACGCTGCAAATACCTGCAACACAACCAAATACAGAAATGCTCTGCAAATACTCATAATGCGACCAAATACAGAAATACCCTGCAAATACTTACAATGCAACCAAATACAGAAACGCACTTCAAATACTTGCAACACAACCTATTACAAAATGTACTGCAAATAATCGCAACACAACCAGTACAAAAATGCACTGCAAATACTCACTATGCGACCAAATACTGAAACATGCTGCAAATACCTGCAACACAACCACATACAGAAATGCGCTGCAAATACCCACAAAACAACCTAATACAAAAATACACTGCAAATACTCGCAACTCAACAAAAAACAGAAACACGCTGCAAATACTCGCAACACAACCTAGTACAAAAATACACTGCAAATACGCAGAATGCGACCAAATACTCACAATGCAGCCAAATACAGAAGCGCACTGCAAATACTTACAAGCAACAAAATACAGAAACACGCTGCAAATACTCACGACGTGACCAAACACAGAAATGTGCTGCAAATACTCACAATGTGACCAAATACTCCAACTCGACCAAATACAGAAACATGCTGCATATACTCACAATGCGAACAATTACTCTTAACGCCATCAAATACCAGAAAGGTGGTGCAAATACTCGCAACACAACCATTACAGAAACACACTGCAGATACTCGCAACTCAACGAAAAAAATAGAAACACGCTGCAAATACTCGCAACACAACCTAATACAAAAATGCACTGCAAATACTTACAAGCAATGAAATACAGAAATGCGCTGCAAATACTCACAATGCGACCAAATACAGAAAAGTGCTGCAAGTAATCACGTGTCCAAATACAGAAACGCGCTGGAAATACTCACAACACAAGCAAATACAGAAACCTGCTGCAAATACGCACAAACCACAAATGTTTAAGGGAACAGCAACAAGTGATGAAACTGGCTAGGACATGCTCTAATGTCTAATCTGATGGTGAGATTTTTTTTTTTATTTTTTTTTTATTACCTGATCATATGATTCCTTAGCATTTTTGGATATTATTAGCCTAAATAAGCTGATGAAGTACACAGCTACTGTAACTGTGAAACGTTATGTAAGCTAGCTAACTTACTTTTACAACCTCAGGAAAATTAACTATGGTTTCACTATAAAAAAACACTAGGTTTTAGCAATACATTTCTAGCATTTATGTGTTTAGAAACAATTCTCTGAATTGCTTTTACATGGACTTTAAACAGTTATTTCATCAAAATTAGTTTTTTTTTGATGTGATAAAAATATAAAAAAAATAGAACACTGGAATCACACAAACAAAAGCCTCACAAACCAAAGCTGCACGTCCCCACGTTCCTACTGCTCATTTAACAGATGACAGGCTCAGCGATCAGGCCGCACGGCCTTCTCACATTCACTCACACTGCACCCGAGATAGAGAGATAGTCAATAGCCCAGCTCTGTGTAATTGAGCAAGAGTGAATGGCAATCGATTTCAATCCCACCTCAATCCTTTCTGAGATGGCGCAATTTATAGCTTTCTGATATGACGGTGTGAAGAATGGCAGAGAACGTGTCAACTCATCAGAGGACATCTGAGGTCAAGGGTAGCATTGTATTCGACTAAATCTCAAGCTCACAGTCATCAAATCTGAGCATTTAACAGCTCTGCGACATTCACTATTTATATTACTCTGCTTGTATTGTGATATATCCAGCTGCTGATCCACAGCACCATACATGATAGTAGTTTTAGAGCAGCATTTTACAGCAGGCAGTCTAGATACGTAAAACCGAAAGAAAAGTTACTTATTGATCCAAGTATAATGTACGCTTTGAACGTCAATCATTTGAACATGACTGAATCCTCTGAGAGGTTTCAGATCAGCTAATGCCTAAAATATATCCACTGGGTTGCAACATCCAATTCCCTAAATGAGCCTGATAAAACATAATTCAATTTTACACATACAGAGAAACAGCATACAGATGTACCCCATTAAAAATTCAATCAGTTTTATTAAAACAATTTAATAATGCTGTGTATGAACAAAACAAACACTCAGTCTTTTTTTGTATTTCACATAAAAAATAAAACCATGCTTATTTTTCCTGTCACATATAGCTATTACAACAATTAACTATAAATCATATTTCTTTTATTTGGCATGAACCGAAAAAAGTGCATCCACTTTGATTCTTCAGTGACGTCTTTAACAGAACGTGAACACATGGACTTTTGAATATCCCAATCAAAAATAAAAAGATAATATAATAAGAGAAAATAATACAAATAATATTGGGAAACAGTAGAGTGAGTACTTTATCTATTCAGTGCAATGTAGTCAAGCTTGACCTACAGGCTCTCCTATAAACAAGCTGATATCTTTTCTGCCAGCAGCATTTGGTCATTTTCTTTGCCTTTAGCTCTACCTATAACTTGTTAAAAGTTGATTTATAATGTTTGATCACTGAACAATAGTACTGTATGCAAAGAGGAATAACCATATACATTAATACAAAACAGGGATTTTAACATTTTTCCTAAACCTGAACAGGAAGATCTGCAATAGAGGTGAAATAGATATGTAAGAAACAGTAATACATAAATATTGCAATGTATTCACGCAGATTCAGTCTATAGCCAACAGAAACAAAAAAACTTCATTAGGACGCTTGAGGTAATATGTAAGCTGGTGAACAACACAGAAAAGGACAAAAATGCAACTGTGTGTGATGCAAACACTCAGATTAGTTTAAGTTAGTTTCACATTGGTATAGTCACGACAGAATTTGTTCAATAACCAAAAAATCCTTAGCCTGAATAAGGATATTTGTACAGGTCAGAGTTGCTCAGTCCTACTCCTTTAAATCATTGTGTATAAGTATGAAAACAAAGATATAACACTTTAAACAGGTGTTTAAATAATAATATCTGAGAGTAAATTTCTTTCACTCACACAAACCGAAGCATTTAGATGACAACAGTGCTAAACACATCCGCAATATGGGATAAATAATCAGTACTACCAGATAAATAAAAAAAAATCAGTTATCTATTGGCTGAAAACATGGTCCGCTGAGTGGAACCCTGCTGATCTGTTACAGTAAAGCACAATGTAAACGTACAGTAGAATTGTTAGTTTGCTAACCGATGCGAGCATCATGGCACTGGCGTCATTTGTCAGTACAGTGCTAGACAAAGCACAGGCGTGCTAACTAAACTTTGCACTGGAGTGTGCAAGCGGCATAACTTTTTTAGCCCGGCATCCCAGCATTACCCAAATTTAGCATCACAGTGCTAAGTGCTAAATGAACTGTTAGCACAGAGGTCGACATCAAGGGGCATCATTACTCTATGTGCTATGAGAGCCACATTTGCAGAGAATGTAGCGATTCTGTTGCTGCGAGATCTCTTAGGGAGAAGATTTTGAGAGACTGCCCTCTTTTAGTCTATGGGATACACCAGAGAAGGGGGTGCTGTTAACAAGTGTAACAGGCTGCTCAGACGCCTCTTTCATTCATCGCTTTTCTTCAGCTGCATTGGGGTTTCTGCAAATAACCTGAGAATGAAAGAGAAAAACTGTGTGAATGGTGATAAGAATAAGAAAGAAGTTGAAGGATTAGTTCACCCAACAATGAAAATGTCATTCCAAACACAAAAGACCTCGGCTCATCTTCAGAACACAAATTAAGATACAGTTGAGGTCAAAAGTTTACATACACCTTGGAGAATCTGCAAAATGACAATGACTTTTACCAAAATAGGAGGGATCATACAAAATTCATGTTATATTTTTATTCATTACACAGTTCGCAAGAAGATTCTGATTGGACAGTTGAGACATTTGCAGGTTCGTTCTTTTCGAATAATAACCGCTCCAAAGTAATAACGCATAGCCGGTACTACTTGTATGTTTAAAATCCCTCCGCGCCTACAAAGATTACCGTTTGGCGCCATCTTGTGACAAACACATTCATATTCATGTCCAGTTTTTTTCCTTATGTGGCAAGTAGCCGTGTAATAAGCGGGATAATGTACAGGCAGCCTGTAGTTATCGCGAAATAAGCCCCTTCAGTGTGATGCAAGATCACACTGTCGGGGCTTATTTCTGCGATAACTACCGGCTGCCTGTACATTATCCCTTACTTAGTACTTGTTTACATACAGTTCACAAGAGAAAAAAAAATTTTGAGTTTATAAAAATTATCCATTAAGAGCCAGGGGTCGAAAAACTTTTTGAATGGGAAGATCAGGGTACATTTAACTTATTTTGTCTTCTGGGAAACCTGTAAGTATCTTCTGTAGCTTCCGAAGGAAAGTACTAAATGAAAAAAACAAGATATTTGGGCAAAATAGGAAAAATTTACACATCTTCTTTCTGTTCAAAAGTTTGCACCCCTGGCTCTTAAAGGAACACTCCACTTTTTTTGAAAATAGGCTCATTCTCCAACTCCCCCCGAGATAATAAGTTGAGTTTTACAGTTTTGAAATCCATTCAGCCGTTCTCCTGTTCTGGCGATATCACTTTTAGCATAGCTTAGCATAGATCATTGAATCCTATTAGACCAATAGCATCACGTTCAAAAATGACCAACGAGTTTCGATATTTGTCCTATTTGAAACTTGACTCTTCTGTAGTTATATCGTGTACTAAGACCGGTGGAAATGCAAAGCTTAAATTTTCTAGGCTGATAAGATTAGGAACTACACTCCCATTCCGGCGTAATAGTCAAGGAAGTTTGCTGCCGTAATAAGGCTGAAGCATAATACTCCGCCTGCTTCGGCCATATTACGGCAGCAAACTTCCTTGACTATAATTTTCTCTTGTGGACTATATGTAAATGTATTTTATGTGAAATATCATATTCAGGTCAGTACTAAATAAAAAATAACATGCAATTTGTATGATCTCTCTTATTTTATTAACATTTTGCAGATTCTGCAAGGTGTATGTAAACTTTTGACCTTAACTGTATTTTTTATTAAATCCGAGAGCTTTTTGATCCTGCATAGACAGCAACGCAATTACCATGTTCAAGGGCCAGAAAGATTGTAAGGACATTGGTAAAATAGTCCATAAGACATCAGTGGTTCAACCGTTATGTAGCTATGAGAATACTTTTTTGCACAAACAAAACAAAAATAACTTTATTTAGCAATTTCTTCTCTTGTGTGCCAGTAATTAATGACAGAATTTTCATTTTTATGTGAGACAGAAAAAAGATTGTATCACCTTCCATGATGTACAGGGAAGTGGCTCTGCACAGGTGTTGGCTGGCTGCTGCTAGGGCTCATTAGCATCGCACTGTAGATGTTGGATGCCACCACCAGTATGCAAAGCAGGATGGGTCCAATGATGGCACCTTCCAAACCCAAATAGTATGCACCACCTGCTACAGCGAGGCCGGTCAAATACGGGTGTCCACCTCTGTATATACAAATAATTATAGTAATGCACATTATGGGAGGGTTTGGAATACAAATATATACAAACAAGATGAGAACAAATGTTGCTGATAGACACTGACAGATAATCAAACTCCCAACACATATAAACATAATCAAAGAGGAATATTCTGGGTTAGTGAATAATTACAAAATGGTACACTGTCTCTTTAAGGTTTAATAACGCTTGGTTGACAGTCAGCCAAATTTGGACACAGAAGGAACATCAAAGAGTGTAGGTTACAAGTATAAAAAGTCAAACTCACCCTGATATATCAGAGTATATGGCCGTATCAACGAAATATGTTGGCAGCAGATGGCAGAAGAGCAACAGCAGAGCTTTGACTCCCTCCCCCTGTGCCAACCACAAATCTAACACCGCTGGCAGTGCCGCCCAGTATGTCCCCAAAAACGGCACCGCACCTAAGATAGCTGCCATTGCTGCAAAGAGATAAAGATAGAGATGCAAGACAAAAAATCTAAGTATATATATTGGGGTCAGGCTCTTATGATCACCAAGGCTACATTTATTAAATCAAAAATTCTATAATATTGTGAAATATTATTATAATTTAAGATAACTGTTTTCTATTTTAATATTGTTTAAAATGTCATGTATTAATGTGATGCAAAGCTGAATTTTCAGCAGCCATTACTACAGTCTTCAGTGTCACATGATCCTTCAGAAATCACTCTAATATGCTCAAGAAATATGACTAATAATATTGTGGAAATCATGATACATGATTCAGGATTCTATGATGAATAGAAAGTTCAAAAGAACAGCTTTTATTTAAAGTAGAATGTATAGAAATTTATAGAAATAGAATTCATTTCTTTAAAAAATGAATTTCTTTATATTCTTTCTGATTATATATACACACACACACACACACACACACACACACTACTAAGTTTTTTACAGTAATATTTGTAATGTTTTTTAAAGAAGTCTCTTCTGCTCACCAAGCAATCCAAAAACAGTAAAATTTTGAAATATTTTTAATATTTAAAATAACTGCTTTCTATTTTAACGTATTTAAAAATGTAACTTACTCTTAAGCTGATTTTTAACATCATTACTCCAGACACATGATCCTTTAGATCCTTTTAATATTCTGATTTACTGCTCAAAAAACATTTATTATTATTATTAATATTATGTTGAAAACAGCAGTGTAGAATATTTTCAGGTTTCCTTGATGAAAAGAAAGTTTAGAAGAACAGCATTTATCTGAAATAGAAATCTTTTGTAACATTATAAATGTCTTTATCATGACTTTTTATCAATTTAATGCATCCTCGCTAAATGAAAGTATTAATTTCTATAAATTTGATAATTTTTTCAGATAAATGCTGATCTTTAGATCTTTCTATTTATCAAAGAATCCTCAACTGTTTTAAATATTGATAATAATAATACAAAATTCTTGAACAGCAAATCAGCATATTAAAAATGATTTCTGAGCAATCATGTGACACTGAAGACTGAACTAATGATGCTGAAAATTTAGCTTTGATCACAGAAATAAATTACATCTTAAAATATATTCAAATAGAAAGCAGTTATTTTAAATAGAACTATTTTACAATATTACTGGTTTTGCTGTACTTTGGATCAAATAAATGCAGGCTTGGTGAGCAGAAGAGACTTAACTTTTGACTGGTAGTATATATATATATATATATATACTACCTTAAAAAAAAAAATATATATATATATATATATTTTTTTTTTTTTTTTAAGGTAGTGCACAAGAAAATGAACAGCAATGACAGCAATGATGTTTTTCACGACATGCAAATAAACAATTAATTTTGCTTATATTTACAGGTTACAGCATTCACACTGTGTGTATAAGCAGGCAGCAGTAGCATGCAGTTTAACACTGAGCCTTATTTTAAGCCTTATTTATACTTACCCATGTAAATTAGATTCACAACAGACCATACTTAAAATAATTTATTGTACGATAATAATAAAAACAACAATAATACATTTCTAGCAGTTAATAATAGAAATACTCCAAGACAACATCCAGAAATCTGCTATTTTTTGTTCAGAGCCGCATCAGAAACACTGTCAGCGTGAACATACAGAACATGTGGTGTGAAACATACCTAAGACAGAAAGAAGAGTGTCTTTTATGTCTGTTTATTTTAGTTTTACCTGAGGGGATGAAGACAATGTTGATGCCAAATATTGTGTGTGTAAGCCAAGTATAAAGGCCATAGAATCCAGCCATCTTCAGCGAGGCATCAAACACACCCCTGTACAGAAAACAGAGTGAGACAGCAGAAACACAGAGGGCTTTTCTCTTCTCAGTTAGTCTAAAACTGACTGGAGTCAGAGTGAATCAGTCTCTCTGTGATAGCGCTCATGAAAATGGGTCTAATGGAACATCTTTGTGCATTCTCGGTGACGGCAGCTTCAGCACACACACTGAGCTCAGTTAGGAAACAGTGAATTCCTCTCTTCATTTCACTTTCACAGCTTCTGACATTGTCTATGAAAGGAAAAGTGTGATTGTCAATGTAACACATTTTTATATATGCCAATTACATTATGCTAATTTTTTTTTTCTGGAGAGACCTGAAGTTAAGCATCATGCTCAAGGACACCACTGTGCTAAAGCAGATCTGTGACCCCATTCATTATCCATTTTCTGGGTCACCCTTACCTGCAGATGACCCTCCAAATTTTTAACCAGCATATTATTCCCAGTCAATTTCACCCAATTTCAGTTCTGATTATGATTTCTGTTAAATGATCTGTTCAAATGGGAAAATGACCGAGAAAGAAAAACAGTCTTGCCCTCTTGTGGTGAATACGAAGTACATTGTCTTTTACTGGTGTCAATGGGATAGCTCACCCAAACTTATATATATTTCTTTCTTCTACAGAACACGAAAAAGATATGCTGACTAACAAGTTTATAGTTACCAAATATGTTTTTTCTGAGGTAACTGTGAAGTTACCTGACATTGTTTACAAGCTGTAATTCTGCCAACTGACCGATTACATGAGATGGATTTTTACTCTTTCTTTTAACATACCTTCAGATGTTTGTTTATTTCGTGCTGAAACTGTTATTAAAGCAGAGGAGATGATCAGTTCAACAGTTTCTCTTGAACTGAGGTGCTACAGTGATCTGTCACTCCACACTAAACTGTGCCAAAATGGCTTTTATTGTTTAAATATTGTAATTAAATGGGCAGAATTTGACATCTGATACTTTGATTCATACCAAAAGTAACAAAGAACAAAGCTTATTGCAATTTATTGAATGGGAGGTGTGCTACAATGTTCTGTTCATTAACTGAAAACAAGCTAGACTAATTGATTCTTGGGATTTAAGAGCCGATATTGTTTCGTAAAAATGAGAATCGATTAAAATCGAGGAATCAATATTTTTTACCCAGCTCTAATAAAAAAAGTAAAAAAAAAAAGTTAAATTCACCTATTCCGACACTCCTAGCTTCTGTTAATAATATATTATAGTTACATAGCTACAGTTGAGGTCCAAAGTTTACACACGCCTTATAGAATCTGCAAAATGTTAAATATTTTACCAAAATAAGAGGGATCATATAAAATGTATGTTATTTATTTAGTACTGACTTGAATAAGATATTTCACATAAATATCATAAGACATTTACATATAGTCCACAAGAGAAAATAGTAGTTGAATTAAAAAAAAAAAAATGACCCTGCTCAAAAGTTTACATACACTTGATTCTTAGTATTGTGTTGTTGCCTGAATGATCCACGGCTGTGTGTTTTTTTTTTTTTTTTAGTGATTGTTTGTCCTGAACAGTTTAACTGCCCGCTATTCTTTATAAAAATCCCACAAATTCTTTGGTTTTTCAGCATTTTTGTGACGTTTACATATAGTTCACAAGACAAAATAATAGTTGAATTTATAAAAATAACCCTGTTATTTATATCACTGATGTGTCAGAAGGAAACACGATGCATTAAGAGCCGGGGGGAGTGAAATAATTTTTAATTTAAAGATCAGGGTAAATTTAACATATTTTGTCTTCTGGGAAACATGTAAGTATCTTCTTTAGCTTCTGAAGGGCAGTACTAAATAAAAAAAAAAAAGTATATTATTTAGACAAAATCTTCATTCTGTTCAAAAGTTTTCACCCCTAGCTCTTAATGCATAGTTGAGGTCCTAGTTTTGGTATCAAAATGTAATTTCCATACCAAAACTACATATTTTAGTCACCGTTATGCAGATTGATCATAAACACAGCTAAAAAGCTTCCTACCACAGTGGCTATCTTTCACAAAACTAATATCTATCACAGGTAGAATGCAAAAATGTTGAAAAAGCATTTCAGTGTAATAGATTTTATGCAATTTTTCAAACTTTTAACCCACAGGAGAAAATCAACCCGCCGCAACAGTTTAAAATCAGCCCAATTCTGTGGAAAAAATGCGGATTTGGCAACCCTACATCCAACACTAGCTGCATTCAAAGCGATTTAAATACTCTGCATATTGACAGCAACTGATGCACGAAAATGATATTCAATATTAGAATGTTTGCAGGAGCGAAATTAAGTAAACAATCCCGCACAAGGCTTCAAAACAAAAACACACAAAATGAATGGCGACTGTAGAAAGCAAAAGCCGAATCCTGGACATTTTGGGCGATTTAGGAATCCCGCAGGGATGCTTTTTTTTTTTTGTTAAGTAAAGAGGACATGTCCAGGGAAAACAGGACATATGGTCACCCTAGTGTATCTAAACTTTAGAACGGGGTCATTTTTATAAATTCAACTATTATTTTCTTATGTGGATTATATGTAAACATCTTTTATGTGAACCATTTTACTCACAACAGTACTAAATAAAAAAAATTACATGCATTTTGTATGATACTTATTTTGGTACATTTTGCGGATTCTGTAAGGTGTATGTAAACTTTTGACCTTAACTGTATATAGAGAGAACCACTGCTTTAAGACAAACCAAAGCTTCACATGGAGGCGTGTACCTGATGGCCTCTTCCACAGACTGTCCGACAATGTTTGAAGAGGGTCCAGGTTGGGAGAGGGGTGTGAGGCTGATAACCCATTTCACAGGTTTATAGTATTCACCACTGGAGCTCAGCAGGTAAAAAAGTGTGGTCAGGAAAATCACCTATGCATTCAGAGAAACAATGAATATTAAAAACCACGTCTAAAATCCAATCCCATCAACCCGATTGTGTATATGTGTATTACCAGAGACAAGACAAAGTTGAGCAGTGCGGTGCCGCTGTGGAACAGTACGGTGAGCAGCGTGGTTGTTGTGGATATCAGCAAGCCAACATTTCGACTCATCACCACCCACAGAGACTCCAATATCTAGTGCAGAAGACAACAAATCCATCAATCTGTCAAATAAAGACACTCCCCACCACAAATAAACACACACTGAAGCCTAACCGAGAGCAGCGTCTCAATATTCTCCTGCACGAATGAGGCAATGTCTTGCCAGTCCAGTATGTCACCCAGCCAGCTGTTCTGCCTGTGCATGTGCAGCTTGTGTCCTCGGTGTCGTCCAGTGTGAGTCACATTCTACAAGACAAAAACACAGACTGGAATTCAACAACAACAACAACAAAAACAACAAGTCAGTGAGTGTGTGTAATTGAGTAAGGTTTTGTTATTACCTTCACAATATAGGACTGATAGAGACGGTCCCACAGTTCCAGAACTTGTTTCTCGATCACAGCCGTGTTGTTTACTTTATCACCCAACATCTTATGAAGCTACAATGTACACAAAAACACTCACATAATAAATGCTTATTCAGCTTTACCCACAGACATAAAGCATAAAAGATTAAAGGCATGAACAAAATCAAATCTGATTTTAATAATTAATTTCATAATACATTTTTAATTGAATATACTGTTATTTTACAGAAAGAAGTGTTTGTTTTCATAATCTTTAATGAAAATGCATAAACATCACCCAACAATCTTTTTTACTGTCATTATAAGCCTATATGATTTTTTTCTGGTAACTTACCAAGACGCGTCACATTTGAATATGCACACCATTGTGAACAATAAGTGCACTTTTTAAAATAAGTACTTGCAGATAATATAATTAAAATAAATGAAATAAAAGGCCATTTAAGTGTACGTAATAATGCTTTAATAATCTGTAGTGTTATTCAATATTACATTTTAAGTGAATATATTTTAAATATACTAAATTGCAGCTTCATCATTACAAATATATGACATACAAGCTTCAATCGATATTAAAGTACATTTTAAGTTTGCCATAATTTCATGTCAGTACATTCAGCAGTACAATTTAACAATATTTCAAAGACAAAAGAAGTATTTAGATGTTAAGTGGGTCAAAAAAGCACTTGAAAGTTCAGCTAATTGCATTTATTATACATTTTAAATTGAAACTATAATACAATTTTAGTGGTTCAAAGGGCAAATTTTCGGGTATTTAGCATTTAAAAAAAAAAAACACTTTTGCAAACTAGTCCTAGGTTTTTCACCTGGTCGGAACCAAATCAGTGCAGGAAGATTCTCTGAACAGTGAATATCAATAATTATCCAAAAAAAAGTTCAATTTTCGACTCTTCGTCGCAAGGGGATCATTTAAAGGGGCAGGGCTGACTTTACTTAAAAAATGGCTGTAACTTTTTAGATATCTTCGCCAAACTCACAACACATATTTAAGAGCTGAATCTGAGGTCAAGTAAAAAAAAAAAAAAAGTCAGTGCTTGACCACTTGGTGGCGCTATAAAAGGGAAAAAACATAAAAATGGCCATAACTACACACCCGCTTGTCCTATCGACAAGAGGACATTTGCGTATCTTAAACATGGCCGCCATAGGTGCTCAAAGTTCATCAGCCTATTAGACAAGGTTAACAGAGGTCGATCCGAACTAAACGTGGTGGGCCTGTTTGACTCACGGTCTAAAGGTCTGTGAGAAATTTAAAAGAAATCAGCTACTGGGAAGCGATACTGCATTTTTCAAGGGATTAAAAGATTGTATATTGAGCTGTTTTTCACAAATACACACAATATTCCTATCATACGATAGACCTCCTCGTTGTGAACAACTTTGCCTCTAGAACCACTGCTGTCAATCAAACATTTTGTTAAATGATTGAGAAAATGTAAAAACCTACTTTTATAAACTAGTCCTAGGTTTTTCGCTTAATCTGGGAAAAAAAAACACTGCAGTGCAATTCTCTTGGCTCTCTAGGTTAGCAATTATCAAAATTTTTTTTGAAATGTTGCCTTTGGGAAGCTATAACAAAGTTGTTTAGAAAAGGGCCCTGCCCAAATCTACCCAAAATCCTATAAAGCCTAAATGAAAACTCAAAACTTCACAAAACCTGGTAAGCACATGCGACAGGTGATTCTAAACAAGCATGCAATGTTTTAACGTCAATGTTAAACATAAACATCATATTTCTATGCAAATTACCTGTATTTGCCAAAAATGCTTGTTTAAATCATTGATTTAGTTGGTTACAGGCTTGCCAAATTATATGTAATGTCTTCCTTTATATGTGCTTAAATGCCTTAAAGCGCTTGAACCCCGGTAATCGCTGCTTGCAGCTTTATTTATTTACTTGCAGTTAACATGCAATTACATTTCTGAAAACCTGACATTCAGTACATACTTTAGTATATGTACTGAATGTCAGTACATATTAACTATAGTCTTTTGAAGTATACTATTTCCCTAATTTGTACTCTTTTTTTTAAAAAAGCAACCTATGCTAAAGTGCTCTTATTTTCCATAAGAGCATATTCAAATGACACAAATGACACTTGAGGGTATTTTTTAGAAAATAACTTTCAATAGGTTTCTCACACAAAACAATCATATGTGACCCTGGACCACAAAACCAGTCATAAGGTTAAATTTTACAAAACTGATATATACATCATATGAAAGCTCAATAAATAAGCTTTCTATTGATGTATGGTTTGTTAGGATAGGACAATATTTGGCCGAGATACATCTATTTGAAAATCTGAAATCTAAGGGTGCAAAAAATCAAAATACTGAGAAAATCACCTTTAAAGTTGTCCAAATTAAGTTCTTAATGCATATTACTAATCAAAAATTACATTTTGATAGGTTTACAGTAGGAATATTACAAAAAATCTTCATGGAACATGATCTTTACTTAATTTCCTAATGATTTTTGACATAAAAGAAAAATCAATAATTTTGACCCATACTATGTATTTTTGGCTATTGCTACAAATATACCCCAGCGACTTAAGACTGGTTTTGTGGTCCAGGGTCACATATTACTTCAGTAGTCTTGGAATATAGACCAAAATTATGGATATATGGATTACGGTTACGGTACTTGTAATAGTGCATTTTTTTGTCATTACTGGCATTTCACAGCCCCTTGCCTTTATTCACTTTCATTTGATCGGTCTCTTTAACGGGATAGTTCACCCAAAAATGAAAATTCTGTCATTAATTGCTCACCCTCATGTCATTCCAAACCTGGAAGACATTCTGACACATTCAAGGCCCAGAAAGGTAGTAAGGACAATCGATGAATTGTCCATGTGATATCAGTGGTTATGAACGAAGGTCTTACATGTTTGGAACAACTTGAGGGTGAGTAATTAATGACTGAACATTCATTTCTGGGTGAACTATCCCTTTAAATTTATGAATTTTGTTTCATGTAGTCTTCAAAAGCACTGTAAACAATTAACTCTCACCTTAAGCGTGATCCATTCTCTCCCATGTTGGTAAACATTTGTGGCAGCAGAGTTAAGAGCCTTCTGGACAACTTGAGCCTCTGGGAGCCAACTACACAACACACACACAAACAGACAGTTGCGCAACATTTCGAGAAGATTCCTAACCTTCAGTGTATGATAAGTGTGTGTTTCAACTTACTTGGCCCACTCTGGGTGGTTGGACACAGTCTCATTGATCAGGTTACTGGTGACTTCAATGATATGAACACTCTCTTGGTGCACCTGTGAACAGAAATACAATTGGTGAGAGATGAAGTGTACATGCAGTGTCACGCAGTGGAATAATCAGCCCAAGGACAGTGGTTTGGAAACACGGTACCATAGCTGTGAGCAGCAAGGCCATGAGCAGTGTGCCAGTTACCAGCAGGAAGATAATGAAAATACTGATCAGCTTATCCAGAGAGCGCTCCAGCCACACTATCATCTGCAAAGAAATAGAACAAAAGAGAGAAAAAGAGATCAGTGTCAACGAAACAAATCTGATCATTCATGCAAGTGAGTGACAACACAGAAACCTGCTTCCCTCTGCCAAACCTGAGGAACAATACTGAGTTCTTTGGTTCTGAAAACCTAAAGTAAAAAGCTCACCTCTTTCAGTTAAACAATACCGTTCAACAATGAAAATGTTGTCCTAGTGTTTTTCTCACATTATTAACAGTTCTGAGCTTCATAGAAGTTCAGTTATGCAGCCTTATTTGCGTTTCTAGACATAACCCTGTGAAAATATTAATAGTAAACATTCTGTTGACAAATTCACACATGCAACTGACTCATAAGCCAAAATCATGCTGACTTTCCTTTTTCAACCATTCTGACACCCTGCTAACCTCTTGGATGACTAAGCAAAACTATCCGCTGACTGAATGAGCTAACAGCACCACTGATGATCAGTAAGGGGTTGTCAACCGGAGGAGGTGGGCATATTTTTGTTTTTGGCAGGTGGACTCGGTTTCTCTGCTCACCCGGCTTCTGTCGGCCCTGCGGGCGGCACTTGCATATCTAATCCTGTTCATTGGTTCTGTTAGTTTGTGTCACACACAAACCTGGTAATGTTGATGACGGATTAGTACAGAGGTTACGCTGTTAAGGAAACTGAAGAAAGACTAATACTAAAAGAACAGAATTACTCCTTCTCCAAAACCTTGTAGTCTAATATGCAGTTTAAAAGCAAAGTTGGCAAATGCTGCAGGATTCCTGAGGGGAGGGACACATTATCAGACCTGAAAATAACTTCATCACCATCTGCTCCTGTTGAGCCACAGTCAGACTCATCTTAATCTGAAACAACCCAGGAGACGCTACTGTACATGGAACATTAACAATCACATAAATCAGAAAACAAACTAACTAACAACAATAGAACAAATATTCTTTGAGAGAACTTCGGAAGATTTATATTGGTGATGTCAAGCACAGACAAGTTGTTTCAGAAGCTATTAGAAATTATTATATAGATTACAAAGACATTTTAAACTTTGAAATAACATACGAATAATCATGCACAAAAAGACATGGAATGTGTATTTAAAAGACTCCATATGAAGACTCCATATAAAAGTTCCAGATGATATTCTTTACAGAAATCCCATAATGCATTGCAGCAATATAACCTTAAGATGGCAGACAACACTAGAGAAATGTACACTTCTGTGCAAAAATTTTGGGTTTGGCTCATCAAGGCTGTATTTAATCTTTCAAAAATACAACGATATTGTAAAATATTATTACAATTGAAAATAATTTTGTTTTATTTTAATATTTTAAAATGTAATTTATTCCTGTGATGGCAAAATTTAATTTTCAGCAGCTATTAACTGACACTTTAGCATCACATGATCCTTCAGAAATCATTCTAATATGCTAATTTGGTGCTTAAGAAACATATTTTAGAGCTTGGTTTTGACACAAACTAAATTTTTGTCTGATTTACAAGCTTGCGATTCAATTCGATTCGATTAGGTTCAACTCAACTGATGCTGTAAAATAGAGTCAGCTGGTACTACATTACTATAATACTGAGGGTTAAAATTAACTAATTTGTACAAAACTGCTTAAATTACACTCAATGAACTTTTGGTATTAATAGAGTTACAAATAACATTACAATTATTTTTCTTCTCCAATTCATTTTTTGAAATATAAAAACTTAAATGGTGGCTGCCATAAAAACTTTAGGAATTTATTCAAACATAAATTAAACATTGAAGAACAGTAAAAATTATAATGCATGTGTTATATGGTGCATTTATTTAGTAAAATACTCCTCTCTAGAGTAAATTTTTCTAGCTGACCATTGAGTTTATGTTTTTCTGAGGTAAATGTGACCGTGATATTGTTTACAAGCTGTTATATTGACGTCTTGAGTGGTTGAAATACTGATTAAGCGATTACATGAGACAGGATACAGATTTCGGTATTACTTTTTCTATTTCTATTAACATACCTTCATGTTTATTTTGTGCTGTTATTAAAGCAGAAGAGGCAATCAGTTCACCTTTGTGTTGCTGGACCTCTTGAACTGAGGTGTTATACAACGCCAAAAGGGCATTTAATGTTTGAATACTGTAATAAAATAGACAAAACTTGAAATTTGAGACTTTGTTTCATATCAAAAGTAACAAAGCACAAAGCTTATTGCGATTTTTTGGATGGGAGGTGCGCTACAATTACGTTCATTAACTAAAAACAGGTTAGACTAACGTTAATCAATTTTTGGGATTTAAGAATCGATACTGTTTCTTAAAAATAAGAATCAATTAAAATCGAGAAATCTATTGTTTTTATCCAGCTCTAATTACTGTTGAAAACAATTCATATTTTTTTCCAAACCATGAAATAATCTTTTAAGCATTCTTTAATTAATATAACATTTAAAAGAACAGCATTTAACAGTTTATAACATTATAAATGTTCTGTATGTATGTAGTGTGCAGAGTTATGTAGAGTGCTGTAAATCAGTCACTCCAAGAACTTTCACTTACACCTTAGAGGGCAGTAGGTAGTTCACTAGTTCTTGGAGCAAGGCTTGTGTGTCTAATCAGAAGCAAACCAAAGAAAACTAAACCCGCCCGCACCTGAAATACCCAGTGACACCACCAGACTTGATCTCAACAGACCACAGCATCCCTTCACCCAAACCTCCACTCTCACTGTCTGTTCTCTCCCTACATGCATCTCACACACTCTGAAGACAACCAGCCCAGCACACATCTACAGCTGTGGAAGAGACCGTGGACTTCCTCAGGGTTTTGTTCTGCATTTTTCTGACGGTTAGTACGTCAGCACTTCAATCACATTCAGAGTCACACGCTCCTTTCCACAGCTTAAAGCGCCACACAGCAGGAACAGCCATAAGCCAGTGAGCTAAGCAGAGCTCAAAGATGGAGGGGAGAAGTGGAGAGGGGGAAAGCATCACTCCAAAGCTTTTAATGGGAGCACACTGTCATTCTTTCATTCTCTTCCCCTTTGTTCTTTCTTTCTCTTTGTATACCTGCCAGCACAAATGATTTACCTGCTTGTTAAGCCAATGCCAGAGCTTTCAGGAGGGAGACAGAGAGACAAACGGTTATTAGAAACAACCAATCAGTATGCAGGAAAGCAGCAAACATCAACGTGGTTTCAAGGCAAAAACAGAACAAGACCGGACGGTGAAGTTACAAGAAGAGATTCATATTGAAAAACAAGACAAGGTGTGATGTGGTGGGCTTTATCGGGACAAAAGAATGATCTGCTATGATTGTTCTCTTGGGAGTGTCTTCATTCTTGTGAAGAGTCAGTGATGGATAAGTTTACATACACCTTGCAGAATCTGCAAAATGTTAATAAATTTACCAATATAAGAGGGATCATACAAAATGCATGTTAATTCTTTATTTAGTACTGACCTTTCACATAAAAGACATTCACATATAGTCCACAAGAGAAAATAATAGTTGAATTTATAAAAATAACCCTGTTCAACAGTTTACATACACTTGATTCTTAATACTGTGTTGTTACCTGAATGATCCACAGCTGTTATTTTTTTAGTGTTCTGAACAGTAAACCTCCCACTGTTCTTCAGAAAAATCCTTCAGGTCTCACAAATTCTTTGGTTTTTCAGCATTTTTGTGTATTTGAACCCTTTCCAACAATGACTGTATGATTTTGAGATCCATCTTTTCACACTGAGGGACTCATATGCAACTATTACAGCAGATTCAAACGCTCACTGATGCCTCAGAAGGAAAAACTGTGCATTAAGATCCGGGGGTGAAAACTTTTGAACAGAATGAAGATGTGTACATTACATTTCTCTTATTTTGCCTAAATATCATGTTTTTTTTTCATATAGTACTGCCTTTCAGAAGCTACAGAAGATACTTACATGTTTCCCAGAAGACAAAACAAATTACATTTACCCTGATGTTTAAATTCTAAAAGTTTTCAACCCCCCACACCCGGCTCGTAATGCATCATGTATCAGTCTGAAGCATCAGTGAGCGTTTAAACCTTCTGTAATAGTTGCATGTGATTCCCTCAGTTGCCCTCAGTGTGAAACGATGGATCTCAAAATCATACAGTCAATGTTGGAAAGGGTTCAAATACACAAATTGCTGAAAAACCAAAGAATTTGTGGGACCTGAAGGATTTTTCTGAAGAACAGCGGGAGGTTTACTGTTCAGAACAAAGGACTCATGAACAGCTATCACTAAAAAAAAAAAAAAAAAAAAAAAAAAAAAAAAAACAGCTGCGGATCATTCAGGTAACAACATAGTATTAAGAATCAAATGTATGTAAACTTTTGAACAGGGTCATTTTTATAAATTCAACTATTATTTTCTCTTTTTTCATTTCTCTTGTGGACTCTTTTTGGACCATGCATGTTTTCAGTACATTTGCTCATAAGAGCATGTGTGACTCAACATGTGAAAGAGAGGAGGCAAAACTAAAGCTAGACACTGGGTTACTCTACTGGATTATTATGGGGTCAGGGAGGACTGGGCAAATGGTTTCTTAGAGGTGTAGGATTTCATCTGGAGTGACTGCAACAGTAGGTTTACATTCATTTCAGACAGTCCAAAAGCTCAAACCCATTAAAAATGAAAGTGATATTGTGGGCACCTTTTAGGCTTGAGTTGACTTCCTCATGTCATAAACCTCAAACAATAGATACCCCCCCCCCCCCCCCCAAAAAAAAAAACTACCAAACTAGAAATGCAACATCACTGTGCAGTCTAAAAATAGCTACTCTTTGAGTACTTGACCTGATTTGAGAGACAGGAAATGTCTTCCTACTATTAGGTTAATTACATTTTCTGATAGAATTACTCGCTCACATTGAAAACAGATTCTGTTGAATATTTCATTTTGTTCCCAAGTGCCTCTACAAGTAATGATATAAACAGAAACATCCACATCTGACCTTAGCTCATAGCTTTTATTCTGTCAGTTATGAATACTTCTTGTCTTCGTTGTGCGAGAGAGAAAAAAAGAGAATTAGCAAGCCACAACCACATTCAGTTCCTCTTTGTAATCACAGATCTGTCTCACCTCCAAAAATAAATGTGCACATGTGGCGACAACTACCAGCAGGCAAGTGTTGTGAAGGACAGTGGGTCAGCAGACAGGCGAGTGCTTGTTTGTTTGTTTGTGTGTGTGAATCTATATAAGGTATTACCTTAGTGTCGACCCGAAGCAAGAACTGAGCTAGGCCTTTGATCGGTCCAGGCAGCAGAGCATCCTGTCTGTCCTTGACAAATTTCTCAGAAGCGGTCCACCATTTCACCAGAGTCCGCCTAGCGAAGTCCTTCATCCCAAAATGGACAACCATCTTCTTCAGGACCCAAACTAGAAAATATAACACCCATTCATGCAAACATGCATACTATCCCACACTTGGGACCTTAGGACCATGAACATAAAATTTACCAGCAACAGGGATGGGAAGTAACTGTAAGATCCAGAGATTGAGCCAGATCTGCACCAGCACTATAGCCCACGCAAGCAGCACAAAGTAGATGTCACTGGCCTTCTCTCGCTGGATACCCCTGAAATCTAGTCTGCTACGCCGTCGGGATGAGGGAATGTTGAAGAGCCCCTTCGGGGTGTCCATCGAATCTATGAGAGGAAGGAGAAATCTACTTTACTAAAGACGATAGTATTGTTGTTAGCATACTAGAATTTCTGATCTCAACCACAAGAAAAAAATTGCCACAACCAAAAATTGCATAACATTTGATCAGCATCTGAGTGAATTTATCTTTGACTAATCACAGCTAAAGATTTGTCGAAAAACTGCAAGAAAGCCTTTTTAAGAGAAGGTGAAATGAAAATTACTCTTATCCTCAAACCATCTTAGGTGTATATAAATTTCTTCTTTCAGACAAATAAAATTGTTTATATTAAACAATGTCCTGGCTCTTCCAAGCTTTAAAATGGCAGTGAATGGCTGTTGAGATTTTTGAAGTCCAATAAAGTGAATCCATCCATCATAAAAAGTGGATGGGACTTCAAAATCTCAATGTCCAAAGCTTGGAAGAGTCAGGACATTTTTAATATACCTATACCTACAATTGTATTCGTTTGAAAGAAGAAAGTCTTATTCACCTAGGATGGCATGAGGGTAAGTATATCATAAGGTAATTTTCATTTTTGGGTGAACTATCCCTTTAAGTTTCAATGACAACAGGTTTACAAATGTTTATCATTACAAATCTAGTAAAATGCTGTAATCATATGTCCACAAAAATGTGGACATATTTACTGTGAGTGTGAACCAAACAGCACTGAGATGCTAAAAATACCGGATCATGAGCTTCTCATGTGTAAAAGAAAATAGTACCACGCTTTATTCTAAAAAATGCAGCAAAACAGATTATATACTTATTAAATTAAAGGAACTGTTCACCCAAAAATGAAATTTTGATGTTTATCTGCTTACCCCCAGGGCATCTAAGATGTAGGTGACTTTGTTTCTTCAGTAGAACACAAACGAAGATTTTTAACTCAAACTGTTGCAGTCTGTTAGTCATATAATGGCAGTGAATGGGCACCAAACCTTTGAAAGTAAAAAAAAACATGCACAGACAAATCCAAATTACACCCTGCGGCTCGTGATGATACATTGATGTCCTAAGACACAAAACGGTGAAAATCAAAGGTAAAAAGTGATATAAACACTGTTCAGTTTCTCGCAAAACCCGATCGTTTCGTGTCTTAGGACATCAATGTATTGTCACGAGCCTCAAAGTTTAATTTGGAGATGTCTGTGCATGTTTTTTTTTTTACTTTCAAAGGTTTGGTGCCCATTCACTGCCATTATATGACTAACAGACTGCAACAGTCTGGGTTAACAATCTTCGTTTGTGTTCTACTGAAGAAACAAAATCACCTACATCTTGGATGCCCTGGAGGTAAGCAGATAAACATCAATTTTCATTTTTGGGTGAACTATCCCTTTAAGATATATACACTGCTGAGAGTTGGTCATAACCTGACCCACACAGAATCTTACACATTTAAAGAATGCCTGCAGAACCCCACAGATTATCCCTCAAAGAGGGAAACAGCTCTGCTTCAAACTTCAAACATCTACATGATGGTCTACAAAACTGGTTTGTTATCTGATTTGTTTCACCTTTGGATTGTTCTTGTTCTTGGGTGCTTTTCTCTTCTTGCATCTTCTCAGGATGGCTGACGTTACTGCAGGAGATTGCCATGAAGATTGTATTAGCAGCAAAGGACAGCACCTGACCAGAAAGCTCACCTTTACAGAGAGAAGAGAGGAGTAAAGGTCAGAGGACATCAGGAACAGAGATAAATCATTTGAGAGCTGGAACTTCAGCCTTTTCACCTTTCCCTGGTACAGCAGGCTTCTCTTGAGAGCCCACTATTAGCAGTAACACCACCACCACAAAAAGAGGCACACGCCATGACCCTGTCAGAGAAACTGGGAAAAAGAAAAATAATTTTTAGCATTCCTTCATTAACAGGATTATAGGTCACTAAACTTCAAGCAGGGGAATTCCACTTGAGGACAACTGAATTACTCACTGTTTTAAAACAGAGGGGACTTACCCAAGTAAAAAATAAGTGATGTCCATACGGGCACGGATAGTGTACGCAAGTAACCTTCCATGCCAGGCGTCCACTTAAACGCCACAGCCAACACGTAGCCCACAACTAAAGTGCCAACCTAGAAAAGAGAAAGACAGAGGTAACCACTCTCTGGTAACCACTGTGCCCGCACCAAACATTTGCCACTGATCTATTTATATATCACAAAAACCCTCAGTATGTTCACAGCTCTCATAGACACTGCGAGGGTGTATTAACACCTTTAATTAAGTGGGTCAGAGGAATTGTTCTAGCATTCTATCATAATCATAAAAAAAAATAGTTTCTTATTCCCATTACTTCAAAATACAGCCAGTTCCACTGCCAGCTTCTTCAATAAATCAGCACCTTAGTGTTTTCTTATTATGATTTGATCACAAAGTTGTGATGGATGGGGTTTTTGTAACTGATGACCATTTTGACTTCACAAAAACAGACAGACATCACATGGCCTGTAAGAATTTAATGAAGCACTAGAGGAAAGTAGTGAAGTCATTAATTGAATGTCAGGGTGAAATTTAGTCCTGGAGAGTTCTTGTAACCTTTAGAAGAACTTAAAATATGTCTTATGATCTACCATGTGGCCTGTGTGTAGCCTAAGGGACATATTTTTAGCATCTTGGGATGTCATGCTCTAATTCCCATTCATACATTGAGCATGTAGTTCTAGATATGCTGACACCACAGATGGCCTGTTCTGTTAATAAATACTTTAGTACACTACACAAACATATTTGCACATGGTTGGGTTGTCCAAGGCCAGATGTGGTCATATAGAGATTGACAGATTTCCAATGTAAATATATGATTTTCTAATGGATGAAAGAGAGACTTGTGACACCCTATGATAGTGCTCAATACTAAAGGTCATTGCACACTTCGAAATGTTTGCATGTTAAAAAATAAAACAACCGCACATTTCGTCAATCACGCTGCCTCCGAAACTACGTCAGTCAAAAAATTTCGGATCAGGTTCGATTTTCTGCATTTTCACATCTGTAGCAAGCATTTATATAAAAAGTAAAAATAATTCTGATAATTTACCACCATGCCATCAAATATATTCAAGTCTATCTTCAGTCGAAAAGAAATTAAGCTATTTGAGAAAAAGGGTTACTCTCCATATTTATGCAGAATTTTTAACCATATAGTGAACTTCAATGGGAGCCATTGGGTTGAAGATCCGAATTGCACCAAAGGTGCTTCAAAGGGATCTATACGATCCCACTTGAGGAATAAGGGTCTTATCTAGCAAAAAGATCAGTCGTTTTATATATACACTGTGTGCATAATTATTAGGCACGTTGATATTGTGGTCATATTTTTTTTCCAAGCACATTTGACCAATTCCAAACCACATCAATCTTAATAACTACTATTCATTTTGTATTTAATTATTTTTAAGTGATATATAATTGTCCACGAAGGCTGGAAGTGAAAAACTCCTTATATTCAGGTGTGCAGAATTATTAGGCACATTTTCTTTTACAGATAAAATGAGCCAAAAAAGAGATTTACCTCAGACTGAAAAGTCAAAAACTATTAAATGCCCATGAGAAGGATGCAATACTAATGCAATACTGGATTTGCAAAGTTAAGGCATGACCACCGGACAGAAAATGCTCGCTGCGTCTGCATTGTACGAAGAAAACAGGTGGAGGAGAAAAGATGCATGGTAATTGCAAAAAAAGTAAGAATTAATGTTAAGAACTTTCCAGAACTGCAACCTACCTTGAAAAAATGACCCTCAATTGATAAGAATAACATTCTGAAGTGTTGTGAAATACATGGAGACTGTTTTTATAGGCTTTATAGACAGATGAGTTGAGAGTGGCTCTTGAAGGACCAGCACCACATCCTCTTGTCGCACTCTTTCGAGTTTATCCTCCAGAATTTGGCAGTAAGTTTTGGGACTTCAGTTTTAGTCCATCTCCTATCCTGAAATGTCTGTCTAGACTAGCAGAGACTAAAATGAACTCTTAAAAACTTACTGCCAGATTCTGGAAAATATATTTTTGAAAGAGTGTTACAAAAGGATGTGGTGCTGGTCCTTCAAGAGCCACTCTCAACTCATCTGTTTATAAAGCCTATAAAAAACAGTCTTTATGTATTTCACAACACTTCAGAATGTTATTCTTATTAAGTGAGGTTCATTTTTTAAGATTTTTTGCCCAAGCAAAGTCTCTGAGAACCTGACACATTGCACTTCTGGAGACTGAAGGTAGGTTTCAGTTCTGGAAAACGATGGTGCTCGAGACTAAATGGTTCCTGATGGTTTCATAACTAATTCTTAACATTAATTCTTACTTTTTTGCAATTAACATGCATCTTTTCTCCATCACCTTGTTTTTCTGACAATGCAGACGCAACCAGCGTTTTTATGTCCAGTGGTCATGCCTTAACTTTGCAAATCCAGTATTGCATTAGTATTGCATCCTTCTCATGGGCATTTAATAGTTTTTGACTTTTCAGTCTGAGGTAAATCTCTTTTTTGGCTCATTTTATCTGTAAAAGAAAATGTGCCTAATAATTCTGCACACCTGAATATAAGGAGTTTTCACTTCCAGCCTTCGTGGACAATTATATATCACTTAAAAATAATTAAATACAAAATGAATAGTAGTTATTAAGATTGATGTGGTTTGGAATTGGTCAAATGTGCTTGGAAAAAAATATGACCACAATATCATCGTGCCTAATAATTATGCACACAGTGTATATATATAAAAAAGTAAAATATTTATACTTTTCAACCACAAATGCTTGTCTTGCATTAGCTCGATTTCACGCATGACGTAGTCACATTAGAAAGGTCACAGAAATACCAAACCAGCGTTTACAAAGCGAACGTGCAAAGAAAGTCAAACACTCAAAAAAAGGTAAAACAACAATGTCAGACGATTTTAAAGTTGGAGGACAAGAGTTTTTCGTGCTAACCTACTTTTTTGAAGTAACCACACATGACCTTTCCAATGTGATTACGTAATGCATGAAGTCGTGAACATGCTTTGCAGAACTAGTGCAAGATGTGCATTTGTGGTTAAAAAGCATAAATATATATATTTTTTTAGAAAATTACATTGTTTCGTAAGATAAGACCTTTCTTCCTCAGGCAGGGATCGTGTAGAGTCCTTCAAAGATGCATTGAAACTTCAATTTGGACATTTAACCTGTTGGCTCCTAGTGAAATCAACTACATATTGTGAAAAATCTTGGAATGTTTTCCTACAAAAACCTTAATTTCTAAAGAAACAAAATACATGAACATCTTGGATGACATGGGGTGGATTTTTTTTCATTCTGGAAGTGAACTAAACCCTGAAGTTCCTGTCCACAACCACTACCACCACCACCACCTGTGCATTGTCTGACAGGAGGTGTGTCTCTGCCCCATTCACGTGTCAGAAGAACTCACCCACGCCGCGCTGAAACAATCCAGGCCGAGACAGATGACAGAGCAGACGTGGCTGAGCATCACTTGCATGCCAATGACGCTCCAAAACATATATAAGACATAAAGCAGGGGTACACCGGCCCCAACTGCCAGCAGTACATTGAGCCGATCTACGACCAGTCCGCCCAGAGTCTCCACCCCGTGGTTCACGCACCACACCGGCACCAACAGAGTCCCAACCACTATCGGCGTGCCGCTGTCCTGCAGGCTGCTGAGCCAAGTACGACCGAGGCGGGCGAGCGAGTATTTGAAGGGGTGCAGGAAGGTGCCGCACAGCACTGCCCAAAGCAGGGGCCGTAGAAAAGCCTCCAGGATGAAGTAGACCAACACGGCTGCTCCGCAACAGATTGCCACGAAGATCATCGCTCCCGTGTTGTAGAAGGCCTGTTTGATGTTTTTGTCGAACTTAAGGGACGACTGCTGGCTCAGAAGTTGGCTAACCATCCCGACTGCTGGCTGAACGGTCTCGCTGAACGAGACGTAGTGTGGCCGGGTTGTGCGTGGGGTGTCCGGCTCAGTGGCCGCGCCTGGACCCGGGTCCTCTGTGTCTGCCATGGTTGGTGGAGTCGCTCCGCTTCAGTCCGGAGCATCCACCACATAAGGAACTGCGGGTTGGGCAAAGAGTGACGTAACGTGTAGTATGAAGTCTGGGAAATGTAGTCTAGTTAAAAAAAAAAAAGAAATGTAGTCTAGTTACAATGTTTTTCAGTCTACTACTTTATGATATGACTTAAGTAGTAATATTCGGTATGCTATTCCGAAAGCCATGACCCGCTTTTCCTGTTTTTTTTTTTTTTTTTTTTAATGTAGTAGTGGTTCGTTATGTTTCAAAGGAATAGTTCATCCAAAATTAAAATGGTCATTATTTACTCGCCATCATGCTGTTCCAAACCTGTATGACTTTCTTCCATGGAGCATAGAACAATTATTTCAAGAAATGTCTGATTTTTGGTCCATACAGTGGAAGGCTATGCTAACCAAAACTGTTTAGTTAATAACGCTCTCCTAAAAATGTTATTTTTTGTTAAGAAGACGAAAGTAAGTTAAAAGGTTAGGAACTGCATTAAAACTATGTGAATATAGTCATTTTGTAGTTTGAAAGGGCTACTAAATCATATAGAGAAGGACTTAGTAAGGAGGAAAGGGTGTAATATTCGTTTGACAAACTAAAGTCAGTAAGTGGTAAAGATACATACAAGCAGTATTAATTACGATATTAGCCTAATACTTCACCTACCTGATCTGAAATGATAAGAACAAACATGAATGTTGTCAAGAAATCCTGGTTCAGTTTGGCCAATCACAAACACCTTTTGTTCCACAGACAGTTTTTTGCACTCTTCTCCTTGATTTGTCAATGTTTGGCAGTCTATGGTACTCCAACAGTTTTTTCCGGCCCAACCAATTAGTTAAGCCCAAAACATGACGATAACTGAGCAAAATATTTTCAGTTTCTTTTGGTTCAGCAGCATTGTTCACATTCAGGTCCGCCAATATGGCCAATTAACAATGCGTCGTGAAAACCCTCTAAAAAGGATAATAACTATTAATTCTAAATAGTATAATAGAATACTACTGTTTCTGCTGTATAAAGATAAGACTTGTTTTCGTTGTAAGATTCAATGGTTTTATGAATTGTTTGAGTAAATTAGTGAGTGAACAATGATTCGTGACTTGCTCGTAGTACAATAAAAAGACAAACTTGTCGCTATTCACTGGCGTAACAATTTAAACTACAGAAAAGTTGACTGAATTAGTGAACAAATATTTTAGTGAACACAGACAAAATGTTTGAATCACTGGGATGATTAAAATCCCCCTAGGCACCATGTCGTGACAAGTACATCGAGTTCAGACCCCCGCAAAATGTTCTCATTTTACCCAGACAAATATGACAACAGTACACATTTTCAGCTGTTCCTTCATAGCTTTATTAAAAAGTGCAGTATGTGTTGTGTTCAGAACCAACAGGCATCTTTTTCCAATTACAGCGAGAATTCACAGTAAACTTGTCAGAATGTATGTAAGCTGCTAATGATGTAGGTGCTTATATGACAAATGTTTAAAATCCCAGTGGCTTCACTATGCACACTCATTATTGCATATTCTCGAATACTGTCATTTTCGAAAATTTTAAAGTATATTAAAATATAACAAACATATCCCTTGACCACTAGCACACAATGTCTCCATTCATGCTACATGATTATCTCTGGCCTGCACACACCAAAAACCAATCGCATCACTCCTCCAAGTATACATTTCTTCATATACCTTAAGGTGAATATAACAGCATATTTAAAACTAAAAACCTTTCTAAACATATTTACGTGTGGCTCTTAAGTCTGCTATACAAAACATTTTTAAAGAGCATCAAAGAATTAACAGAAAACAACCACACACTAACTGGTGTGATCCAAATCTTTCTACACAGGCAGTAATCAGTTCTTAGACTACTTTTAAGTTTGGCAACTTGGTATAGAAGGTCTTCGATTCACTCTCCTGGACTGGTTCTTTTCCAGTGGACTGATCTAAATGGCTCAGATGAGGCTGGTTTGCTGGCATGCATCATCAAATACTGAGCTGGCAATGCTGGCTAACTGAAAGGAAGTGATGGTTTATGAATATTTTATGTGTGTTTGTGCTGTAGGGCCAATTATGTACTGCTATAAGTTGCGTAGTCAATCGCAGGCATTAATTTACATCACTCTGACATCCACAGCCTTAATAAATGCTAATCAGAGCTGTAATATACTGGAAAACACTGGAAAGCAGGCAACTAGAAACAGCAGAACACCTCTTCTGAGATTTGGCAAAACATATTCCATTTAATGGAACGAGGCAATTCACTTCTCCATAGAGTTCTGTAGTGGGACATGATATGTGCCACTGTAGAGGTCACAACAACTTTTTTGTTTGTGAAATCTAGTTGTTTCAATAGGAATCCATGTGTTTTGGTATTTTACGTGATGGCAAAAGATTGCCTCAGATTTCACAACGGATTCACAGCTTTGACCGATAGAAAGCTGCTTGGTTTGACAGCGATATACAATTTGCACTTTAAGTATACTTTATATTAATAATTATGTGGCTCAGATTGTTTTAACTATTGTAGGCTATACCTACCTTAACACACCATTCGGGCTACTTCTATTCTTTATCAAAATAAAATATATTGTAATATATATTAAGTGTATGGTTGACTCTCTCTCCTCTGCTTGTATATAACTGAATAATAATAGTCCAAATACTTAGTGTACGTAGATAGTAGAGGATAGTGAAGAACTGCAATTTATTGCTGCCTGTTTCTAATACTGTAAAGTTGGCACACAGTCGTGCTAATAGTGGCTCCAAGGTTAGTTGTATTCATTCTCTCTTCTCTCAGTGACACAGCTTTGCTGGTTATGGGGTGCCCATCAGCAGGTAGAAGGTAAGAGCAACGATGAGGAGGAGGCAAAAGGGAGAGGAAAATGTCTGATAGGCTGTGGCAGGCATGAAAATGTCCTCATATTTATAGATGCTAATCATGCGATCTGACACTGGCGGGGAGTCGATGTCATGCCTCGTGATAGAACCTGAGAGGAGAACCAGAACAAAATCCCCATAAATACGGCAATATTAAACTGTGTGCTTGTAAAATGTGCTTTATCTGTGCATGTTTCTCTCCTAATTCAGACTTGTTTACCGGAGTAAGCAATATTATGGATAAAGGACTCTTATTTTAGATAGAAGCAATGGTTTGAAGTTAAAAACATCTTAATGATGGATTTGTTTATTACAAACATGCAGCTAGAGACAACTGGATTACTGTGATGTTTTTATCAGCTGTTTCTGATTACATCTATGACTGGATCCATTGGTGAGCAAGTGAAATGCTTAATTTCTCATCTCATTTCAAACTCATCTACATTTTGAATGGAATGAGGGTGAATACATTTTCAGCAAATTTTCATTTTTGTGTTAACTGTTCTGTTTAAATCGTGCTGAATGTCTTTACCTTGTATGGCAGGTCCCCAAGCAAACAGATAGTACCAGCTGAGGTGCAGGTCCACCAGTGTCTCTTCCCGCGGCACATGAAGAGGTCGTTTGAAACGGCACGTGACGCGGTTGTTTTCAAAGATGCCCTCTTCGTCCCGCGCCGGGTTCCGCTTGATCTCTTTGGCCCACTGGCCCACATTGTAGAAATGATGTATGCGCACACGTCCGTTATCGTCATGAACACAGCCCATAACATCATCACCTCCCTACAACAACATTATTGTGTATTTATTGGCAGGCATTTACACCGCATATACAGTTGGGGTCAAAAGTTTACATACACCTTGCAGAATTTGCTAAATGTTAATTATTTTACCAAAATAAGAGGGATCATACAAAATGCATGTTATTTTTTATTTAGTACTGACCTGAATAAGATGTTTCACATAAAAGACGTTTACATATAGCCCACAAGAGAAAAGAATAGATAGAAATACATTTTTGTGTATTTGAACCCTTTCCAACAATGATTGTATGAATTTGAGATCCATCTTTTCACACTGAGGACAACTGAGAGACTCTAACTATTACAGAAGGTTCAAACGCACACTGATGCTCCTGAGGGAAAAACAATGCATTAAGAGCCGGGGGTGTAAACTTTTGAAGAGAATGAAGATGTGTCAATTTTTTTCTTATTTTGCCTAAATATCACATTTTTTCATTTAGTACTGCCCTTCAAAAGCTAAAGAATATACTTACGTTTCCAAAAATAAGTTAAATTTACCCTGATCTTCAAATTCAAAAGTTTTCACCCCTAGTTCTTAATGCATTGTGTTTCCTTCTAAAGCATCTGTGAGCATTTAAACCTTCTGTAATAGTTGTATATGAGTCCCTCAGTTGTCCTTAGTGTCAAAATCATACAGTCATTGTTGGAAAGGGTTCAAATATACAAAAATGCTGGAAAAACCAAAGAATTTGTGGAACCTGATGGATTTTTCTGAAGAACAGCGGGCAGTTTAACTGTTCAGGACAAACAAGGGACTCATGAACAACTATCACTAAACAAAAAAAAAAAAAAAAAAAAAACACAGCTATGCTTCAGGTAACAACAGTCATTATTATTTTCTCTTGTGGATTATATGTAAATGTCTTTTATGTGAAATATCTTAATGTTAAAAAAATGAACATTTTGCAGATTCTTCAAGGTGTATGTAAACTTTTAATTTCAACTGTATGTAATAATCCCTCTCTCCTTACCATTTTTTTGTCAGAGGAGAAGCCGACAGCAACCCATCCGTCAGTGTCTGCACTCATCTCGAATTCCACATCTGTGCCAATGCGCCTAAAACTCAGGAAGTACTCACAGGTCTCTGCATCACAGCCTGGTTTGCCATATCTACAGCAACAGAAAGCGTAAGAGAGAGAAAAAATAAAGCACACTTAAAATGTGCACAGTTTATTCATTCATTTACAAACATTTGATTTTCTCTGAAAAACAAAAGATATTTTGACAAATGTCTTATCATTTTATGTTTATTTCTCCGTAAAATTAAAGTCAGTGGGGTCCTGTGTTGTTTTAAATCCCACTAACTTTCATTATATGGACAAAAACACTTAAAATATTCGCAGGAAGAAAGACAGTAAGGGTGAGTAAATGATGACATTTGATCAATTCTTTCATTTTGGGTGAACTATTCCTTTAAGAATAACCATCAACACAGACCTACAAAGATTGCATGCATATTTCATGCTGCATAACATTTCACTGAACAACACTGAGTAGCAGCTTGACTGGACTAATTGACATTAATATCACTTGAGTGAACTGGACAGCATGGCAGACTGCTGCTTAATTGGAATACACAGTTTGACAACACAATTGTCTATTGTCCGTAGACTAATTTTAACCTTATTCCATGCGCTTACCTGATGCATCCTTTGGTTATTCCACAGTCGCTAACCTTGATGCGGGCAAATGGGTCTACAGGGGGAGCAGTTGGGAAGGGGTAACCTATATGAGAGATTAGACAACAATACATTAATGCACTGGTTTTGGTTAGCCCTAACAAAAAGAATCATTATTGATGCAATATATGTGTACATTACATTTGAATTTTACTTAAAGGAGAAGTTCAATTCCAGGATAAAAAAACTCCAACTGCAAAATCGTCCGACATTGTTGTTGTTGTTTTTTTGTAAAGGCGTTTGACTATCTTTGCACTTTCTCTTTGTAAACACTAGGTCAGTACTTCTGCCTATGTTACGCGTGCATGATTATGTTATGTGTGAGGTCGAGCTAGAGCAAGATAAGCATTTGTGGTTAAAAAGTTTATAAATTAGTATTTTCAGATCCTTCGCTAGATAAGACCCTTATTCCTCAGCTGGGACCGTGTAGAGCCCTTTGAAGCTGCATCTTCAACCCACTGACTCCCATTAAAGTCCACTATATGGAGAAAAATCCTGGAATGTTTTCCTCAAAAACTGATGATAAAGACATTTATAATCTTACAAAAGCATTCCGTTTCAGATAAATGCTGTTCTTCTGAACTTTCTATTCATCAAAGAAACATGAAAAAAATCATACTCAGCTGTTTTCAACATAATAATAGTAATAAATGGTTTTGAGCAGCAAATCAGAATATTAGAATGATTTCTGAAGGATCATGTGACTGGAGTAATTATGTTAAAAATTCAGCTTTGAAATCACAGGAATAAATTACATTTAAAATGATATTCAAATAGAAAATATTTTAAATAGTAAAAATGTTTCAAAATTGTACTGTTTTGTTGTAATTTGGATCAAATAATTGCAGGGCTTGGTGAGCAGAAGAGACTTCTTTAGGAAACATTAAACATCTTTTGACTGGTAGTGCATATTCACACACATTTGTGCTTTTGAACACTGTCCAATCATGTATGTTAGATAGCGGTACCTACAACACCAGGCCAGTCATGTGGCAATAAGTGTATCTATTCAATTGTATTCTATTTTTAATATGTTGCGACTTTATGAACCACTGTCTGAGCATTTGCAGTTTTACAAACAAGTAGATTTCAAAATTTGAGCTGGGAAAGCCTGCGGGTATCTGGATGTGTTTCACAGGCATTTGGGGTGCTGACCAAGGTGCTGATGTTGTACCATATTAATGGAAATGATTACATTAGCAAATCAAAACCAATCTCTTAGAAAAGTGTTGCTAATATTTATCACTAGTTAAAAGACAATACTATTAACCTAATTAATAGGCCAATGGTCGAGGGAGGGCATCAGACGAGGACCATTCACTACATGTATTCAGTGCTTCTATGAACTGCACTCACATATGCTGAGAAACAACACAAAACCACCATTCAAGCGTTACCGTTTTATTCCATTGAAACGTTACCTTCGTCTGAGAGGTATCTGGACTCAAGGAACTCGGAGGCGAATGTGCTGTAGGAATCCTTATGGGGTTCTTCGTGCCCCGGCTCTCCGTGTTCTCCATGGCCGGCCCGCAGTACATTATCATCGGTAGGGCTGGCTGAAACCGCCAGCCACAACGTCGCATCCAGCAAAACAGAGATCTGCAGAAGCGGATGCAGAAGAATCATGACTGAATGCGTTGGACCGAATGATACGATAATGGTTATTGTACACGTCGTCGCATTCCAGTACTGATGTTTGGACTGATAACAAATAATAAAATATAGCTAATTAAATCGCTTTCATGATAAAACGTTTCGGTTGGTCCGCGGGGGAGGGGGTGCTGAGAGACGAGAGGCTCGGGTGATGTTAATGAATAGGGCTAAACCAATCCGCTTATGGTGAGATTTGTAACCGATAGTGATGTTGCTTGAGAATGATACGGCGCTCAGTGATAATATCAACTGTATACACTATTTAGCAATACCATTACTTTATTTATTATTACATTAATGTGCATTTCTAAATCTATAGAACCGTCACAGACTGATTTCACATATCATGTCTCCCCTCTCTGACCGTGTTTTCTTCGCCTTGCACGTCAATCAATAGAGATTGCCAGTATTGCGTTCCAATAGCATCGCACTACGTGTGAAAATCAATTGCAGTCTCAGAACCACTGTATAAAATACAAATGTTTAAACTGAAAATAATGTAAAGATGCTAAAATAAAATATTTTAATTGGCTAATGTAATTTAGAAACGTTATAGCATAGTTACGTTAGATTTTAAGACATAAGACATAGATTAACAGTCATAAGGGTATTTTTTTTTTTAATTGAGATTTATACATCATCTTAAAGCTGAATAAATAAGCTTTCCATTGATGTATGGATATTTGGCCTATGAGATACAACTATTTGAAAATCTGGAATCTGAGGGTGCAAAATGTTGAGAAAATTGCTTTAAAAACTGTCCAAATGAAGTTCTTAGCAATGCACATAACTAATCAAAAATTAGGTTTTGATATATTTACGGAAGGCAATTTACAAAATATATTCATGGATCATGGGCTTTTTTTTCTAATGATTTTTGGCATAAAAGAAAAATCGACAATTTTGACCCATACTGTGTATTTTTGGCTACTGCTACAAATACACTCGTGCTACTTATGACTGATTTTGAGGTCCAGGGTCACATATATGAATATGAACATATATGAGTGCTGTCAAATCAATTAATTGTGATTAATCACATCCAAAATAAAAGTTTGTATATGTGTGTACTGTGTATATTTAATGTATATATACAAATACACACACATAAATGTATATATTTAAGCAAGATATGTAATATATATTAATGTTTATGTACAATTGAAATCATATATAAATATGCATATATACACAAAATATTTCTTGAATATATGCATGTATGTGTATTTATATATACACATATAAATATACACAGTAAACACATGTATATTATGTAAACACTCTTTTATTTTGGATGCAATTAATCACCAATTAATCAACCGATTAACCAATTTGACAGCTCTAGAATAAACGCATCATTTACAAAAGGTATATTTAACAAGGCAATAACTACATTTTTACGATAAAATATTGTTACAGTGTGGTTTTATGAAATATAATTTACCTTGTATTTTTCCAGAATTATTTCCAAAAATCACAATTTTAAAAGATTTTCTTATTTATTTATTATTTTATTTACTTTTTTATTGCCTAATCTTATTTTAGTTCTCAGTCATGTTGCATGATATGTTGTTAAGTTAATGTTTATAGGATTTGTTTAGTCATTTTTTGCATTTATTATTATTTTTTGTTTATTTTTTAACAATGTGGTCAAGTTTTTTTTTTTATTAATTTGTCAGTTGCTGCAAAACCAATTTAAAATGTCATTGTGTCATCGTGTGATCTTTCATAATACCATAAGTATTATTATACATTTTACAGTAAAATAGTAACATTTGTAACTTTATACAAATTTAATGACATATAGACCCAGGCCCGGTTCTACGGGGGTGCTTGAGGGTGCTAAGCACCCTCAAACGAAATCAATAGCACCCTCAGTTAAAGCTGTAATAATGTCATTTTATTGCAGATTTAGATAACAATCCAGTGAGTAATCATGAAAAAAAAAAACATTTATTTTTCTGCTGTAAGCATTAAAACAATGCCCTACCATATTGTAACGCATCAAAGCAGTCAATTAGAGCGTTGCATTTCAGCCTCGGCCGACTAGCCCGACTTTTTTACACCTCTAGTTGCTGGGCTTCAGGCCAATTTTCACGTCAAAGTTCAGAGGCGGACGGGCACCGGTTTTATCTGTTTTAGGTTTCTCCTTATTTTAATATTTTAGACATCCATAAATTATGGTGAAGAAAAAAATGCCGCGCTGGTGGAAACAACAGGAGACTTCACTTTCGGTTTCACTTTCGAGACCGTTACAGACGGCAGCGCAGCTGGAACAGATCCGCGCTCAAGCACACAATATGCTGAAAATTGCCACAAAGGTAAATAAATAACACTGAATGTGTCGGGCCGGAAAGAGTAAAGCTTATTTAAATTATATATTAATAAACTAGTGTATTCTGAGTCAGTGTAACAAAAATCCTTTTTGGACGCGCCTTTAAAGAGAAATTTATCTTTTCGGATTACATAATGAGAGAGTTTTTGTTTTCTATTTGTTTTATTTCGTTAAGTAATAATTTAAAACTATTTTATACGTTTTTTTTTAAGTGCACACAAATAAAAGTACACCCTTTACAGTACCGAATGATGTATTAACCTACTCTTACCTTTGTGAGCAAAAATGACAGATAATTTTAAATTGCTTCCACTGAAAATAATGCACTGGCGCCCATGTCCTGTGTCTTCAGCTTCCACTCTCTGCACAAACTATTGGATATGCGCCTAATACCGCACATTTATCTCTAGGTTTAACGTTTAATCTAACATTGTTTTATACTTGAACTATTTCATATCCATAGATTTTATGCAAATCGTGATGATTTGAGTAGGCAAACTGATCAAATTAACAGACTGATTAGTCTACCCCTGGGCGCTGTTCCTTAAAAATAATAATAATAAAATAAAATAAAAACTTATATTTTACGAACAAAAATGCTCCAAACGTTTTTTTTCTAAATTAAGTTAATAAAAAAACGAAAGTATAATCAATTTGCCATTACATACAAAAATGAAGTATTTTGATTTTAAAATAGCAACGCGCGCCATCAGTGTCGCGCCCTAATGTCGACTATGATGGTATAATGTTAGAGCACCCTCATTAATTTAGGAAGCACCCTCAGTGATTTAGTTCTGGAACCGGGCCTGTATAGACCTACAAGTCGCCAATAGGAACTATAAAATATACAGCCCTTTTCATCTTCCTGCAACATTGCCATTGAATTTGTTTGGTAAAATTCTGCTAACCCATTTTGTAAAATTTAAATTTTTTATGATGAAATAACATTTTTTTTTTCACCAAAAACTTTCGTGCTTTTCACAGTGACAATATGTAAACCTCACATCAACCACAAGATGGCAGTGTTTCATTTCTAAACAGAAAAGATGTGGCGAAGGTTTCATATGCTGTGATAATATACTGTAGAGGAGAGCGGGGCACAACCTAACACTTTTTGAATTTCGCGGTTTATGTAAATCCACTTGGGGTTCAAAGTACAATTTTTTCCACATTATTTTCACACTTGTCTAGTACAAATATATCGCTTTGTTTTATATTTACAGTGTATACGTTTTTCGTTATTTACCTCAAAAGAAAGGAAGTGAAACGTGACAACAAACTAAAACATTTTGTCAGTAAAATACATGTGTTAACTTTTTTAAATGAAGTAATGACGTTTTTTTTTTTTTTTAATAAAAGTGGTCTAATTTTGGAGTTTGACAATGAACACATCGCAACAATGCTTTGAACGGCCCTGATCACAACACACAGCTGTACAGTAGTTCAAAACAATGTGGACAAATAAATGAAACACATTTAGACATTCAGAAAAACACTCCCGTCCCTCCACACACAGCCCTCATAGAACACGACACACATAAACCAGCCAAAATACTTTACATTTCTTGAAATAATAACTTCTGAACATTAAACATTGATTGTCAGCCTTTATTCACCTATTTCTTGTGGTTTCTTATCAAAATCCTTAGAATTAAATAGTGTAAATTGCACCGCTTATGTCATAGAATAGCATAGTTTAATAACAGCGGGGCATATTGTCACACAGTGTTACAACGTTCCCCATCTGCGCGACTGGAGTTTCAAAACAGGTTAGTGTCTTCCGCTGGTTTGTCAAGCATTGCATATGCATCTAAACTGATAAATAACAAATTGGAGATTAAAATAATGGCAGTTTTGTCTAACTTTAAATGAATACTAAAAACAGAAATGAAAAGTTTACTTCAGCCAGAAATGTACTTTTACTATGGTAAAATAAATATTCAGCGAAATCTTCAAAATGCTTTTGAATTTTGGTGATCTTTTTTCTCTGCATAGTGTTTCTATGGCAACTAGTAAATACCGTAAATTTGGTTATGCTAGCGTGTGTGGAAATATTTGAACCACGCGTGTTACAATTAACCCCGCGTTAGGTTGTGCCCCGCTCACCCCTACAGCTTTTGACGTTTCCATCAATATTGGGGAATTATGATGTTTATACAACATTGAAACTATTTACTATAGTGTACTTTTCAATTGTACTTTTAAATGTCATACTTTTATATATTACTGTGACATTTTTGTTACAGCGCACTAATCATTCTGAGATTAATTTTCAATTTCGCTCACACTGAAACAGATTTGTCTCTATTTCCCTATATAATTTCCTGTTTTAACAAGCCCCGCTGTCAAACGTCACTCACTTCTTTAAGGAATGACTATTTCTAGCCAATATCTGAGTAACATGGAACAATGTCATTCACGATTATCACTAAAGACACCAAAATCAGTAGCAATTTGCCACTAAGTACAATTGCAACCAGCGCACTAACAGAAAACAAAAACTGATGTCTGAACAGCGCTGATCCTTCACATTAAATCAACAAACCATCTGTTCTTGGAAAGAGAATGTCTAAAACGAAGACCACATGGAGGGAGATCACAAGGCTTGGTAAGTTACAAAACAGAGTAAAGATCAAGGATAAATCCATGGATAAAAATAAAAGAAACACAATGGAACCACCAAAAACAGTACTGGAAAAATATATGGGAAAGGAACTAGAGACAGAATAGCAGGTCTTACTACCTAAAATACCTTCTAATCACTAATATTTCAGAAATACATAAGGGTACATCAACAAAGGTCCTTTTTATGAGTTAAAACAAGTCGTAATAGATCCATAGATTAACATTTGCCACATTTAGAGGCCGTAACATTCCCATAATATAATATAATATAATAAACTATTAAGAGTCACATGGTCAGTATTATTAGAGGTATGTACGTACTCATATATCCATTTCTCATATTCACATTGTGCAGTTACAGATGCCAGCTTAAAATTCACCCCTCCAAGGTGTCCACTTAAACCCAGGCACCCCTAAATCAATCTCTCCTATTTTCTGAGGATACGGCCAATTACCCGCTGCTTAGCAGGACTATTAAAGTCTACCTAAACCGACATCAGCTTTAATAGCCCTATCCCATCACCAGCATGCATATACACACCCTGATATAGACGTGCTCTCATACACACACACACACACACACACACACACACACACACACTGTGTCATGTAGTTATAAGATTCCATCCTCCCCCATTGGCCACGCCACCATCCCCCCTCCTGCCATCACACAGGCGCGATCACTCTGTGTCTAATAGCCTTACCCAATTACGGCCACAGTGCTAGAGGAGAAAGGATGATGAGATCCCCTAACATGTTAATGAAGAACCTACGGCATACCTGCCTTATCTTAATAACCTAAAACACACACATACACTCTCACACTCACACACACACGGAGCAATCCGCCAAATGTCAATTGTGTGTCTCCTGGGTATGTGTGTGAGAGAGTGTGATTGACACAGAGACAATGGCCGCAGGTCCCATTCATAAACGCAGAGGGGAGACGAACCGATGGAGGGAAAGGAAGAGAGACAGACAAGAGTTAGAGAGAGACAAGTACTCTAATGTTACAGTGGAACCTGCTTGACCATAGAGTTTTAAAAGCACTACCTGCAAACTAACATAATATTTAGTTGAAGTTTTCAAGAAAGTCTATTTTTAAATGGTTAGTTCACCCATGGAGAAGAAGAATCGTTTGAATAAAGTTATTTTAGATTTTTTGCACACAAATGCATTCTCATAGCTTCATAAAATTATGGTTGAACTGATGTCACATGGACTATTTTATCAATGTCCTTACTACCTTTCGGCCTTAAACGTGGTAGTTGCGTTGCTGTCTATGAAGGGTCAGAAAGCTCTCGGATTCCATCAACAATATCTTAATTTGTGTTATGAAGACGAACAAAGGTCTTACGGGTTCGAAACGTCATGAGGGTGAATAATCAATGACAGAAAAATTTGCATGGCTTTTTTAATTTAAATTCATTTATGTAATTATTCAACGTAAATGTCTTCACTGAACTAAAATGTCAAGCTGTCGAATGAAAATTGCAAAGTGCTTTCTTTCTTAAAGTCGAGATGCAATGGAAGTGTCTATTATTATTTTGTTTTGTGATGTACATCCAATCGAATGGGATTGTCATAAAAGACAAAACTTGACTTGGTTGACTTAGACTTGGTACTATTAATCATTTTCTAATTGGATGATGGCAAATCTGAATGCAAGCTTGCAGTCAATTGTAAGAAAGGGGTTTAATAAAATAAAAAAAATTGTATATAACTGGAGAAGTCTGGCTGGAATACATGACCAGACAGATCTGTAATTTCTACAGAAGATCGAGTTGGTTCAACCTAAAAATCACATTGCAATTGAAAAGCTGCATCGAGTTGTATTATTACAACAAAGTTAAACTAGTGGCCAACTAGTGGCCGATTTCTTTCAAATTTCTCTCAGACTTTTGGGGCCGCAAGTCAAACAGGCCCACCAAGTTTATTTCAACTGGCCTCCATTAAACTTATCTAATAGGTGCTCAAACTTCATCAGCCAATGGCGGCCTTGTTTTTTTGAGATACGCAAATGTCCTTGTCCTTGTAGACACTTATGGCACAGTGTACATTGATTTTCATGTTGATAGGACAAGTGGTTGTGTAGGTATAGCCATTTTTTTTCTCTCTCTTACAGCGCCACCAAGTGGCCAAGCTCTGCAATTTTTTGTCTTGTGGCTTCAAATTAAGCTCTAACATAGGTGTTCCGAGTTTGGCGAAGATATCTCATTCTGTTCAGGAGTTATAGGCATTTTTACGAAAAGTTGCCAACTTGCCATGCCCCTTTCAAGTGTTTTGGTGCCCTTTTGCAACGGAGAGCCGAAAGTTCTACTCTTTTTTTTTTTTTTTGATAATTATTGATATTCACTCTCCAGAAAATCTTTCTGCACTGTTTTGGTTCCGACTGGGTGAAAAATCTAGGACTAGTTTCCAAAATACCCCAAAATTTCGTCCAGCCTGAGCCAAAGATTCCGACCCAAAACATTTGAGCCTGTGACTGACAGTTTGGGAGTTATGAGCGATTTTGTACTTTTGATCGCTGTGGCGCCCCCATCAGGCCGATTGAGGTGAGCCTTGGTGACATTGTCGGCGGAGTGAATACAACCATCCCTCCAAATTTCAAGTCTCTATGACTTACGGTTTGGTCTGTCCAATCAGTTTTATATGGAGATTGCTGATCCTTGACCATTCTAACAATTACAATAGGGTTTCAGCACAATGCACTTAAACCCCTAACCAGTACAATTCCTATTATAACCAGTAATACCATTACAAATACTGTCATGGTTTCTATTATTATTTTTTTTTTTAGCAGGGATGTGATTCTTAAAGTTCTTCAGAGTAGCAACCAATAACAAAAAACAATCAATCATTATCATTATTGCTTTTAAACATTTTGCGTTCTCAGCAAACATGCTTCACACAACTTCACAATAACCTAGGCTGTTCGATTCCAGAAAGATTTTGAAAAATTCCAGAATCGATTCCTCACTGTTGTTTCGATTTTTTTTCGATTCTTGCTTTTTTAGATTGGAGGAAGCTAATTTTCGCAATGAATGCAGGATGT
>NC_133369.1:23930909-24024088 GCF_049309525.1 Garra rufa
TCTTACAATGTCTACATAAGTGAGGGGCCAACATAGGCTTTTCACTGTTAGTTAAGCTTCTTTTTTATTGTCAACGGAAGTTTCTTCAGCATTCATTTTCAAGTGCCTCTGCAATTAGAAGCACAAACCATGAAAATGGCGACTGCTTACAACTCAATAAGACCCTCTGATTTGACTTTTTGTAAATGTCCTAATGAATGAATGAATGAATGAATGAATGAAACGAAACCCCTTTGTCATAATAGCAAAATGCTGTAATGGACACTTCACTATTAATCAATTTTTCCAATAAACTGGGAAGCCTTAAGCAGAACTTCCACAACAAAATGTTCATATTGCATCATTATTTTTTCAATCTAAAGTCTTCAGGGATCTTCACATACCTACATCCTTCTTTCCAAATCACTGCATTGCTCTGCTAAGCATCACGCTATGTAGTTGTAAATTAGGTGCAAACTGCCTGTTTCTTTAGCTCTGGAGACCAGCTACATAAACATGAACACCGTTAGGCTTGGTTTCCCATCGACTGAGAAGAGATACACACTCAATACGCTCAAAATGAGGACTTAGCATTGCAGAATGAGGTCTGTGGAGACGGCTGGGACAACGGTGGCTGAGCCTGAGCAAGCAAGCTGTTCTATCCCCTAAAGCAAACCTAAACAACATTTAGCAGATTATCTGACTACAGTAGCAGTTTGCAAGTAAACAGAGTTCGAGCCAATGAAAATATGAAAATATTTGCCCCATCAGACATTCATTAAATGTACATTAGTTATATGGATAGATATAGTAAAATAAAAATGGTTATTTATTACTAATTTAATATACGATTTATGCAGTTATTTAATTTAAAATAAAATAAACATTCAGATTAGCTGATATGCAGCATCACAAATCATTTTCTGTTTTTGGTGTGGAAAGACAAATTGCTCGTCACTTGGCTTATGTTGCAATCCGTCTTTGCTAGTTTAACGATTAACGCTGACTACTTGCTGATTTAGATAAGATAAGTTTCAGGTTGTCATCCATTAGGTTAAAGATGAACAAAAAGCAAAGAACTGAAAGTGAGCCGAGCATTTTCCCTTTCCTGTTGTGATCTATTGATCTAATTTTTTTGCCACTTTCAGTTTTCATTATAATTTTAGCTAGATTTTTAGTTTTTTAAGTTGTGTTTTTGTAATGTTATTATTTACACAAATATGTATTGTGGCGGGAGGGGCAAACGACAGACACAGTGGGTGTGGCGTCAGGCCTCGGAGAGGCTTTTATTAAACAGAAAATAAGGGAAAGTGAGTCCATAAAGTAAAACAGTGTCCAAAATAAAAGGGGAGTCTGGTGTCCTCGGGTGCTGGGGCAGCGTGACGGAACGGTAGTGTTCAGAGGGGAAGGGTCCAGGAGAGGGGCGGAGTCCGGCGGCCGCGGGCGCTTTCCATACTAGCGCCGGGGTGCTAGGGCGGCGGCATCTCCGGCAGGCTCATCCCTCTCGAGCTGTCCGGCGCTGGGGCGGCGGCTTCTGGCGGCCTCAACCGGACCGCGGGTCCGGCGGCTCTCCAAACTCTTGTGGCGCGGGATTCCCTCTTCACCCCCTCCTGGACCCGCGAGGACACCAGCGTGCATGCACGGGGGAAAGAGACCGGTCTCCCGAGGAGAGGCGCGCTCGGGATTTAAACAGCGGCGGTGATGAGGCTTCATTTACATCAGGTGTCCCCATCACACGCCGCCAGCCCGAGCCGATTACACGCCCCTCCTCTCCCCTACACACCCACTCCCGTCGGGAGCCTGGAGAAGGGCGGCGAATACGGGACGGGGTGGTGATGAAAATTAGGGGGGCGGGCAGACGCCTCGCCACATTCCCCCCCCCAAGCGACATCCCCGTCCTAAGGTCGCCGCCCACGCAGGAGTGCTACCTTCCTCATCCAGGCTCCAGCGGTCGGAGTGGGCGGGGATTCCTCTCCAAGGCAACGCTCCCTCTCGCCGCGTACCGGAACAGGGACAGAAAAACCGGTATTAGTCGACAGCCTCAACCAACCGCAGGATAAGTGACTAACTGAAACATCACTTACCCTTCTTGCGGCTGGGAGGCCGTCTCCGTAGTTCTCCGTCCCCGTCCGGGTCTTCACGAGCTTTGGCGAGCGAGAGGGGATGACGTCATCAGGTGTTGCCCACTGCGCTGTCTAAGCCCCGCCTTGCCCGCATTCTCCACCACTGTGGCGGGAGGGGCAAACGACAGACACAGTGGGTGTGGCGTCAGGCCTCGGAGAGGCTTTTATTAAACAGAAAATAAGGGAAAGTGAGTCCATAAAGTAAAACAGTGTCCAAAATAAAAGGGGAGTCTGGTGTCCTCGGGTGCTGGGGCAGCGTGACGGAACGGTAGTGTTCAGAGGGGAAGGGTCCAGGAGAGGGGCGGAGTCCGGCGGCCGCGGGCGCTTTCCATACTAGCGCCGGGGTGCTAGGGCGGCGGCATCTCCGGCAGGCTCATCCCTCTCGAGCTGTCCGGCGCTGGGGCGGCGGCTTCTGGCGGCCTCAACCGGACCGCGGGTCCGGCGGCTCTCCAAACTCTTGTGGCGCGGGATTCCCTCTTCACCCCCTCCTGGACCCGCGAGGACACCAGCGTGCATGCACGGGGGAAAGAGACCGGTCTCCCGAGGAGAGGCGCGCTCGGGATTTAAACAGCGGCGGTGATGAGGCTTCATTTACATCAGGTGTCCCCATCACACGCCGCCAGCCCGAGCCGATTACACGCCCCTCCTCTCCCCTACACACCCACTCCCGTCGGGAGCCTGGAGAAGGGCGGCGAATACGGGACGGGGTGGTGATGAAAATTAGGGGGGCGGGCAGACGCCTCGCCACAGTATATATAGTTTTTTTATATTTTATTTAAAGGTGACATATAATGAAAATCTGACTTTTTCCCTGTGTTTAAGTGCTATTATCAGATCCCCTGTGTATCTACCAACTAGGGCTGTAACGTCCCAGTCGATTAGTCGATTAATTGGTCGATACGGTCTGGTTCGACCAAAATTCTGATTGGTCGATTTTTTGCCGCGCTCATTTCATCAGTTTGGCCGTGCTTATTTCATCAGGTGGAAAGCACTAATTGCTAATGGGGGTGTTTTCAGAGCACCCCTGTTTCACAGGGAACAGTCTGTTTTCAGAACACCCCCATTGTTTTCACTTTTTTGGATTAGCCCAACCCACTGGAGAAGAGAGACAGATAAGTAGGCTTTTGGGGCCGTTCACATGTAGCGTCTTTTGCGCGATCAAGTTCGTTATTTCAAATATAGATGCGCGTCTTGCGCGCGCATAATGGAAGCGACGCGCACGCGGTGCGACGCGCTCGTTTTTTCCGCTTCATCAGCTTCCTCACGTTTTTCCGTTACATTGAAACCTCAGCAGAAACAGCTCATCATTGTGGTCTAAGGATTTTCTGAACTTTATGATTTGTCAAGCCTCCATTATTTTGACGCTAATAGAAGCAACAATGCATGAGACGCATATAGGCTTGGAGCTAGAGCGCAGCTGATGGTTGCTTAGAAACGGCAGACGCTTCCGGAGAGCAAGCGCCCGAGCGCTTTGTTGACAAGGAAGAAAGCATCGCGCCTAGCGTTTTCCACGCCTTTTTAGTCGCGACATGTGAACGGCCTCTCATCCAAACGGAAAAATAATATCACGGAAGGAGTTAAGTCTATTCGTGTCTCAGCCGCGTAGCTGAGCTCTAATGTTCAGCCTCGCTCTGTGCGAGCTGCGCAGAGCGGCTGAAATGATAGTGTCTGACAGTTATACTTATAACATATGACAAAAATAATTTTCTAAATTATGTTGCACATTCCTCAAAAGTTCTTGTGATATCACTAGTTGACAACATAGTACTGTTTTCAGAAATCACAGGCTATGATATTGCGCAGGTGCACGTGATGCACCGCTGTCAGAGACGACAGACTCGTGTGTCAGACTCATTTCAGTGCAAAATAATTAGGTCAAAAACGATTAAATATACTGCAAAAAGCCTATAAGTTTTTTATGTTTATTTATAATTAATTTAGGCAGACAACAAGGCTACCAAGTACTGAGCACAGTACGTATCTAATTAATGTAATGTACTTTTTTTTTTCTCCACAACGTCATTTTTAGTCGATTTTTAGTCGAAAGTTTCTGGACTTCAGTCGACCAAGATTTTCTTTGGTTGATTACAGCCCTACTACCAACCCAGAAAGCATTAAAAAGGACAACCCAATAACTTTGTATTGGTAAGCCTTTCTCTGCACACTCGTCAAAAAACAAGCCATTCAGATTTCGATCCCCCCGTGACATAGAAAGGGAATCTTATTATAATATTACCACCCCTTAACCGGCACATTTCCTCCCATGGTGGCGCCATTTTGTTTTTGCAAGCTACAACGATGTTCCAGTTCTAACCCCACGGCGAAAGTTCAAACAAAGCATGCTAACTGTTCTGTCATTGGCTCCCAGCCTCAGAGGAAACAAGAGAGCAGTGCATATATTGATTTTTTTCGACTGTATATTATGCTACTGTCACACAGATCTAATATAAACATGCAATTTCTTTCCCAGCTGTTTACTTTCACAGACATAACTGACTGTTTTTTAACTGTTTATGTGTGTTTTTTAACATAAATGTGTGTATTTGACAGTTTAAGCGCAATAAGACATGAAAGAGAATGCTTATAATGCATGATTTTTAGCATGACAGACAATCATAATCAAAACCAAACGGATGTTTTTTGAAAGCATCTAAGGTACAAGCTGTATTTGCATTTAAAGAGGCATGCATGAAAACAGATTGTTTCTGCTTCAACTCAAAATAGGCATTTTCAAAATGATATAATAAATGATCTGTGGAGTATTTTGAGCGTAAACTTCACAGACACATTCTGGGAACAGAAATGTTATTTTATTACATCCAGCGAAACTAAATAAAATAGTGTTACCTTGAGATCTCAGTTAAAATAAGGTTTTCCAGTTAATGTTTATTTCATTTCAAGTAACGAAAATGTTTTTATGGCTTTAGTTTTAGTTAACAATAATAGTTCTGTTGTGACTTCACAATAAAAGTAGTAACAGTTTGCTAGCATAACAGCTACGGCTAATCATAACAAGAACTGTGACACTAATAGGAGAGATTCAATTAGTCCTAAAAGACTTTTCCCAAATTCTGGAGTGGAACATGCAAAAGCTGGCCTGTCCATTAATGGTACTGTTTTGCATAGGCTGTGTTAACAGGTTCAACTCAGCGCTGTCCCTTTAGACAAGCCTGTCTCTGATCCCTTTTGGCTAAGGATGACCCATTTCCATAAAACACTATCTGTACTTGGAGAAGGCCGGAAGCACTGTCAAACACACACGCTAACAGCGGGCCATCCAGCACATGCACACGCACTTGCAGTTTTCATCCAATCCGCACTTCAGAAGACATTTCAGTGATGTCATGAAGCAGAGAATGAGCTCACCGGTCATCTCAGTGTCTAATGCTTTATTGCTGTAACATGTGCTTAATCTTAGCACCAGAAAAAACTGTGAAACTATAAAGTTATTAATGGTACTGTTCACTAAAAAGTGAAAATTCTATCATTAAATACTCCCTCATGTTGTTACAAACTCGTAAGACCTTTGTTTATCTTCGGAACACAAATTAAGATATTTTTTTATTAAATCTGACAGTTTTCTGACCCTGCGTAGACAGCAATGTAACTGAAACGTTCCCAGGCCCAGAGAGGTAGTAAGGGCATTGATCAAATAGTCCATGTGACATCAATTATTCAACCTTAATTTTACAAAGCTACGAGAATACTTTTTGTGTGCAAAGAAAACTAAAATAACAACCTTATTCAACAATTCCTGAAGAGCCACCCCTATGCAGGGTCAGAAAGCTCTCGGATTTCATCCAAAATATCTTAAAGCTGTAGTCTACGATGTTGAAAATCAGTCGAGAAAGCCTGAATTTTTAAAAAACTCATCCCGCCCCTCCACCCGCACACCCCTCCCCTCTGTGCTACCTGATCCCTCCCACCGGGAAACGACCTGAACAACGTCACTCAGTCAAGCAGGAGTAAACATGGAACAGAGATGTACCATGTGCGATGTCGGATTGCTTAGTCGCTTCAATCTAATGACCTCGCTAATGACACATCATATGTAAAGTTAACTTTCGACACTTGAACGTAGTTGCTTCATCAACAATGCAATGTCACCATTGTCCTAACAAAATAGCTCAGAGGCACACGTTTAAGTTCACGCACACGCAAGATTAGCAACACATGCAATGTTCTATCGGCTCGAACAGAAAACCGCTAACGTTAGGCATACTGAAATAGTCAAGCACTTCAAGAAATATAATTACTTTGACCCGCGATAGGCGATGCTGAACGGCTAACATTCCAATGCGTCTGCATGATCATGTTGTCAGACTGATAAAAAGCTATTTATGTAATACACCACACCATAAAAGTATAAATAAATGCTTAAGTTACCTGCTAAACAAAAAGTCAGCCATGTCAGCGTCGGTTTTAAGTCCAAGGTTTCTCTGAAGCTTCCACCAACGGGCAATGGTGGACCCTATATTGATTCGGCTTTGAGTCCGGCGTTTTTCACATTTTTTTTTTTTAAATCTCTGCTCTTTCCTCAATTGACTTTCTCTTTCTTCCAACCTTGACGTTTGGGGCGAGCAGGGGCCGCTTGCTGCTGTCTGTTTGTTGGTTTTTCTCCATTGCTGAGTTGATGCTGCCTAATTTCGCGCGAAATTTCATGTCGCAGGAGGGGGCGGGGTGGAGACGCGAGTGGAGCAGGGGATTGGATGAGAGCAGTTAACCAATGTAAGCTGTCCGGCCGGACAGCTTACATTGGTCAATTTCTCTGCGGGTGTACACCCAATAGAGTGAATGGATTTTTTTCATTCTTTTTTCTCTTTATATTATTAGGATTATACTGTAGAACCATAACCAGCATCTAAACGAGGTTATTAATAATGAACAATCTTTGAAATTGTAGACCATAGCTTTAATTTGTGTTCCGAATTTGAATGAAGGTCTAATGGGTTTGGAACGACATGAGGGTGAGAAATGAATGAAAGAATTTTCATCTTTTGGGTGAACTAACCCCTTACTGTTACCTAAAGTTAGTGGCGGACCAGGTCAGGCCACAAAATAAAATGCCACAAACAATGCTACAGTTAATAATAATACACATTACTCCAGGAAAACACATCCAATTTCATTTATTTTAGGGTCAGTAAGTTTCTCTGAAAGAAATCAATACTGTTATTCAGCAAGGATATTAGTAAATGAATCAAAAGTGACAGTAAAGACCTTTATATTGTTATAAAAAATCAATTTCAAATAAATGCTGTTCTTTTAAACTTTCTATTCATCAAAATTCTAAAAACAAGTATCACAGTTTCCACAAAAATATTAAGCAGCACAACTGTTTCTTGAGCAGTTCAGAATGACGCTTGAAATATATTAAAATAGAAAACAGTCATTTGAAATGGTAATATTTCTAAATATTACTGTTTTTACTGTATATTAATCTAATAAATGTATGTCATTGGTAAGCATAAGAGACTAATAATGATTGATATACAGTAATGCATATCAAGTACATCAAAAGTATATTTTAATAATATCTTCCAAAAATCAATGTGTGACCCTAGACCACAAAACCAGTCAATTTTTTAAATTGATAAATAAGCTTTCCATTGTATGGTTTGGTAGGATAGAACAATATTTGGTCGAGATACCACTATTTGAAAATCTGGAATCTGAGGGTGCAAAAAAAATATCTAAATATTGAGAAAATCGCCTTTAAAGTTGTCCAAATGAAGTTCTTAGCAATGCAAATTACTAATCACAAGTTTTGATATATTTACGGTAGGAAATTTACAAAATATCCTCATGGAACATGATGTTTACTTAACGTCCTAATGATTTTTAGTATTAAAAAAAATCGATAATTTTAACCCATACAATGTATTGTTGGCTACTGCTACAAATATACCTGTGCTACAGAAGACTTATATTTTTAGATTTATCTTTTCTTTTTTTTTTTTAAATGTCAGTCAAGTAAGATTCAAACCCGCAACCTCTCACACATTTTCACATCAGCTCAAGCGAGAAGCCAAGCCCCCGCAAGACTGAAATCCTAGAATCGCCCCCGTCTCAATGTCACATCCCCTCTTTACCTCCACTCACATCCACACAACGCCGCTCTCTCTTCAGTGTAACTCAACCTCCATTCCAGGTTCTGTTCACTTCAGTACACGCGCCTGTAACTCGACCAACAGCCCAGTTTCTATAGTTCTGTTCAGCGCACGTCTCTTTATCACAATGTAATCTGCCTGTTTCCTTTGTGCCCCTGTTATCCGATCTAAATCCAGTCACTTTACATCCTGAGCCATTATACCATCCGCCACTTAATATAGTTTAATGTCTCTGACTTCATTAGAAGACGGAAACAAGTGGACAACTAACTCATTCCTCCAGTTTAATTCCGAAGTTCTGCCGGATGCTCTATTGAACCATTTCCAGATATATATTTCACTTATATTGCAACTGAAAGAGTTTCAAATGAGTTTTACTAGCACAATGCTTGCCTATAATATTTTGCCCATCACAAAACATCAATTTAGATCACTGTCTCTCAAGTGACACAGATCAGAAAATTTTGATATTGCATTTAGGTCCTTACACTCGAAGGCAAAATGAATCATTGCTAAATATGACTGAGGCAAGAGAAAGAATCTCAGAGAAAGATAGACTGAACGCAACAGAGGAGGAGGGAAAGAAAAAGAGAGAGGGAATCATAGCAAAGGAGATGTGAGGAGCGAAGATGAAAGAAAATCAAAGTAGAATCCCAATGCGTGGAGAAGGGGATCTCCTGTGATTAATCATCCTCCAGCCCACTATGGGAAGAAATAATCTTGTTAATGTCAACAATGCCAAATATGCTCCAAATGCAGTTTCAAGAAGTGGAGATTCAAAATGGCAGCTGGAAGATGATGTCACGCAATCTGTTAGACAGCCCAACGTAAAGAACATGCAACGCAGATCAAATCAGTCCTAATGAGCTTTAATTTCATTTCAGATCAGCGTTGAACAGCGCAACATCGGCACAAAAAAAGCCTGTCAACATTTTTTACAGATATTGCCCCCAATCGAATGAGAAATCTCAGAGATCATCATTATGGTGAATTTGTTAGCCAGTGGACCATGAGCTGGAGATCTGCATCACCACAGCAATAAGAGTCTGGAGCAAATCTAATTACGGCCCAGCTGCCTCTGTTAGACAAACACATTGTTGGAACTTCAAGGGAGAGTTTACCCAAAAAATACAAATTTTGATTTCATTTACTCACCCTTATGTCATTTCATACCTGTGTGACTTTTTCTTTCTTTTCCAGAACAATGTTTAAGGTGTCATAGAATGCATTGATACAATATTTTAAATTGTTCTCTGATATCTACATAGAAGGTATGTGGCTTAGGTAAGGGCAAAAAGTCTCCAGAAATGGTTTTACAGGTCCATTTACAACCCTAGGATTTGTCCCTAGAATGAAATGCTCTGTTATTACCTTATTTGGAAGGTTCATGAATAATAATGATGAGCTCTGCTTGATTGGCTGTTTCACAGAGCGGCTCATTTAGCAGCACAGCAGGAAGGAAACACATGGAGGAAAATATATATTTAATTACGAAGCTCGAACCGCTATTAATATGCGGGACATTGAAACTGCCGTTTTGAATGCACGATAACTTTTTACTTTCACTTTTGAGATTTGCATTCGCAGGTGCTCGGTGCTCTTTTTCAGTGGTCTTTTGCAAACACCAGATTTATATAAGAAGGAGGAAACAATGGTGTTTAAGACTCACGTTATGTCATGTCCATGTACAGAACTGCTATTATTCAACTATGCCAAGGTAAATACAGTTTTCCATTCAATGGCACATTTAAAGAACATTTGTAACCACACCATTTTGGTGAAATAACACAAAATATCTTTTTGCATATGCATTTCTCTTAATTGTTAGACACATACAAGACATCTTACACTGCTCAGAACTTACCAGTAGGTGGCATTTTCATATTTTCGCTTTCCTTTTTCAAAAGTAACTTTGGTTTCGGAGGAATATTATGCTGATCTCATCTGTCTACTGTTCCACCGCTCACAGGACAGTTCCCCCTCTCTGTCTGGCTGTCTTTCTTTCTACATCCACCAATGTTTCAGTTCCTCACCCTTTTTTAAGGTTAATACAGTTAACATGCACGGTTATTACAGTTCACTAAAACTACAACCATTAAAAAAAGTTGTTTTTTGAAATATTAACTAACACTTAATGTTTAAGTTTTCGATTTGCTTTCAGTTCAAGCCATTAATAGATTGATTTCCTCAAAAAAATGCAAATACTGTGGTTGTGTGGTGCTAAATATTGTTCTGTTTGAGTTTTCCAACCTGTTCAACATAGCAACACAGCCTCAACCAATGGTCTGAGTTTGGGGGCAGGACTATCTTACATCCTAAAATTGTTTTAAAGGGAAAGTTAACCCGAAAATGAAAATTACCTCATGATTTACTCACCCTCAAGCCATACTAGGTGTATATGACTTTCTTCTTTCAGATAAATACAATCTGAGATATATAAAAAAAATTGTCCTGGCTCTTCCAAGTTTATAATGGCAGTGAATGGCTGTTGAGATTTTGAAGTCCACTAAGTTCATCCATCCATCATAAAAAAAGTGCTCCACGTGGCTGCTCCAGGGGGTTAATAAAGGCCTCCTGAAGCACACTGATGTATTTGTGTAAGAATAATATTTCCATATTTAAAACCGTAATCTCTAAATAATCCGCTAAATGTCATATGTTCATAAGAGAGTGACGTTCCAGCGGACGACGTAGGATGTACACTCTTACAAATAAAGGTGCTTAAACGGTTCTTCACAGAAATGCCATAAAAGAACCATTTAGTCAAAGGTTCTTTAATAAAAACCATCTCTTTCTTACCTTTTAATAATCTGAAGAACCTTCTTTCGCCACAAAGAACCTTTTGTGAAACAGGTTTATAAAGTTTTAAATACAGATATTTTGTGAAACAGGTTTTAAAGAAACAGGTTTATAAAGTTTTATAAACCTATAAAGTTTTAATTATAGATATTTAAATATAGAAAAACTTTAGTAAGAAGCTTTTTATGGATGGATGGATGCACTTTATCGGATTTTAAAAAAATTTAAAAGCCATTCACTGCCATTATAAAGCTTGGAAGAGCCAGGACATTTTTTAATATAACTCAGACTGTATTTATCTTATTATATAAGAAAAAAAGTCATATATACCTAGGATGGCTTGAGAGAGAGTAAATCATGGGGTCATTTTTATTTCTGGGTGAACTATCCCCTTAAAACTATATATCTTTTCAAAAAATTAAACTCTTCTAAATCTTTAAAAAAGTTCAATAATTTAGCTAATTTTCATGAGGAAAAAAAAACTCTACCACCTATTTAAACTCCTGCTATTCTCTCTAACATATAATAGTACTTGCACAATTTATTTTTTAAAATCATTTCAGCTATAACTAAATGAGTCTCTGCTATGCATTCAAGGAGGTCAATGTGGGGAATACGGGAGTCTGATGCATACAAGAATGATCACAAAGAGCAAACCATATTTTAGAATAGAAACACATTTAAACCATTTACAACAGTGACTATTTCTAATAACTTAGCTCTGCAGTCTTGACGACCTCAGGCTGGGCAAACTTAAAACCGAACAAACAGATTGAGGTTAGAAATTAAGCTTGAGCAAACGGTGGTTTCTGTCTGCGAGGAACCAGCAGGAAAGGTTATGAAACATTATTTGTTTGCGGTCATTTCTATTTAAGGCCTATGTATTAAAATATGGCCTTTAAGGTCCATCCTCGTCTAGCAGCCGCCATCAACCGGTCCTCTGGAGATCCCCATTAACCCGAATGTCAATATCAGAGTGCTTCACAAGTGCTAACGGAGGGTCTTAATCTAATCCATTACCGATGACCCTGGACAACAGTCCTAGGATTTGCTTCATAAGCTTTCGCTTTCCCAAGCTCTCATGTCAGACGTTGCCAATGACGGTCAACACCACTCTAACTGTTATTCATTGCGTCATGCGACTTATCATTCACTTCCACCCTCGTTTCGACATTGCCTGTCCAGGAAAGCGAGTCGGACGCTGGGTTACTGAGGAACAATGGCATTCCTGTGCTCTGTGATGCCAGGTGCCGGCAGGAACACGATCCCTTCCATCTGTCTGTCTGTTCTGGCAAGCGTTCGGCCAGGCCCGGGCAGCAGCTAGGGAGAGTCACAGAATGGGACTATTGTTCCAAAGCCTCTTGGAGGAACACACTAAACAGCCTCCCCCCTTCCCCAACACAAACATCGGCAAACACACACCAGCATAAACTCGCACATCAAGAACCAAGCTCAAGGCGAACGCACAGTAGCGTGTCAAACGCAGAGCCGCTCCCACTGTCAGTCTGACAACATGCGGCTCACTCGCGCAATCGAGCGTGCGCATGCACATGCCGAGCACTGTACGCATTAGGGATGCACATCTGCAGTTCTGCTGAGGTCTTGCTGAGAGGGGAAACAGCATGCTGCGCTGCACAGCCCGGTCCCGTGGAATATGATTCATTTCCTATAAATGTAGGACCCGGCAGTCTCCCCTCTCCGAGATTTCTCAGCACTGAGCTACTTTCACATCTGCCTGACCTTATCTATTGCCAAGAACATTGCATTATTAATGACTTTTTGTGTTTTCAAGTTAGTCACCATGAAATGGAAGTAGCAGTAGATGTAGATATTTTATTCCACACTGTGACATAAATCTGAGTATAACAGATTATCAAAAAAGAAAAAAAAGTGTGGGGTTGGAATCTGTTTCTATCCAGCTGTTGTTGTCTGGATTTTGAGATGTGGGTGATTGTAAAGAGGCGGACTTAAATGATTGGAGAAGTCTGCTATATGTCACCAGTAAGTTATGACATTACGATTATGAGGTCAGTTAAAAAAACATGCATTTATTAAACAGTGTGAATTTTTATTTCATGCCTACTGTAAGTATCAATTATTAGATAAATCTAGTAATTAAAGGAGTAGTACACTTTCAGAACAAAAATTTACAGATAGTAAAACATTTCAGGATTTCTCGCCATATAATGGACTTCTATGGTGCCCCTGAGTTTGAACTTTCAAAATGCAGCTTCAAATGGCTCTAAACGATCACAGCCGAGGAAAGAAGGGTCTTATCTAGCAAAACGATTGGATATTTTATAAAAAAAAAAAAATAAATACAATTTATATACGGTTTAACGTCAAATGCTCATCTTGTCTAGCTCGGCAGAACGAGCGTTTGAGATTAAAAAGTATATAAATTGCAAATGTATTTTGGAAGTTCAACCTCGTGGGCACCATAGAAGTCCATTATATTGGAGAGAAATCCTGAAACGTTTTTCTCAAAAAACAGCATTTCTTCATGACTGAAGAAAGAAAAACATGAACATCTTGGATGACAAGGGGGTGAGTAAATTATCTGTAAATTTTGGTTCTGAAACTGAACTACTCCTTTAATAAAAGGGACAGTTCACCCAGTGGATTATGTAGGACGCAGATGTAGCATAAGCTCCAGTGAAAAGTGATGAACGCAGAAGCGCAAAAGAAGAGCGCAAAACAAAACACCACGAATTAGAAGTACAAAACAAGGATTTGTACAGAAAAATGTTAGAGGATTTTGATATAAGCCAGTGGGAGACTGGTTTTCCTTTGCTGTAAACAAAACTTGGTTCCCACAAGACTGGCATATTCTCACTAGAGCTTATGCTACATCTGCATCCGGGAATGACACTATCTTGTGAATGTGAGTACGATAGTTAACGGAAGCTAGAGATTATGGTTTATGAAGTTTGAAATGTGGATATTTTTCTCATACAAAAGCATTGATTCACTTCAGGAGGCCTTTATGAACTATCCTTTTAAATCTACCAATATATCAATGAAAAAAAGACTGCTGCATTAGAATACTGCCTATTGCAATTTAGCAAACTATGTTGTCCATTTATTAATTTATCACAGCTGAATAAATTTTTTGTTTTCTATTAGGAATGCCACCATTTTTATCCATTTTTTTTTTCAACTGCATGAAATGATTATCATATTAGTATTTGCCTATGATTATTTTCCTTTAAAATGGTTCATTATATTTTCATTTTATTTGTTTTGCTCTTTTTCCACCAGTTTAAATTACTCTACTTAGGGATGTAACAATATCAAAATCTCACAATACGATAATAATGCCATGTGAAGTCTGCGATATTTAAAAAAAAAAAAAAAAATGAAGAATTGCAAAAAAAAAAATTAAAGTTAAATTATTCTATCTTTAACTTTGACAGTTCAAAATTATTTAAAATTTAAAATAAAACTAAAGTCAGAAAAAGTCACTGAACTGACTTGTACCTGAACTTTAAAGGGCTCTCAACCCTCTTTTTATTTGTGATATGGTATCTTAGTCTAAATTACATTCACACTAGTGTTTTAGGAAGCCAAACAAATTAGAATATAAAAACTATAATAACAACAATGACAGTAATAGCCATATATTGTAAAACAATTGGACTGCAAATTATAATAAATATAAGATACATATTATTTTTGCTTTACACTACAGTAGGGAAATTACAATAGTTCACCTATGTCTACACTTGATATTTTGACTTTGGACTGCAGTAACGTTTACCCATTTAAACCGCTAACTGTCAGCAATTCATACTGCACATTTAAGCTTTTAATTTTGACTGAAATGGAAGTATACCTTTAGTGAAAACAGGCTTACAAAAACACGTCTCACTACAAATCTAGTGAAATGCAGTAATCATCTGCCACGTAAATAAAGCAGAACTGGTGGCCGTTGTGTTCCCAAATGTGTGCTACACTCACAGAACATGCAATAATCGAGTTCACTGCATTCAATCACTGTGAACCGAGATGTTCTGAGGTGCGAAAAACACCGGATTATGAGCTGATCCCCTCAACAGTGTGCGTGCTTCGCTTTGAAATGCAGTGAAAACCAACTTGATAAAGGGATTAAGTTATATTGCACTTTCGGTTTTAGTTTGTTTGAGAGATACTGTGTCAAATGGCCCAAAACACAACTTTAAAGACCTTTTATTCTTACAATAATATGTTTAAATATTTTTAAAAACTACACTTTTTGCCTGGACGACCTATCGTTTCATACCGTCATGTGATCATGCTAATATCGAGACTACCGCAATATCACGTCACGACATTGATAATATCATTACATCCCTACTCTACATCCATTATAAATTTAAATCTCATGTCCCTTATCTTTTTCATTTTATTCTACTGCTTTATTCTACACTTTTTGTACAATACTATAATTTTTTGTAATGTTATTGTCAGTTGTGGTTTTGGAGTTTTAAAAACAGTAGCTGTAAAAATAAATTCCAAAAGTTATTCAAATCTGCCTGACACACAAAATCTTGTGTTGCTGCTATGAATTATTTACCAAAAAAAGTATCAAAACAATACTGCACAGACTAGAGATATATTACAGTCTCAAAGCGATGCTTTGCCTCTACCCTTTCTGGTTTAACGTATTCTCCAAGCTCAGCTACTATTTGATGCCCTCAGGCTACGCTTTACCCCCTCACACACTGGGACTATCAATTCCCCCCAACTAAGGCACGCATGTAGCCGGGGGTCTGTCCAAAGTCCACTGTTTAGAGCCAAGAAGAAGGCCAGTGAAAGTAGCAGCAGATAAATAATGGATTGCTCGTTTTCTCCTCTGAGAAAAAACATGACAGATCCGTTCCTTCACCCTCTGCTTGTACAGCTTCATTTTTGACTCAGAGGCCCGCCGCATGCTGTCTCCATGCTCTCATCTTCTAATGGTCCTTCCAGTGATTACTGAGGCATAAGTGCAGCGTCTGTCTTGATGATCAATCATCCGCTGGATCTATAAAGACAGACCCACCACAGAGCTCCAAAAGTAATCAAATTTAAAGGAGTGGACGCTGCCCGATTTGCCAGCAGTTCGAGGGGCGTCATTGGCTGTAAGCATGACTGACAACTTATTTAGTTGTGCTTAAGCAGCACGCAACACAATACGTGATGATGACAACTCGGGGCGTTCAACAAAAGCATGCTCAATTTCGCCTGTCATGTCATCAATGTGCTCCTGAGAGCCACTGAACCATAAAACAGCTCTTTTAGCAGACAAGTGCTATTCAGTAATAAAGCATAGCTGAATTATATAATTCAAACACACAAACAAAGCATCTGGGGGTCAAAGTTTCATATCAGTGAATTCGACAGCGGAAGAATAGATGCAGCTCACTAAGGATCAACTCCATGATCACTTCTTTTTAACGTCAGCCTACTTCTCTGACTCTTCCTACACGCTGTAGCGCACAGTAGCAGCCCTCAAAAGAGCAAATGTCTGAACAGAAATGTCAATCTGAACAGCGAAGTGCTTATGGCAAGGCATTTCAAGTAACCCAACAGTGACTAGTTGTCTTTTCCACAGTATTTTTGTCAAGTGTTTATACTTCACTGGTAGCTATTCATTACATACTAGATCTGACTACTTTTTCCATTCGTGACTATCCTTTGAATAAGAGATGTAGGCCATTTATTTTGGACTAGAATGTATTTAAAATACTAAATGTTTAGTACTAATGTCTACTTTCAGGGTTACTAACATCTCTTCCAGTTTTCCTAATGACAGCTGAATAGTTCCTGTTTATGAGACAGATATTCAAATTGTTGTACCTATAAAGCAGCCATTTTGGCTAATAATTATATTTGCCAAGTAAAAAAATGTGCAGCTAGTACTATAAGGAATGTTACTAGTAACACCTAAGATACTCCAATCTGTACTAGGATGGGATAGACATTACTACTAACTACTAGAATGAATACAAGAACCTGAATAAGTAGCCTAATAGTGAAAAATATAGGTAAACAAATGTTTCATTTGTTGACACCAGTCGACTCTGGTAGTTAACATGAACTAACAATGAAAAGCAATACTTAAATCCTACTTAATAAGCCATTTCAACACATACATGAATACAAAAGTTGTATCTGTTAGAATACTGAATGGGTTTGAACTAACATGAACTAGCAATGAATAGCTGTTTTATTAACGTTATTAACGTTAGAGAATAATAACGCCAATATAGCAGCAAATGTATTGCTCATTGCTTACTTATTAGTAAAATACTCAATAAGTAACGTTAGTATACCAAACATACATCTAGCGTTAAATTTGTTATAACGGTTTGCCATTCATGCCTTCACTCTGTCCGTTTGCGATTTCTTACAAGAAATTTTATAGACGCTTAAAAAAGTCGAATTCCTGTATTGAAACACTGCTGCTCCTGTTTAACCTCCTGTCTTTCTGCTTAACACTGACATATGAACAGACCAGACACCCAGTCGGCTACAGAAGAGCCCGAAAAACCGACTTGGGAGCGGTAATTCTGCGGGTTGAACGTTAGATGTGAGAATGAAATGATTTTACCTTCTCTCGTTTCGACAGCGCTGAGTCCTTTCGCTTCGTCCCAGTGCAGATCTGAGGCTCCACACGCTGGAAAAAAATGTGATCTTCAACCCGTAGTACCTCAAAAATTAATCCCAAACATGATCGAGCATAGAACTGGCCCGAAATACAGCGCTTTTCTCCAAATCCGCCGTCTCGTTCCGAGGGGAATGTTAACCCGTTAGTTTAGTGGGCGCAGGGCGGCCTGTTCGCTGGTAATTGTGATGTAAATTAGCCGAAGATCGAGGACACTTCGTCCGCTGGATGAGCGCTGCGCTCCGGCTGAAAGCACTGAGCGCCGCTACTCGGTCTAACGGAGACGGAGCATCTGAAGAGACCCGCCCACTCTGTCAACCCGGAAGAGAACTGTCAATGCAAAGGCATCAATGGCCTCTGTTGGACAACAGTTGGAGAGCCATGGGTGGACAGGGGAAAGATTATTATAAACCATCTAACTGTCTGAATTAATGAATAATACATCACTGTGAAAAAAAAAAAGAAAGTGAGAGAGTTACATACAGCTTTATTCCTTTGCTAACCCAATCAGTGCACAGCACCCAGTTGCTGTTCTAACAGTTTTTTCAGTTTTAAAATAAATACATGATGGTTATCTAGCTTTATTCATGCTATAATTCTGATTCATGAACTGCACTGGCCGACCAAACTGCAAAAATGACTAAAATGAACTAGGCCAAAGGAAAATTCCTGTATTGAAACGCCGCTGCTCCTGTTGAACCTCCTGTCTTTCTGCTTAACACTGACATATGAACAGACTAGAAAATCATTTGGCTACAGAAGAGTCAGAGAAATTGTTTCGGGAGTGGTAATTATGTGGGTTAGATGCTTTATTCGTGATATGACCCTGGCCCACAAAACCAGTCATAAGGGTCAATTTTTGGAAATTGAGATTTATACATCTGAAAGTTGAATAAATAATCATGTATGGTTTGTTAGGATATGACAATATTTGACCAAGGTACAACTATTTAAAAAACTGAGGGTGCAAAAAAATCGAAACACTGAGAAAATTGCCTTTAAAGATGTTCAAATGAAGTTCTTAGCAATGCAAATCAAATCAAAAATTAAGTTTTGAAATATTTACGGTAAGAAATTCACAAAATATCTTCATGGAACATGATCATTGCTTAATATGTTAATGATTTTTGGCATAAAACTGTTTTTGTTGGTCCAGGCTCACATATTCATGATTTAATACTGATTAATGAACTGCACTGGCCCAACAAAATGCAGAATGACTAAAACGAAAATCAGGAAAATGAACACTTTGTTCCTCGTAAGCACATATAGCGTTTGTATGAACAACTTCAGAAATGTGATAGCCCATCAATGAAACACTGATCCAAATACTGTATTAGGCATGTTATCAAGTGACAGGTGAATTTGCACCAAAATACTCTAGTGTTGATCATATACACAACCTTTGATGTGAACAACAAAAGTCCATTCCTCCATACCTCTTCAGAGTTTTTGGTGCATTTTGGGCACCATTTGAGACCACTGGGTTGCAGTTATGTCACGGTTTTTGTCAGTTACCTGGATGCGCAGCCATATTGGAGATTTTGATGATTGATTGCACTGTTAATGTACTACTGAATATGTTGCTCTGCTAATTTATACCGTCTAAACCACAGAACAAAATGTGTGAAAGCTGCTAAATCATATAGAGAAGAACTTAGTAAGCAGGAAAGGGTGCAATAGTTTGACAAACTAAGGTTAATAGATGGTAAAGATACACACAAGAAGTATTAATTAAGATATTAGCATAATATGTCACCTACCTAACCCGAAATGTTAAGAACAAACATGAATGTTGTCAAGATTCTTGCCCTGGAAATCCTGGTTCAGTTTGGCCAACCACAGACGCCCTTTGCTCCTCAGACAGTTTTTTGCACTCCTCTCCTTGATTTATTATAACTTTTGGCTGGCTATAGTACTCCAAATGTTTTTCCCGGTCTGACCGATTACTACAACCCAATTACTGAGTACATGACAATACTTGACCATTTTCAGCAGCAATAATCAGCAAAATATGCAAATTTCATTCAGTTCATTGGCATTAGTGCCGCCAATATGACTGATTGATGACGCAACGTAAAAACACTTTATTACAGGTGTGATCAGTTTCATGCTGTGATGTGGGTCTGCTGTTGGGAAAGTTTTACAATAACAGCACTAACTATGTTTACACTTTTCAATATGATACTTTCACCTTTTATTGCTTATATATTTATATATAATATCACCCCTCATCATCATCCTCTCTCTACCACATTGTTTTGCACTGCTTTGATATAAACTGCTCCATAATGTTGACATCCTGTAGTGAGATTATTTCTGCACTTTGGAAAAAAACACACACTCACTTCCTGATTTGTGGAAAATACAAAATGGCAACAGCAACATGACCCTTGCTCTGTGTGTTTGGCAGCTGTAAAACCTCCCAGAGAATTATATGATTCGTCATAATGATTAATGTTAATGTTTTTCTAGAATAAAATTCAGGTTCTTTACTGTACTTTGTGCTATACAGTACCAGTCATAAGTTTGGACACACTTCCTCATTCCCTTTAATGGAGAAGTGTGTCCAGACTTTTGACTGGTAGTGCATATACATTAGTTTTTAACTTTATGTCACATCAGAATTTAGCTTGTTTAGTAAAAACCTAAACATAAATAAAAATGAAGATGTTTCTTAAGTATGCTTGTTTGACTTTGCATTGACTTTTAGTAAAGTAGTAATATATCTTTGAGGAAAACAACAGCGCCATATCTGGTGCTAATAAACCTAAAGACTATAATATTATTTGTCAAAACTTACGCTCTTTGTACATTTGTTCCATAGACTAACATTATCACACACACACAGCCAACATCTCTCTGTATTCAGTTGTGTACTTGAGCTTTGTTGAGATGGAGTGACTTTCTAAACAATGACCCAGGAAAAAGCCCTTCTTTTCTTCAATCTGTCATTTATTGCATTTTAAGTTTGTCTCATGAAATATTCATGGTTGTTTGCAACTGAACCCCACACAGAATCTCCATCTATAGTTTATTTATGTATTGCATGCGCCAGCCACTTGTAGCAGCATCGTCTTGATGAAATATAAATGAGACGTCAAGTGCATTCAGTGCGTTCTTTGCCCCGTTCCTCTCTCAACCTTTTATAAAAACAGTAACTCAGCCATAGTACATCCAAAATACAACAGCAGGACTAAATTGAGGTGAACCAAACAGATGTATTCAGGTCAACTTCTAAAAGAGGATGCAGACCCAGCACTACAGCAGGAAAGAGGAGCTCTGTTCTTTCTTATCAGCAGCCGCCTGCAACATCTCAGTTGTTTTCTTCAAGGAAGAGGAGTGAGTGTATGTGCAGGATAATAGTGATAATTATCGAGCAATGTCAACAGGATACCAGGAGAAACTGTGGGAAAGTTTCATTCACTATAAGACAGCAGAAGCACTAGAGGAAATATCTTAGCCTATATGAGCACGTCCTTGAATATTGGCTAAAAAAAAAAAAAGATTGAGAACTAATATGAGGTACTACAACAACACCTGGTTCAGTTTGGCCAACCACAAACGCCTTTTGTTCCTCAGACAGTTTTTTGCACTCCTCTCCCTGATGTGTAATAACTTTTGGCAGTCTATAGTACTCCAAATGTTTTTTTTTTCCCTGTCCAACCGATTAGTATAGCCCAAAATGACAATGACTGATCATTTTCAGCAACAATTTTCATTCATTTTTTATTCACTATATAAAACAGCAGAAGCACCAGAGGAAATATCTTAGCCTACATATGAGCATGTCTTTGAATATTGGTAAAAAAAGGTTGAGAACTAATATGAGGTTGGCCTAATGTTCACAAAATCAAATATGCTACAACAACACCTTTGCTTTTAAAACAGCAGGATCACATTTTCTCATTAATTTTTTATAGAATCCAGGCAGAATAAAGTAAATACATCGCCTGCTTTTTGAATAGAAGTTTGGGTGATAAATGCACTGGCAGAACTGAATAAACTCAAGGACAACATAATGTTCTACTGAGCGTGTAGCTCGGCATGGGGTGATTTCTCTGTCGCATTTTTCTCTTTATGTCTCCGACAATATTTCACTTCAAAACATTCAGAGGGGTCCATATGAAAGAGAACGAAGTGAACTCTGAAGTTGACATTTGCGATGGCAGAAAAGGTGAAATGACAAGTAATGGCATTCAAAGAAAGGACAAGAACAGAGAGAATGAAATGAAGAAAGGTAACACTCACCTCTTTGAAGTCTTATCTCTGTGGATATGATGTAAAATAGACATATTGCTAGCTATAATTCCATATCTGGCTGCTGCAAAAAATAATCTCAAATTAGACATCCTTAATAAGAAAAAAAACTATGCTTTCATATGCAGGCTTACTGTGGTTTGGTCTGTACATCAGATGAAATCACAATTCATAGCTACACTGACAAATTGAAACATCTATTTTTATTGCTGTGTACATTTTCGCTACCTTTCTCTCAGTGAAAGAAAGACAAGAAGGGAGATGTAAAGGACAATGCCACTGTGCTGTCTGTTGTATCAGACTCTACAGAGAGAGGAGAAATAATTACCTGACATCTGTTTTTAACAAAGTTAATTAGTCATTTATTTCCCCCAGCAACACATGTGATTGAAATATAAATGCCATTATCCTCTTGTATTCTATAATGAGCCTGTCATAGAGCATAAATCAAACTTCACTTCAGTGCTAACTGCTGTGAAAGGGAATAGGCAATGTCTTGGCCCTATTTCAAATGAAATTACAAGTATATTGCAGAGATGTTAGGCTCAGTCACTTTATGTTGAACATCCATTTTATTGTTTTCAGTTCAGATTAGAACAAGTGTTGGGCATACTAACTAAAAACAGCACGAAAGATTATTCATTTCAGAACAGTTATATATAAGAATCAACCATCTTGAATTTTGTTTTTTATATTTGTTCTACAATAATCATATTCTAACACCAGCGGAACCATGCAGGCAATCGAGTGTAGCAACGGAATACAAACCTCTGGTACTTTCTCATCACTTCCGGGTGAACGGGATGTTGTGATTATTTGCAGGCTAACGTGCTCACAACAAAATATGTACGTAATTTCAAGTTATGTTTGTTGAATGTCAGTAAAGACAAATGTCTAGCTCTTCTGAACCGGGAGTATCAAAAGCAAAGGATTTAAATCCAGCGACGCTCTCGGCAGGTAAAGCTGTTACAGCGGCGGCGTTAGTTGCTCAGGCCCGGAGCAAGAAACGACCCATTAGTCCCGCGACCCACACAACCCCGCAGCCAAATAATAACAGCAGCAAAAAGAAAAAAACACAACCTATATCGTCAGCTACTCCGGCTCAAGTAAGAGTTCAGGCAAGCGCCTCGACATGTTTTATTTATAACGAAATGCTTCTCATTGGTGTTGCTGCTTTTGTTACAGGTTGCTCCAGTGGAGTCGACTTCTGAGGGAAAACTAGTGGGAGCTGTTGATGTAGAGACTTCTACCAAATGCCTTCCTTTTAAAAACCCCAACTTTGTGGTAAGATTGTTTTAGAATACTAGAAATCTAAAATCTTATGTTATAGATTAATACATTCATTAGGGGTGTGTAACGATATTACAAACCGAACCGAAATATCGCGATACACCAACCACGATACGTATCGCGAAACTCTCGTGGCGTACCGCGGTACTCTCACGCCCCCTGCTGCCCATTTTTGGGGTTGACGTCACTTGTCCCTAACTAATTTAACCAATTTAAACACATCTTTATTTTATCACATTTTGATTAAATTGTATTAGTAATGATGAGCTTTTGTTCTAAATTTTGTTCTAAATATTATATTCTAAAGTTAGTATTTTCCAAGTGCCTGTCATGTCATGTGACTTGAGTGAGCGATCACACTCGGTTACTACTCAGGGCAAGACATTAACGCTAGTCCGGGACAAGTGGATTTTGTGAAAGGGCAAGTGAAAGGGGATTTTACTTGTCCGACCGGACAAGTAACCTGATTAAAACGTCAAGTACAAACAATAACTAGCGCAGCAACGAAACTTTGGTGAGCATAATTCTGATTTTATTACTTAAGATAACTGAAAACGGACGGTATCAAGCTCGTGCAGGCTATCTGACTCACAGAAAATCAACACTAACAGGCTCAACAGTACACAAAGAAACAAGCATGAACAAACATACTGCGGTAGGAAAGCACTATTACGATTGCAAACGTGAGTGACATTGATTTTATACAACAGTAGTTCAATAAACTAGTAGTTAATATTAACTGACTTACATTTTAGACACATCATTAACCATTTTTGCAAACGAAAATAGTTCTAAGCAACAGCAGAACCTCCGTGAATCTCCGAGCAACACAGCGGTATTTCAGTACTGAATGATTTAGCATTTTTTTTTTATGAATCGAGTCAGTGAACGAACTGGGTGATTCCATCTATGGTTGAATCCGTGACTCGCTCATTAAGACAGTGACTACTGCCACCTATTGGTGGTTCGATTTTATATTTAAAGGTATTGCATTTTTCCAATAGCCTGGCAAGCCAGACCCACATAAATGTAGGGTCTGGGCACTCTCCATAGACAGGGCTCAACCGGAGGGGTGGGATAAACGGTTGTCTTTCAAACTCCTCTCCACGCAATAGGATAGCGCTACAACCAATCAGAGACGTAGTCGGTCAGGTGACGTAGTCAGAGCGACGAAGATTTTTAACAAAAATCAGTGCACTGTGCAGTCTGTCAGCTAAATAATAGACATAGATGGGCACTAAACCTTTAAAAGTAAACAAAAACATGCACAGACAAATCCAAATTACACCCTGCGGCTCGTGACGATACATTGATGTCCTAAGACACGAAACGATCGTTTTTTGCAAGAAAATGAACAGTATTTATATAATTTTCTTTTTACCTTTGATACACACCCACGTCCATCTGTCATGAGCACGAGTTTAGCATATCTATGATTCGACTCGTCACATGTGAACGCGCTTTGATGTAGTATACGCAAACACCGAAAGGGGAAATATGTAAAAAAAAAAAAAGTCCAGGATGAGTTTGCGCAAGCAAACGTAATCTTTTTCAGCTTTAAATGGGTTTGAACAACCAGGACAAGCGCAAGTAATTACCATTTTGAATAGCCGCTATATCCACAATCTCTTGTGCTGTGTAAACAATGAGTGTCGTATACACGCCACAGATCGCTTCCGGTGTTTGCGTATTCTACACCACAGCGCGTTCAGATGTAACGAGCTCCTGCTCAGGACACATGGACGTGGCTGTGTATCAAAAGTAAAAAAATATATAAATACTGTTCAGTTTTCCACGCTTAATTCACGGAACCAGGAATTCATGTCTGACGGAACTTATGGTCGCAGGTCAGTCGTCATCATGTTAAGCCCGCCCACCGACTTGTGATTGGCCAGGTACATCTTGGATTTTTCGGAAATTTAAGTGAATTGAGAGTAACTAGACTGACCTTGGAAGCAAATGTAATTTGCTGCCGCTAGGGGCGCGTCTAGATTCTAGGCTATTTTTCCAATATTTTTGTATAACATTAATCTTATTACATTATTTATGTATTTGCAATTTTACTGTGTAAATGCATTTTTTGGAACCTCTTATCTTCATTAAACAGTCTAAGTAAATACAGTTAAATGTCAATTTCATTGCAGGTCCGGTTTTTCCTGTGCAATGGAAAGATGGAGTTTGTTGATACTGATTTAATTTGTGCAACCATACAGAGTCTAATTATTATAATTTGATGTATTGATAAAATTTAATAATTTGATGTGAATGATGACACATACAGTTAGTAAGGTTAGGAAAATAAAGTTAAAAAGTGTCCTAGAAATCAATTTAAGGCAAATATCACAAATATTCAGATTAAAGTAAGACCTTATAGAGTAGTGATTAGACTATTGCTTCAGAATGGATTAATTTACAGCAAAAAAGGCATTTTTTTGCCCCGGACAAGTAAATTTTTAACTCGGACAAGTGAATGTCTAATTTTCACTAACTTACTCAGGTATCCTGACTGTACTAAAATGGGTTGGCAGAGTTAATAAAGAAAAAGTTTAGTTGTTCTTGTTATTAAGTGAATCTATTGTTCCTTAGCATTGCTGTTAAGATGACATCAACCCTAACCCCACAGCAAACAGAAACCGAACCGAACCGAACCGTGGCTCCAAAACCGTGAACCGAACCGAATCGTGCCTTTGGTGTATCGTTACACCCCTAACATTCATAAATTTCTGTATATCTCCTTCACTAGCATTCCGGTATTGGTGGAGCAGCAGCAGGAAAGAAGAATCGGACGTGGAAGAATCTGAAGCAGATTTTAGCAGCAGAGAAAGCACTGCCCTGGAATATAAACGATCCTAACTGTGAGTCTGACCTGCAAAAGTAATAAAACATAATATTACGAACATCTAATCTAACTGTCAAATCATGTCAGTAAACTAATGCCCTGTGTGTGTTGATTTCATTTGGCAACATGTTTTCTATTTGGTTTGTCAGACTGCAACATAGATGCGCCTCCTTCTATGAAACCTGCTAAAAAGTACTCTGACATCTCAGGTCTGCCGGTGAGTTTGTGGGAGAATGTTTTCTGTTTAATAATTTAAAAGCAGTCATTATTTTATGAGAGTAGTTGGTTATCTAATTATGCTTAATGTTTGTATCTGTGTCCCAGGCAAACTACACTGACCCTCAGACTAAACTGCGCTTTGCATCGACAGAGGAATTTTCCTACATCCGTCAGTTGCCCACAGATGCGGTGACTGGATACCTGGCTCTCCGTAAAGCCACCTGCATTGTCCCATGAGAGAGAATATAAATCTTTCCAAAATGCAAATGTATACACCGAATGACCACCGGATGCAACTGGATGTAAAGGACTAGTATACACATACTCGTATCATATCACATTCTGTTCCTTGTGAATGTTTCTATTTGCCTTCATTGTGAATTTGATTGGTCTACTACAAAATAAAGAAGTTTTTTTTTATTTAGATTTTCACTGGGTTGTTTAAATAAACTACTTGAATTCTTATTATGTGTTTGGTAAAATGAAATCTGAGATCACCTGTATGTGTAACTTTGTTAAACCAGAAACAATACAAAGCACAGCGTTGTTACAGTTGGCTTAATATATTTTTATTTTGCTGCCTTTTACCAGCATCATGACATATTTACAGTAAAGAAAAACCATCAAACCCAAAATTTCTCACCCATTGTTCTAACCAAGAAAGCCTCAACTTTTTAAATAACTTAAGCTATGTTAAGAGAGCATTGTAAACTAAACACCTGTAAGTTATATAATAACTTAATAGATATAACACCAGAATGAATTGATTTCCAAGGGCATTTTTGTCACCACCTTAATAATTGTCTGTGTTATCTTTAATGTCAAATATTTCAATTTAATCCATAACTTCAATCAATCAAAATACTTAAACTGTTGCCAGTAACAATCAACCCTTCACCATAAGTTTGACTGGCAGGTGATCTGACCAATCATAATGGTAAATATGCCAAAATTAGTCTGTTAAACAAATCAGACAGGAGAGTAGATTAAAGTTGGTGGACTTGAACTTGGAAAATAGTGTTTACTGACATCATTCTGTGGTTGAAATAAAATAACTTCTGATGGAATTCATGTTTATTTTGTTATATAACTAGTAAAGAGGAAGATGAGATTCATATAACTCTTAATTGCATTATGAAACAGACATTTGCAATGTTTAACCAGCCAGCATGTTTGTTTGCTGTGTGCTGCTGCAGAACAGAAGAGAATGATATAAAAAAGCTCCTGAATAACAATTTGTTGCTGTATTGTTTATCCCAAAGGGAGTGTTATCCTGTAAACTATATAGTAATCCTGTGATATCTCTCATGTGTAAAACTATTTTTGTATTGTTACAACCATTTTAGCTGGTAATATTTTCAGAGAGGAGTCTACATTATAGGAATGAAAGAATGGAAAGACTCACTCTGTGAAGGTGGTTGTCAGTGTGCACAAATGCGTGTTAGTGTGTACAGGATCACAAAATGATAGTTTTCCCCTGTCCCAGTCCAGCTCCAATCTTACCCTATGAAACGTTTCCTTAACTGGAAAGGGACACACTCTTTGCAGACATTGTGGCCACATGACAGAATAACAGGAAAACTGAAGATTTCACAGCACACTGGACAAGTAAGATCTTCCACGGATATCGTTTTCACAGAAGCCATTCTTTTACTTTTACTTTCTCTTCTTTGGTTTCATAAATAACCATCAGAATCAGCAGGCCTGCTGTCTATTCTGTTTTCAGTCCAGTAGGAATATATGCCTAAAATTCTTTTTAAGTATGTTTTTTTCTCTACATCACAGAATCCTTTCTGCTTTTGTCCAAGAGCTTAGAGAAGTGTCAATCTGTGACAAGAAAGCGACCATAAGAGTTTAAGTTCCTGTAGGGAAACAAGCATGTGAGTCAAGAAATAGGTATTTGGTTAAACTGTCACTAGATATCTTATGATAAATAAGTTTTGATGAGCTTAAACCATTCTGTGGATAGACAAGGAGGTTATTGTAGTAGTTTGTTGATTCATTTAAACTCACAAAGCAAAGCCACAGATTTGCTTTATATGACCAAACATGTTGAATTGAACTGAAAAGTTCCTTGTCATAATCCTACTCCGATGTGCTGTCATACAGTTTAATATATTCATAAGTCATTCATTTTTCACAATCTTGCCTATAAATAAAGACTTGACTGATTTGGATGATGGTGCCTGGTTGAACCTTTTTTCCACAGTTACTAACCAGTAAGAATTGTCCCCTGTAAAGATTCACATTCATTCATGTCAGTACTGAGTGTCATGTCATGTATAGACCAAATTTCCAGTCATTTTCAGAACTTTATAGGTTACATTATGAAATCTAATCACTGAGATATGGAGTCTCACCTTCAATTAATATTTTAATATTATGTCAAAAATGCTTCTCAATTGTTACAAAGGTGTTGAGTCAAAGAGGAGTGTTGGATTGACATGCAATGACAATTTTATTAAGACAAAATAACAAGCAATAAAGGCATCCATCATCAGCTCAAGCTCAGGATTGACTCTAGTTCTCTACATGACAGGTCTAACGTTTACTCATTTTACTCATTGATGGTGCTGCATTTGTCACAGGTTGCTCCAGTGGAGTTGACTTCTGATGCCAGCGGGAGCGGTTGATAGAGACTTCTACGAAAGTCTGCCTTTTTAAAAAAACAACTTTGTGGTAAGATTGTTTTAGAATACTAAAATGTTATGTTACAGTTGAATACATTCATGAGTTCTTCCTCTTTTACTACCACCCAGGTATTGGTGGAGAATAGCAGGAAAGAAGAATCGGACGTGGAAGAATTTTAACGTAAAGCAGATTTTAACAGCATATCCACGTTGCTTGTATATTAGGTGATGAATTCAAGTTTGCACTGTTATCAGTGTTTTATGATGATCATATTGATATTGTGGTGCCTGGTTTTTGTGCTCACACCAACAAGAGATAGATGGACATTGGGCCTGCTGTATAAATGTTGACAGGTCCCAACATGGTTTAAGTTAGTGATGTGCAATTCTTGAATTAATCGTTCACAAAATCAAACCAAACTTTTATAAACATGCAGCTTTTCTCTTCTCAAGACAATAATTAATGCAAAGGAGTCGTGTGGATTACTGTGATGTTTTAATTAGCTGTTTGAACTCTTATTCTGACAACACTTATTCACTGCAGAAGATCCATTCAAAGTCAAGTCAAAGTCAGCTTTATTGTCAATTCTGCCACATGTACAGGACATACAGAGAATTGAAATTGAATTAGTTCCAGACCCTTGGTGCATAACAGATACTATTAAATACATTTATATTTAAAATTTTGAATAAATACAATTATACATACAATGTAAAAATATATATACAATATACAAGGAAGGGCATGTGTTAAGCAAGTGATATAATGACAAATTTCTCCAAAATGTTGATGAAGAAACAAACATTTACATTTTGGATGGCCTCAGGGTGAGCAAATTTTCATTTTTGGGTGAACTATTCCTTTTACAACTATCAAAATGTCAATCAAGACTGCAGGTCAGACCACTGATCTATAATAGAGAACAAACACTGGGATTGACTACAGCAGGGCTGCCAACTTTTGATTTCAGCTTGGTGTGAGAATTCCAACAGCAGTCTCTGTAGGGGGGTCCAGGGGCATGCTCCCACGTAAGAAAATTTTATACATTTTACAGTTATACAATTCATCTATCTGGTGCACTTTGAGAGTTCACAATTAAGAGCTCCAATACAGTTTCAGTGTGCAAACTAAACAAAGAAAAAAGCTGGTCAATTGACTTGATCTTGAGGTTTAAAGGGGACTCAATCCTCTTTTTAGTTGTGATATAGTGTCTCAGTCTAAATTACTCTCACACTGGTATATTTAGAAACCAAACAAATTAGAATAAAAAAAGAATTAGAAAAAAGAATAATGATAATAATAATAATAATAATAAAAATAATAATTTTAAATTATTATTCTAACGACAGTAATATTGAAAACAGTTCTGTAAAGTAAATAAAAACAAGTGTTTCACCGGTATGTTATTTTTTAAAGCATCTCTCAGTTTAGTAAATTTGCAAACAAACAATCAACGAGCCTTTCTATGAAATGAAAACATTACATAATGAGCATTTATAATATTAAAGACTAAACCTTGTACAAATGAAAATTAGTGAACATTTATTTTACTATTTATAACCAACTATTATACATTTTCCTCTCATTGTGTTATTCTTTCTTTAAAAATATTTATTTTGCATTGGTTGCCTCCTCTTTATATTATCATTCATAAACCTGTCACGTGTAACACTGTTTTTCTGTTGTTACAACCGTTTTAGCCGGTAATATCTTCAGAGGAAATGTTAAATCATAACTTTGAAACAATGGAAAGACTCTCTCTGTGAAGGTGGTTGTCAGTGTTCGTAAATGTGTGTTTGTTACAGGATCACAGAATGACAGTTTTCCTCTGTCCCAGTCCAGCTCCAAGCTCACCCTATTAAGCTTCTTTCTAACTGGAAAGGGATGGTTACAATTTTCTGGAGATTGTGAGGAATATTTATTATTTCTGTACCAAACACACCAGACACTGGTGTTAAAGACAGCTGCTCCCTTTCTTTGGTTTGATTCTGTGGTCACTCCAATAACCCACTCTGAATTGTCTCCAACCTCGACATCCCAGAAGTGTGTTCCTGAGTTAAAGCCCTTTGAACCCAAAACACAGGGATATACATCAAATCTCTCTGGATTATCAGGAACTGGTTGATGCATCTTGCTGCGTATCAGACTGATCAGATCATCAGACAGGATCAGATGGGAATTTGCAGTGTTTGTGTCCAGAATCACAGGAGCTGATGAGAGACAAACAGCAGATGTTTTTTTCTGATGATAATTTAATCAACATGAGTGAACAGGTTTCTTTTCTAGTCTTATGGCTGAACATTTTTCAAGATGATTTAGGTCAGTGCTGTTATGGATAGACTCTCTTACATTCCTGTGCCTGATGAATTTTACCATTGACCCTCCGTATACAGTCAAGCCCGAAATTATTCATACCCCTGGCAAATTCTGACTTAAAGTTACCTTTATTCAACCAGCAAGTTTTGACACAGGCTTCTCCCAAAAGATAATAAGATGATGTACAAGAGGCATCATTGTGGGAAAAAAATATTTCTCAGCTTTTATTTACATTTGAAGAATTTGGCATGTCCAAAATTATTCATACCCTTTCTAAACTGTCACAGTCTTTGGGAAAATCCAAAGTTCTATACCATTCCAAATAGTCCAAGCTGTTCTAAAGCATCCAAATTACACTGATTCATTGAGAACAGCTGTTTTAATCAACTCAACAGGTGAAAAACAGAAGCTCTCTGCTGTTGGTTTGTGGACAGTCATGACTAAGACAAAGGAGCTCACTGAGGACCTGCGGCTGCGCATTGTGGCTGCTCACAAGTCAGGAAAGGGCTATAAGACCATATCTAAATGCTTTGAAGTTCCAGTGGCTACAGTGCAAAGTATTATTTAAAAATACAAGACGTTCCGCACTGTGAAAAATTTCAGAGGACGTGGTCGGAAGTCAAAATCGACACCTGTGCTGGCCAGGAGGATAGTGAGAGAGGTAAAAAAGGATCATCACTAAGGCCATCCTGATCATCAAAACATCTCAAGGCAGGCAGTCCAACGGACACTGCACACCGCTGGGTTCAACGGACGCAGACCAAGGAGGACACCACTTCCTTCGCTTAGCCCTTATAAATGCTCATCTGGACAAAGAAGAAGACTTCTGTACTTCTGTTTTATGGTCAGATGAAACAAAAACTGAATTGGCCACAATGATGTAGCCTTCATTTGCAGTAAAAAAGGAGAAGCCTTCAACCCTAAAAACACCATCCCCACTGTCAAACATGGTGGTGGGAACCCAATGTTTTGGGGTGTTTTTCAGCCGGTGGACCAGGGAACCTAATCACAGTAAACGGCACCATGAAAAAGGAGCAATACATCAAAATTCTTGACAACAACATCAGGCAGTCTGCAGAGAAACTTGGCCTTGGGCACCAGTGGACATTTCAGTACAACAACTACCCAAAAAGATTTGATAGCTGTAATAGCCAATAAAGGTTTTTCTATTGATTATTGAGAAGGGTATGAATGATTTTGGACATGCCACTTTTTGTTCAAATGTAAATAAAAGATGAGTAATATTTTTTTTCCACAATGATGTCTCTTGTACATCTTCTTATCTTCTGGGAGACGTCTGTGTCATTTCTAATAATAAAAAAAACTTGCTGGTTGAATAAAAGTAACATTAAGTCAGAATTTGCCAGGGGTATGAATAATTTGGGCTTGACTGTTTATCTGTAATATCAGACTTACTGTTTTGAACAAGTTCCTGCATCTTCTTCCAGACTCCGAAGGTCAGGTTTTTAAGGTGATCTGCCACATTAATCAAAGCTCCTGAAAGCATCGGCGGATCCTGCTGTGAACTCTGGGCTCTGGAATAACATTCAGTAGTCAAAACTTCAGGGAGTTCACAATCAAAGACACAAGTGACATGATGTCTTACTTACCTTTCCATTGTGGCATTAAAGTTCTGGAAAATATACAAAAATGTATTATCTTCTTAAATTATTAATATTTGGATACATTTGTTAAAACTTTTCAGCACAGGTTGACAGTATGAAATAGAGAAAATAAGGCATCAGCTCTCACATGTAGAAATGAGATGTCACTGGCGTTCATCTTCTCCTCGATGTCTTTTATTGTGTCTGATAGAGCTGAGATCTGTCTGTTCATCTCCTCAAGCTTCTCCTTCATCATCTGACTCTTCTGCTCTTCCTCCTTCCTCAGTGCAGTGATTGAAGCTTCTTCTTCATCTTGTAGAAACCGATGAAGCTTCTTAAACTGCTCATTAATCTGCTGCTCTGTGTGCTCAGCCTGACTCTGAACATAAAAACTATGAGAACCTAAACTGCATTTCCATAACAGATTACATATTTTCATAAGAAATATTGATGATTTGACTCCTGATCCTCACCTTGATGTGCTGGACTGTTTTTTCACAGTCTCCTTTATTTTTTTCTGTGTGTTCAAGCTTCTTTTGTAAGGATTTCAGTGCTGTTTTGAGTTCCTCCTTGAATTGAACAAAGTGCAAATAAATGATCGTTTGATCTCTAGGAGAACAGGTGATATATTTGCATGTTCTTTACATGTTCTTGTTACTCTCTGAATCTCTGGAATGACTCAAACACATCAATTCTGAATATTGTGTTTATTACCTTCATTGTGATTTTATGTTACCTTAATTACCCAGTCATAGACTTTCAAATTATTGTTTAGAATTAACTACTTTCCTTCTTATGCTGTTTATTTAAGAAAATATACTCTGGTATTACCTATTTGAACTGTATGTGAACCAAAAACGGTTGCTGGATATAGAGTAATTTATTGGGCTGCCATCTACCAGCATCATGAGGTATTACAATGATACACAGGTAAAATAAACCAACAAACCAAATATTGCTCTAACTTGCCTGTTTTAACCAGTTATGATTTCATTATTGTAGCAGACAAGACAAAATGTATCCTACCTTGTTAGATGAAACAACTTCATTGATGGGTCTGAAACTGTGATTTACATGTTTTTCTGAATCTCTGCACACAACACACACAGGCTGTTTATCATCCAAGCAGAAGAGTTTGAGTTTCTCATTGTGTAGACTGCAGACCTCCTCAGACCTTGAAGCACTTTCTACTGTGAAAGACTCGCATGCATTTTTTAACATCAGATTACAAGGAGGTCTATCTATTGAGGATCTTCTCCTGCAGACGGGACACTCCTGAGTACTTCTGGTTTTCCAGAACTGTTGAAGACACTCTTTGCAGACATTGTGACCACATGACAAAATAACAGGAAAACTGAAGATTTCACAGCACACTGGACATGTAAGATCTTCCACAGATACCGTTTTCACAGAAGCCATTCTCAGCTTTTCTCAAATTGAATGATTTTTTCTTTCACTTGATCTTCTTTGTTTTCATAAATAACCACCACAATCAACAGACCTGTTGTCTATTCTGTTCTCAGTCCAGTCAAAATATATGCCTAAAATATTTACTGTTTTCTCTCTTATCACTGAATCCTTTCTGCTTTCGTTCAAGAGTTGAGAAAAATGTCAATCTGTGGAACCAAAGAGAGAAATAATAATGGTCACTTCCTGGTTGTGAAAGAGGGAAGAGTTGATCATGATGATCTGGATGTTCTGGTATTTTGAGTCTTCTTTAGTTGATATTCAAGTTCCTGCAAAGAGAGCAAGTATGTGAATCGAAAAATAAGTGTTTGGTTAAACTCACTAGATGACTTACAGGAATTAAGTTTTGATGAGGTGAAACTGTTCTGTAGACAGACAACCATAAACATCTACAAGAAACTGTATTTGTTTTGATGCAAATATGTCCTTGCCCAATATAAAAAAGAGTGAAAATTTTTCTAATAGATTTTCAGTGGATTGTTTTCAATGAACTACTTGTATTCATGAAGATATGTATTTGGTAAAATGAATTCTGTACTCTCAATTTGTGAACTGTGTGTAAATTAAAAACAATACAAAGCACAGTGTTGCTACAGCTTGATATATTTTATTTTGCTGCCATCTGTCATCCTCACGAGGTATTTACAGTGATGCACTGACAGAAAATCCAACAAACCCAAAATTTCTCACACATCAGCCTCAACTTTTTAAAAATACACAGTGAAGCTACATTAAGGCACAACTGTAAACTAAACAACTGTAAATTATATTCAATGGTAACTGAATAAATAGAACAACAGTCTTGCCACTGTCTTATATGGAGCCCAGTTGGCTTCATTTTTTTTTATCCTCAAGACTAATGATGTTTCTATACTTTCTATACATTTTCCGATGATGTTTTCTATACTTCTATCATGTATTGATCATGAAGCCTTTGAAGATGCTATTAAAGTTCACTTTCAGAACAAAAAATTACAGATAATGTACTCACCCCCTTGTCATCCAAGATGTTCATGTCTTTCTTCAGTCGTAACATTTCAGGATTTCTCTCCATATAATGGACTTCTATGGTGCCCCCAAGTTGGAACATCCAAAATGCAGCTTCAAATGGCTCTAAACGATCACAGCCGAGGAAAGGCGGGTCTTATCTAGCAAAACGATTGGATATTTTCTAAAAAAAAAAAAATTTAAAAATGTATATAATTTTTAACCTAAACTGCTCATCTTGTCTAGATTTGTGTGTACGCTGTGTAGAAATAAAAAGTATACAAATTGTAAATGTTTTTTAGAAAATAACCAATCGTTTTGCTAGATAGGAACTTCTTCCTCGGCTGGGATCATTTAGAGCCCTTTAAAGCTGCATTTAAATTGAATTTTGGAAGTTCAAACTCAGGGGCACTATAGAAGTCCATTATATGGAGAGAAATCCTGAAATGTTTTCCTCAAAAAACAATTTCTTTACAACTGGAGAAAGAAAGACATGAACATCTTGGATGACAAGGGGGTGAGTACATCATCTGTTAATTTTTGTTCTGAAAGTGAACTACTCCTTTAACATTACTGAGCGAACAATTTCAGATAGCAGAAGAATTAGATTCATTTAGGTATAAGTTCATTCAGCTCAAGACTGAATGATATTGGTTTGAATGCAACGTCTGTTGTTACAACTACTTTCGCCGGTAATATTGTCAGAGGGACAGATCCATCAAAAGTATAAAAGAATGGAAAGACTTTTTCTGTGAAGGTGGTTGTCAGTGTGCGTAGATGTGTGTTAGTCACAGGATCACAGAATGATAGTTTTCCTCTGTCCCAGTCCAGCTCCAATCTCACCTTTTGAAGCTTTTCTATAACTGAAAATGGACGGTTGGGTTTCTTTGGGGATTGTGAGAAATATTTACCATCTTCATACCACATGCACCAGACATTGGTTTTAAAGAAAATGTCTCCTTTTCTTTGGTTTGATTCTGTGGTTACTCCAATAACCCACTCTGAATTGTCTCCAACTTCCACATCCCAGAAGTGTGTTCCTGAGTCAAAGCCCTCTGAACCCAGAACACAGGCATATTCATCAAATCTCTCTGGATTATCGGGAACTGGTTGATGCATCTCGCTGCTTTTCAGACTGGTCAGATCATCAGACAGGATCAGATATGTATTCGCAGTGTTTGGATCCAAAATCACAGGCGCTGATGAGAGATACAAACAACAGGTGATTTTAATTTAAGGCTTATTTAATCAGTATGATCCAATATTCATCCATGACTTTAAATACTGGGGTCAAGTTTGGGGGTGAATGTTTATCCTACATATCCTTCATATCCTGCATATGTTTTATCTACAACATATTAGACTCACTGTTTTGAACAAGTTCCTGCATCTTCTTCCAGACTCTGAAGGTCAGGTTTTTCAGGTGATCAGCCACATTAATCAAAGCTCCTGAAACCATCTGTGGATCCTGCTGTGCACTCTGGGCCCTAGAATAATCATTTAATAGTCAGAACTGCAGTTTGAGTCCACAATCAAAAATATGAGCGACACAATGTCTCAATTACCTTTCCATTGTGACATTAAAGCTCTGAAAAATATACAAAACAAGTATGTCATGTCAAAAGAGCTTCTCAAAACAGGTGGAAAGTTTGACTGTGCTGGGGAATAAGTAAGTGTTGTGCATAAGAAGAAATATTCAGTTCTTACTAGTAGAATTGAGATCTCACTGGCATTCATCTTCTCCTCGATGTCTTTTATTGTGTCTGATAGAGCTAAAATCTGTCTGTTCATCTCCTCAAGCTTCTCCTTCATCATCTGACTCTTCTGCTCTTTCTCTTTCTTCAGTGCAGTGATTGAAGCTTCTTCTTCATCTTGGAGGAATTGATGAAGCTTCTTGAACTCCTCTTTAATCTGCCGCTCGGTGTGCTCAGCCTGTGTCTGAAATAATATGCATTCCCATATAACAGGTTGCATTTTTTTATTCTGTGTTGAAAAAATGATCATTTCACTCCTGATCCTCACCTGGATGTGCTGGACTGTTTCATCACACTCTCTTTTATTTGTTTCTGTGTGTTCAAGCTTTTCTTGTAAGGACTTCAGTGCTATATTAAGCTGCTCCTTGAATTTAACAAAGTAAAAATTTGTGAAATTGCAGTTTTTGTTAGACCCAATTATGTTTTTTTTTTTTTTTTTGTAGGGAACAAGATAAATGTGTCCTACCTTGTAGGATGGAACAACTTCATTGATGGGAATGAAACTGTGATTCGCATATTTTTCTGAATCTCTGCACACAACACACACAGGCTGTTTATCATCCAAGCAGAAGAGTTTGAGTTTCTCATTGTGGAGACTGCAGACCTCCTCAGAGCCTGAAACACTTTCGGCTGTGAATGACTCGCACAAGTTCTTTAACACCAGATTACAAGGAGGTTCATCTCTTGAGGATCTTCTCCTGCAGATGGGACACTCCTGAGTGTTGCCGATTTTCCAGAACTGTTGAAGACACTCTTTACAGATACTGTGACTACATGACAGAAGAACGGGAGTCTTGAAGATTTCAAAGCACACTGGACAATTAAGATCTTCTGCAGATACTATTTTCACAGAAGCCATTCTCAGCTTTTGAATAAATTTCACTTTCTCTTTCTCTTCTTCGTCTTAAATAATAGGAATCGTTTCCTTGTAAGTTTTGAAGGGAGGAGCGGATCATGCCCTGTTTTCCACCTTATTTTTCAACGCGGAAGTAAGCTGTTATGTGAATGTGGACTTCCTGCTCATAAGCCGCCATCGGGAAATAACGAGAAGAATAACAAAGTGCAGTAAAGGGTACAACTGTTTGCACGACAAACCACTGTCATCATAATTAAGATACTATATTAAAATAAATGGTCAGACACAACTGTTTGCAATATCTAGCAGCAAAACGAGCTCTTTGTACAGCAAAACATAACTGGAAGCGATGAGACTATAAACCTCACATGAAACTTTCAAATGGCCGCGTCACTCTTATGGGAAAAATAAGTTGAAAAAAAGTTTTGATTTGTTTTTCTTGAGGGAAATAGGGGAACATGTTGGGGACATGGTCGGTTCACTTAATTTTGACGTGGCCAAGACATAAGTACACAAACTTGCGTGACTAAAACAAATGGATATATTGATACTTTATTTTGAATTAAGAATCACAAAAAAACTGTAGACAGGATTCAAATTAAGCTTGTTTTATCAACACTGAGTTTTAAAAGAATATATAAAACATAAAATAAAATAGGACTACAAGAAAACATACCAATCCCATTTTACATTCATCGTTTCTTTATTTAATTATTACTTGTGTAGCCTGTTTTTGTCAAAAAAAAAAATGAAGTGACCCCCTTTTATACTTATAGGATAACTGTTTCAAATTAACAACCTTTATTCTTGTGCTGTACATTTGACATAATATTATCTGAGATCGGTTATTTGTATTTGTGAACCAAAAATATTACAATGCACACTGTAGCTCTTTATAGCTTATTCAGACATTTGATTTTGCTGCCATCTACCAGCATCTCAAGGTATTACAGTGGTAGCTACATTGAAAAATAAACCAGCATTGTACAGTACAGGTAAATAATAAAAAATGAGAAAATAGAAATAGGTCCCACATCCTCCAGAGAAAGGAATAACTTCATTAGTTAATTAATTCATATTTTATGTCTCTTGAAAGCCCTCTCTTTGGAACAGCTTTGTTGCTGGTAAAGTCTCTGATTTTATAGTATTGATGTGAGTTTGCTAGTTGGTCTCCTCAAGGACAGTTTTTCCCAACACGAGCCTGTGTGATGCCCAGCTTTTCTTCTCTATGGAGGTTTATGTTCATCTAATTGACCATAGTATGTCTCATGGTTCTTAACAATCTTCAGCTTAATTTTAGGACCATTTTCAGAACAGGTGACTTTTTAAAAAGTTTTCTAATCAGGCCCCAGCGAGGATCGAACTCGCGACCCCTGGTTTACAAGACCAGTGCTCTAACCACTGAGCTATGGAGCCTCGCCTGATGGCTGTCAATCATGTAAGTGACATAAAGAGCTCGCATTGAGTTAGCATAACAAAGACACACCTACTGGGCAGACAGCCTAAGATGTCTTAACAGATGCTTTAATGGTTTGAGGAAAAAGTCAAAGCTTAAGGTGTGAATCTGTTGGAGGAGGGCTCTAGTAGTTGGTGGGGCCTTTTATTGGTGTAACACAGAATCCCTGCACATGTATGCATATTCTTACATAATTGAAAACACAAATATAAATCAATACTCAAGCTGTTTTAGTCTGACATGATGATACTCAGCCCAAACAACAGCCAGGCCACTTTCTTGTATCTCAACAGAATTAATTTGTTTAAAAAGTGAGGTTTTTATGTACATAGACACTGTTCTGAAGGAGAAGTAGTAGCTGTGTATAAATAAGGTGAAGACAAACTTGACAGTTCTAGAGATCCCAATAAAAGTCACTCAGTATTACAGTCAGAATTAAAGAGTTCAATAGAATCAGATTCATTTGACTGTAAGTGCTGAGGGAGGATGTTAAATCAAGTCCAGAAATGTAAGGACCCAACTAATAAGGGGACCCAAATAATCATGTAACTCGCATTAAAATATGGTTTAAATGAGTATAGCTGAATACATAACTATACTGATTCACAAGATGATGAACATACCCAGACTGCAGCTTTGATCTTCATTTCGACTAGGTCTACGTATTATCTGCAAAAAAACGTTTTACATGCGCTGGATTGTCAGTACACTCACTGGATCTCGGATTGAACAGGACAACAACCTTTCTCTTCTATTTTTTCTTTATTTTTCACAACTGTTCAAATTGAACTGAACTTCATCACACAACGGTTGAACTGAACTGAATGCAACACAACAACTGAACAGAACTGACTTAAAGTGCTACAGTCATGTAACATGTGATTGTTTATTTTGCTTATTTTGAGTTTGATGAACTTCTGTGAGAAAAAATAGTTAATTCATAAAAATTAGCAAATCCTAAATAGGTATAATCAATTAAATAACCTTTACTAATACTAACCTTAATAAACCAACAAAAACAAGTGGATCCACTACACTATTAACACACTTTTTATATTTATTAAAAAACAAAATTTAATAAAAAAGAAGAGTTCACTTTTATAACATTTGTGTTTTAGTAAAGTGCCAGCTTTTTTTTTTTTTATTTAAGATCTGTTCTCCATTCTGATTTTGTGTTTGTTTCCCCACTCTGTGAGAACCTATAAACCCACATCAATTGTAAAGTAAAAACGGACAACAGGCTTGCAGCTGTTTTATATGGAGCCCAACTTATTAAATTTGTTTGTTAACGTATTACACAAAAAAGTCCAAACATAAATATTACAGTCTCTGTTTAAAATAAATGGCAGTGCTTTTGCAAGATAGAGGTATTTGTCAGAATGCTTGGGTTCAATCAATCAGACAAAATTGCAATGTTTTTTTCTCGACAGGTAAGCTAAACTCAAAGTTAAAAGCATTCCTAAAATGTTCAACCATTTCTTGAGAGCAGTCGACTTTTACCTGTTGAGACATGCCTTTCCTTTAATAGACTTTTATAGACCTGTAATAGCTGTTTAAAATGGCTTAATTATCAAAAAAGATAACATTTCACATCAGCTCACCAATAGGGTGATCATATCCTTAGAAACTATCCCGATTGCAGAATGAGACTTAAAAACTTTACATGCAAAAAGTTATAAAACGTGTTTAGCGTCTTGACCATGAAGGTCAAGTTAGACTTGTTAAGAGTAAGACGATGGTACTAGAGATGCTTAATACAAGAAATAAATATAGCATTAACCTACAACACTCACTATGACACTGTAAAATCAGATTAATTTGACTGTAATAAGTTCACTTAGGAGTTTAAGACTGAAGACTACACACAAACCGAGATTAATTGCAGCCAGTTAAATCACTTCCACAAACTTGACTGGACTCCAACAACCACTTTAGGCGGTAATATTTTTAGAGGGAAGGTTTCATCACGACTATAAAAGAATGGAAAGATTTTCTCTGTGAAGGTGGTTGTCAGCGTGTGCAGATGTTTGTTCCTTACTGCATCACAAAATGATAGTTTTCTTCTGTCCCAGTCCAGCTCCAATCTCACCTTCTGAAGCTTCTCTTTAACTAAAAAGGGGTTGTTGGGGATCTCTGGGGATTGTGAGAAATATTCATCAGCTTTGTACCAAACACACCAGACACTGGTGTTAAAGAAATCTGCTCCCTTCCTTTGGTTTGATTCTGTGGTTACTCCAATAATCCACCATGAATTGTCTCCAACATCCACATCCCAGAAGTGTGTTCCCGAGTTAAAGCCCTCTGAACCCAGAACACAGGAATATTTATCAAATCTCTCTGGATTATCAGGAACCAGTTGCTGTGTCTTGCTGCGTCTCAGACTGGTCAGATCATCAGACACAGTCAGACGTGGATGTGCAGTATTTGGGTCTAGAGTCACAGGAGCTGATGAGAGATACAAACATTATGCTTTAATTCAGATGTTCATTTAAAGGGGACATAGGATGCAAAATACACTTTTACATTGTGTTGATACATAAATGTGTCTTAGCAGTGGGTGGACACAACCACCATACAATAATAAAAAATCCATTTATGTTTTTTTAATCCCTAAAAAACCTAAACATTTTCAATTATCAAGCTGTTTTGATTTTTTGAGCAGTATGACGTCATATTGCTCAAGTCCCACCCATGGCTGCTGATGGACTGTCCTGTATTAGTGTAGAATTCCCAGCGGAACAGATGCATTTTACTCTCAGGAATTGATGTTTATAAAAGATTTAATTTCCAAAAAACAACATAAGAGCTGCATAAACACATTAAACGTCATTAAACATCTGCCTGCAAATTGTGTAAAAATGCCCATTACTAATAAACACACATTTGCCTACACAATTAATAGTGTGTAAATCACATTGTAGTATACAGACCTTGCCTTACTGCACTTTAGTAAGCCTGAATAATATGAATTATTTTAACACTGACAGTAATACTTAATGTAGATAAAACACCTACCAAAAATGAGTTTTTAACAATTGACAAACTTCTTTCAAAGTACTATCTGGATGACCTATATTTTATAAATTACCACAATCTCCTTTTAAAGTGCAATATGAACTGAGCACAAATTAATGAATTTCGGTACAACTGACGATCTCAATTTAAAGAGAAAAACTATCTATCTGAAATGCAAACCAAGAGAAACAAAAACACTAAAGAGACAATAATACATTATGTTCTGCTTAAGAGAGTAATAATGAATCAAACACTCTGTGAAAAACAACATTAACAAATGAACTGGTCATCACTGATATTCGAAATCTGCATATATGATAATGACCTGCTAAACGTTCTAACGAGTTCGCTAAATAAACACTTCAAAGCCTCTCAAAGCTTAACACATAGATTGAACATAAACAGTGCCTTGTGCCCTTCATCAGCCAGGAGCTAAGAGGTAGGGAGAAACCTTTTAAACATACACAGCGTGTACCTAAACGTTCGTGTTTCTTCTCCAATAGCGTTAATCAGAATGAAGCTTCACGAAGAAAGTTTGCCAATGTACACCTGATGTATACAGTCGTGGCCAAAAGTTTTGAGAATGACACAAATATTAGTTTTCACAAAGTTTGCTGCTAAACTGCTTTTAGATCTTTGTTTCAGTTGTTTCTGTGATGTACTGAAATATAATTACAAGCACTTCATACGTTTCAAAGGCTTTTATCGATAATTACATGACATTTGTGCCAAGAGTCAGTATTTGCAGTGTTGGCCCTTCTTTTTCAGGACCTCTGCAATTCGACTGGGCATGCTCTCAATCAACTTCTGGGCCAAATCCTGACTGATAGCAACCCATTCTTTCATAATCACTTCTTGGAGTTTGTCAGAATTAGTGGGTTTTTGTTTGTTCACCCGCCTCTTGAGGATTGACCACAAGTTTTAAGATCTGGGGAGTTTCCAGACCATGGACCCAAAATTTCAATGTTTTGGTCCCCAAGCCACTTAGTTATCACTTTTGTCTTATGGCACGGTGCTCCATCATGCTGGAAAATGCATTGTTCTTCACCAAACTTTTGTTGGATTGTTGGAAGAAGTTACTGTTTGGAGGGTGTTTTGGTACCATTCTTTATTCATGGCTGTGTTTTTGGGCAAAATTGTGAGTGAGCCCACTCCCTTGGATGAGAAGCAACCCCACACATGAATGGTCTCAGGATGCTTTACTGTTGGCATGACACAGGACTGATGGTAGTGCTCACTTTTTCTTCTCCGGACAAGCCTTTTTCCAGATGCCCCAAACAATCGGAAAGAGGCTTCATCAGAGAATATGACTTTGCCCAGTCCTCAGCAGTCAATTCGTCATACTTTTTGCAGAAGACCAATCTGTCCCTGATGTTTTTTTTGGAGAGCAGTGGCTTCTTTGCTGCCCTTCTTGACACCAGGCCATCTTCCAAAAGTCTTCGCCACACTGTGCGTGCAGATGCGCTCACACCTGCCTGCTGCCATTCCTGAGCAAGCTCTGCACTGGTGGCACTCCGATCCCGCAGCTGAATCCTCTTTAGGAGACGATCCTGGCGCTTGCTGGACTTTCTTGGACGCCCTGAAGCCTTCTTAACAATGCAGTGGAAAGTTTTTTTCGGGATTAAGTTAATTTTCATGGCAAAGAAGGACTATGCAATTCAATTGATCACTCTTCATAACATTCTAGAGTATAGGCAAATTGCTATTATAAAAACTTAAGCAGCAACTTTTCCAATTTCCAATATTTATGTAATTCTCAAAACTTTTGTCCACGACTGTACACACACATCGCTATTCCATGACAACAGCGCCCTCTACGGACGGAGCTAAAGGTGTCAGTGACTGGGGGATTGGCTGTTTTGTATTTGGATGTACATAAGAGTCTTTATTTTCTCCCAAAATCAGAGCCACTGAGGATGCAGTGGATTAGTTTGGTTTTTGATGGTAATGTGCCACCGAATACATCTAAATTCTTTTATTTCTACGCAAATAATTTCTGAAAGAGGGACAGTTCAAGGCAGATTTTGCTAAAAAGTTCGAACTCAAGGATGGATCAGTACCCACTGTTTGTGATTCAGCTGCACCTTCAGTAGAAGTAATGCTGCATTCACACCATATCGTAATTACTATAATGTCAAGATGACAAGACGTGGCTTTCTACTTGGAGCTGTTCAAAGCTTTAAACTTGAAACTATCATGCTATCAATGTTTACATTGCATATGTTTACACTATGTCACTATATATCTTAGCTCTTTGAAAGACTCACTGTTTTGAACAAGTTTCTGCATGTTCTTCCAGACCCTGAAGGTCAGGTTCCTCAGGTGATCTGCCACATTAATCAAAGCTCCTGAAAGCATCTGTGGATCCTGCTGTGTACTCTGGGCTCTGAAATAACATTCAACAGTTAAAACTCTAGTAAGTGTAGTGAGTTCACAATCCAAAAACACAAGTGACACAACAGTTCACTTCACTTACCTTTCCATTGTGGCTTTAAAACTCTGCAAAATATGAACAAAATTATTTATTAAGCAATCAATCAATATCTGCATTAATTGTGCAATTAATTGTCTTAAAAGAGTAGTTCACTTTCAAAACAAAAATGTACAGGTAATGTGCTCACCCCCTTGTCATCCAAGATGTTCATGTCTTTCTTTCTTTAGTCATAAGAAAATTATGTTTTTTGAGAAAAACATTTCAGGATTTCTCTCTATATAATGGACTTCTATGGCTCCCCGAGTTTGAACTCCCAAAATGCTGTTTCAAAGGGTTCTAAATGATCCCAGCCGAGGAAAGAAGGGTCTTATCTAGCAAAATGATCTGTTATTTTCTAAAAAAAAAAAAAATACAATTTATATACTTTTTACCCTCAAATGCTCTAACTCTGTGTGTATTTTCTCTTCCAACTTCAAAATCATCCTTCATCACTGTTATACCTTTTTTTGTAAAGGGTGTTTGGTCTTATTTGCACATGAACTTTGTAAACACTGGGTCGGTACTTCTGCAGCGATGTAGGGCGATTTTGAAGTTGGAGGAAAAAATGAGATGGGAGTTTTCTGACATACCCTAACTGTCATGAACCGGAATACACAGAGTACACACAGAGCTAGGCAAGACGAGCATTTGAGATTAAAAAGTAAATAAGTTGTAAATGTTTTTTGGAAAATAACCCATCGTTTCGCTAGATAAGACCCTTCTTCCTCGGCTGTGGTCATTAAGAGCCTGTCTGAAGCTGCTTTTAAACTGCATTTTGGAAGTTCAATCTCAGTGGCACCTTGGAAGTCCATTATAAGGAGAGAAATCCTGAAATGTTTTCCTCAAAAAACATAATTTCTTTACGCCTGAAGAAAGAAAGACATGAACATCTTGGATGACAATGTGGTGAGTACATTATGTGTAATTTTTTGTTCTGAAAGTGAACTACTCCTTTAAAGGAGTTTCTCAATACAGGGTAAGACTTTGACTGGACAATAAGCAAGTTGTCTTGAGCACAAGAAAAAATATTCAGTTCTCACATGTAGAAATGAGATGTCACTGGTGTTCATCTTGTCCTCTATATCTTTAATTGTGTCTGATAGAGCTGAGATCTGTTTGTTTATCTCTTCAAGCTTCTCCTTCATCACCTGAGTCTTCTGCTCTTCCTCTTTCCTCAGGGCAGTGATTGAAGCTTTTTCTTCATCTTGCAGAAACTGATGAAGCTCCTTAAAGTCGTCTTTAATCTGCCACTCGGTGAGCTCAGCCTGAGACTAAACATAAAAACAGAAATATTCACGTGTTTTTATACTGTATAGATTACATTTATGTCCATATAAATTGTGTTTAAAGAATTGAGAATTTGACTCTCACCTTGATTTGCAGAACTGTTTTATTATACTCTCTTTTCATTTTGTCAGAGTGTTTAAGCTTCTCTTGTAAGGACTTCAGTGCTGTTTTGAGCTGCTCCTTGAATTTAACAGTGAAACAGTGAAAATCTGTTAGATTGCAGTTTTTGAGAGATGACATGATATGTTTGCATGTTGTTGCATGTCTTTATTACACTCTGTCTCTCTGAAATAAAAAAATAAAATACAATTCTGGATATAGAAATTAATTATGATATCATTACTTCCAGTAAAGAAGTGAATGTGTCCTACCTTGTAAGATGGAACAAGTTCATTGATGGGGCGGAAACTGTGATTTACATGTTTTTCTGAATCTCTGCACACAACACACACAGGTTGTTCATCATCCAAGCAGAGAAGTTTGAGTTTCTCATTGTGGAGACTGCAGACCTCCTCAGACTCTGAAGTCTTTTCTTCTGTCAGTGACTCGCATAGATTTTTTAACACCAAATTACAAGGAGGGTAGAGTTTTGAAGATTTTCTCCTGCAGATGGGACAATCCTGAGTATTCCTGGTTTCCCAGAACTTCTGAAGACATTCTTTACAAACACTGTGACTGCATGACAGGAAAACAGGACCTATGAAGATTTCACTGCACACAGGGCAAGAAAGATCATCCACAGATACTGTTTTCACCAAAGCCATTCTCAGCTTTCAAATCCAATGATGACTTGTCTTTCACTTTCTCTTCTTGTGCTTCATAAATAACCAGGTCTGCTGTATGTTCTAGTAGAGTTTCAGTCCAGTAGAATTACCATCCTTTTTGTTAGTTTATCTGTCTACATCGCTAAATCCATTTTGATAAGTTGAGATAAGTCACCCTATGACACCAAAGAGAGAAATCCTTCCTGATTCTTTTTGAAAGAAGGTGGAGTTGATTATCTGGTCTGTCTGGTTTTTTTAATCTTCTTTTGTTGATTTTAATCAAGTTTGTCCTGTAAGGGAGTTAAGTATGTGAATCAAGAAATGATTTAACAACTGCACAAGTTGAATTATACTGGTGAATTTAGCATCTTATATCATGTTTCTTTTCTGACGTGCTGTCATACAGTTTGTTGGATTCATAAGTTATTGCTCTTTATGGATGTTTATGGCTGTTTTGTAAGCTTGATTTGTTACTCAGCTATAAAATGACCCCAAAACTCATAGACTTAGGTTTTTATTGGACTGAATAAAACAATTTTTATTCTTGTGCTAAATATTGGACACAATATTTACTGAGTTCACTTATATTTGTATCTGAAGGCTATTTCAGTTAAAAGAAAATTGGCATCGAAGGAGCATAAATTCATCTATGATTTTTAAAGGAATAGTTCACCCAAAAATGAAAATTTTATGTTTATCTGCTTACCCCCATGACATCCAAGATGTAGGTGACTTTGTTTCTTCAGTAGAACACAAAGATTTTTAACTCAAACCGTTGCAGTCTGTCAGTAATATAATGACAGTCAATGGGACCCTCTGCTTTTAGAGTCAAAAAAACATACACAGACAAAACCAAATTAAACCCTGTGGTTTTTGACGATACATTGAGGTCTTAACACACGAAACAATCGGTCTGTGCAAGAAACTGAACAGTATTTATATCATTTTTTACCTCTGATCCACCGCAATGTCTAACTGTCCTGAGCACGTTCACAATAGCTGATGCTTGACGAAGAGCAAGTGACCATAACTTTAGTCGATCAGGCTCAAAAGTTGGGAGTTGGGAGCAAGCAAACATAATCTTGTAGTTTATAATTGGTTACAACAATCAGGATAAGCACAAGTATTTGCCATTTTGAGTATAGCCATCGTACCCACAGTCTTTCTGTGTAAACAATGAGTGACGTATATGCACAGCATAGACAGGTCAGATCTTCAGACAGAATAAGGTGTTTATTTGCACTGTTTGGGTCCAGAGTAACAGGAACTGATGAGAGATAAAAACATCATATGCTTTTATTCAGATGTTCATTTAATCAACACAAGTAAACCGATTGTTTTTGCTGATTCATTTTCTGGCAATTCCATCTAACTTTGGTGTGTGTTGATATAGATAGACCTCTCGTCTGAAATATCTTAGATCTTTAAAAACACTTACTGTTTTGAACAAGTTCCTGCATCTTCTTCCAGACTCTGAAGGTCAGGTTAATTAGATGATCGGCCACATTAATTAAAGCTCCTGAAAGCATCTGTGGATCCTGCTGTAAACGCTGGGCTCTGAAAAAACATCCACTAGTCAGAACTGCAGTTTGAGTTCACAATCAAATACACAAGTGACACGACAGCTCTCTTACCTTTCCATTGTGACAATGTTCTGGAAAATATACAAAATTCATTATCACCTTAAACTAATGTGTCATATAAATGTATCAAATGAGCTTCTTAATACAGCGTAAAAGTTTGAAATAAAAAAATTTCAGTTCTCACATGTAGAAATGAGATGTCACTGGTGTTCATCTGCTTCTCTATGTCTTTTATTGTGTCTGATAGAGCTGAGATCTGTCTGTTCATCTCCTCAAGCTTCTCCTTCATCATCTGACTCTTCTGCTCTTCCTCCTTCCTCAATGCAGTGACCGAAGCTTCTTCTTCATCTTGTAGAAACTGATGAAGCTTCTTAAACTCCTTCTTAATCTGCCGCTCTGTGTTCTCAGCCTGAGTCTAAGGAAAAAAGGCTTAAGTGTCACCTGATCCTTCAAGAATCATTCTAATATCCTGAATTATTATTAGTGTTGAAAACAGTTTAATGTGCTTTATATTTTTTGCAACCTGTTATACCTTTCAGGATTTTTTGATTATTTTTTAAATCACTTTTTATCACTATAACATATCCTTGCTGAATAAAGCATTAATTTCTTAACAAAAAATAAAAAGGGAAAAAATATGTAATGACCCCAACATTTTGAATGGTACTGTTACAAAACTACATTGTTACAAAATGTATATACAATTTGTATAAAAACTAAACTGATCAGGTATATTTGATCACTACCAATTAAATACTCACCTTGATGTGCTGAACTGTTTTGTCACACTCTTCTTTAATTCTTTCTGTGTGTTCAATCTTCTCTTGTAAAGACGCAAGTGTTCTACTGAGTTGATCCTAGAATGTAAGTTTAAAATCTTAAATTAAAACATTTGCCTGTTTTATAGGCTGTTATATGTAGGCCTACATACAGTGCTTACAGTGCAAAATGGCAAAATATGACAAAAGATAACGGTTAAATAAAAAGCCAAACTAGGCTGTCAAATTTTATAATTCATGATCATAGCTCTTATTTATACCTGTGGTCACCTGTATGAACTAGATTGGAACAGACTTCCAACATTATTACAGCATTTCTATATAGTGAGGGACTGCTTTAGCACATGATATGAGAGAGATGACCCTTACCTTGTATGATGAAACTACTTCTTTGATAGGGCGGAATTGGTGATTGGTATGTTTTTCTGAATCTCTGCACACTAAACAAACAAGATGTTTATCCTCTAGACAGAACAGTTTGAGGGGCTCATTGTGCAGAGTGCAGACCTCCTCAGACCCTGATGAAGATACTTGACGTTTCTTCTCTGTAAAGGACTCACATAAGTTTTTTAACATAAGATTACAAGGTGGATCATTCCTTGAGGATCTTCTCCTGCAGACGGGACACTCCCGAGTACTCCTGGTTTTCCAGAACTGTTGAAGACATTCTTTACAGACATTGTGACCACATGACAGAAGAACAGGAAAACGTACTCGGTTACTAACGTAACCTCGGTTCTCTCTAGAGAGGGAACGAGTACTGCGTAAGAAGTATCTTACGCTAGGGGAAAATCCTTTTCTGCGAGATATTGAAGCCAAAAATTATCCTTAATTTTGAAATAATGTAAAGCGCGTTGCAGCAGCATACAGACATAGGCGAAACAGCTTGCGCGCCTATTGGCTGCTCTGCGGCAACTGCAGCAGCCTATTAGAGCGAGGCCTGACGCGACGCCAGATCCAATGGGGGCATTTTGCGCCCTTTGCGTCGCTTCGCGCCCTTTTCGTAGCTTCCCGCCTAAAAGGGCGTGGTCTAGACCTATAAATATCGCTCATAGGCAGCTATTATCTGGTTTTTCATCATCAAAGCAACCAGAGCGTGCGCATGCACGGCAAGATACGCAGTACTCGTTCCCTCTCTAGAGAGAACCGAGGTTACGTTAGTAACCGAGTACGTTCTCTTACAAGAGGGAACGAGTACTGCGTAAGAAGTATCTTACGCTAGGGGACCCAGTGTAAAACGCCGTGCATGCTGAGATCTGACACCAAAGACCCAAGGGCGAAAGCCCGGGGTTCATACAGTTCATAATCACCTATGGAACTCACAGGGAGTCCGGGGAAGAGGGAGGGGCAATGCCGCACTCTTCCACATAGTGCAGCGTCACTCAGACGCTAAGTAAACGTACATACAGGGCGGGGTTACGGCCTGAGCTGACGTAAGAATAAGGGTCTTCACACAGTTTGCTCAGACACATCTTGTGCTATCACTTTCACTGTCGACCCTAGAGCTGTGCTCAGTAGACGCAGCATTCCGAGCTGATAACATCAGGTCAGACAACACTGAACATCTAGACTGACAGCAATCTGGCCTGTAAGGCGGGAACCTCCAGGTTGTAAAACCTTATAAATGTAGACGGAGAGGCCCAGCCCGCCGCCGTACAAATATCTTGCAAGGCAATCCCACTCGACCACGCCCACGATGAGGCCACGCCCCTCGTGGAATGTGCTCTGACACCTAGCGGGCACTGCATGCCCTTGGAAGCAAGCATATGCCAACGCAATAGCATCAACTATCCATCTGGATAAGCTCTGTTTCGACGCGGCCAGTCCCTTGGGACGCCCGTAAAACGAAACAAAAAGCTGCTCTGTCTGTCTAAAAGCAGACGAGCGAGACACGTAAGCTCGTAATGCCCTGACTGGGCATAGGAGGCTCGCGTCCGTTTCCTCATCATTGACCGGTAGGGCTGACAGCGCGATGACCTGTGCCCTAAACGGTGTGTTGAGGGATTTTGGAACGTAACCATGTTTGTGTTTGAGTATGACTTTAGAGTCATTAGGTCCAAATTCCATGCACGTCGCGCTCACAGAGAGTGCGTGCAAATCCCCTATGCGCTTCACTGAAGCGAGAGCCAGCAGAAACACGGTCTTAAGAGACAGGTATTTCAAATCAATAGTCTGCAGAGGCTCGAATGGTCCACCTTTCATGGCCTCTAGTACCACAGAAAGGTCCCATACGGGGACTGTGGGAGGTCTGGGGGGATTTAGTCTTCTAGCTCCCTTCAGGAAGCGAATAACTAAATCGTTCCTTCCTATTGACTGACCTAGCGTTGTGCTCGAGAACGCTGTTATGGCCGCCACATAGACTTTGAGCGTGGACGGGGTTCTGCCCTTGTCCAGCAGCTCTTGTAGAAAGGAAAGCACCTCAATCACACCACAGTTAGTGGGTGACGAGCCGCGAGCTGCGCACCAGCCCGAAAACACTGACCATTTTGAGGAATAGAGCCGTCTCGTAGACGGGGCTCTAGCCTGCGTGATCGTGTTTAATAGTCCTTTAGGGAGTTCATCATATATTCGCTGGTGGCCCAGACATGAAGGGACCACAGCTCTGGGTGAGGGTGCCAAATCGAGCCGCTGGCCTGAGAGAGAAGGACTCTCCTCACTGGTATCGGCCACGGGACAGTGCTCGTCAGCTGCATCAGCGCTGGGAACCAGGGCTGGTTTTCCCAAAACGGCGTTATCAGCAGTATTGAACATCCTTTTTCGCTGACCCTCTCTATCACCTGAGGTAGGAGAGAGACGGGGGGAAAAGCATAGAGATGACGGCGGGGCCATTCGTGGGCCAGCGCGTCTCTGCTTTTTGAGTAAAATTCCAGACAGTGAGCGTTGTTCGGAGACGCAAACAGGTCTACTTCCGCTCTGCCGAATTTCTTCCACAGTAGTTGTACTGTCTGTGGGTGTAGAGACCATTCGCCTGCTGGAACATTGTTCCTGGACAGTCTGTCTGGCCCTATGTTTAGAAGCCCCGGCACATGCGCTGCTTTCAGCGAGCGCAGGTTGCGCTGAGCCCATACCAGGAGGCGTTCTGCAAGTCTGTATAGGTTTTTGGACCTGAGACCGCCCTGGCGATTTATATAGGAAACCACTGACATGTTGTCCGAGCGGACTAATACATGGTTTCCTTTTATTTGGGGACAGAAGCGCATCAGCGCGTTCTGTGCTGCCAACATTTCGAGGCAGTTGATATGCAGGAGCTTTTCCCGTTCTGACCACTGGCCAAAAGACGGTCTGCCCTCGAGCAGAGCCCCCCATCCCGAGGTGGACGCGTCCGTAGACACCACTTTTATTCTCGAGGAAGTCCCCAGGCTTACACCTAACTGGTACCAGTCGATTGCTCTCCACGGATTCAGGGCTGTGACACATTACTGATTGACCGTGATACGAAGCCGACCGGGCGCCCACGCTTGACGCGGGACGCGCGCTTTCTGCCAGAACTGCAGTGGGCGCATACATAGCAGACCCAGCTGCAGAACTGATGACGCTGAGGCCATGAGACCCAGCATTTTCTGAAATTTTTTGAGCGGGACAGACGCGCCGCAGCGGAACGAGCCCGCTGTGCGCTGAATGTCTGCTGCGCGCTGTGGTGACAGCCGCGCTATCATTGACAGCGAGTCCAATTCTGTGCCCAGGAAGGAAGTTTTCTGACTGGGGGATAGTGAGCTCTTCGCCCAATTGACTCTGAGACCCAAATTCTCGAGGTGATCAAGTAACATGGGCGTATGCTGTACAAGCACTGAGCGAGACTGCGCTAGAATCAGCCAATCGTCCAAATAGTTCAGTATGCGCACGCCTTTCAGTCTGAGAGGAACGAGCGCTGAGTCCATGCACTTCGTAATGTACGGGGTGCCTGGGACAAACCGAACGGCAGGACTGTGTACTGATATGCCTGGCCCTCGAAGGCGAGTCTCAAAAATCGCCTGTGACGTGACGCTATCTGTATTTGAAAATACGCGTCTTTCAGATCCATTGACACGAACCAGTCTCCTTGGCGAACTTGCGCGAGGATTTTTCTGGTCGTGAGCATCCTGAACCGACGCTTCACCAACGCTTTGTTCAGTTTCCTTAGATCTAATATGGGTCTGTGACCCCCGTCTTTTTTCGGTACCAGGAAATATCTGCTGTACAGCCTCCCTTCGCTTTGAGCTTGAGAAAGGGGCTCTATGACCCCTTTGCTCAATAGTTTCGCCACTTCGGCTCGAAGCAGGTGTGCTGCTTCTGTCTGCATTGTGGTCTCGACGCGCGCTGTATAGCGGCGCGGACGTCGGTGAAACTGTAGCGAATAGCCTCCTTTTATAATGTCCAGCACCCATTTCGAGACCCCTGGAAGCTTTTCCAATGCGTTTGCATGAATAGCTAGAGGCTGAATACGAAGCGCGCTCCGTTCTTTCATTAACGGAGTGGTTTCGGTATGCTGTGGCACCAGAGACGTGCTCGTGACATTCGGGGCGTGGGGCACGCTGATAGCGGGAACTATTATGTCTGTGTGTGTATGTGGATGTGTGGCAACAGGCACATTTAACACACTGCAAACACCGTTCGCCTGCATACACGTTAGTTTCGTTTGTACAGAAACCTTTTGACGTGCATAATGTGATGTCTGTGAGCACTGTTAAGTGGACACGTTTACCACATGTGAAGCGCAATCGATCTGAGCCGATTTTATGTTCGCAGGGTCTGTATGACAGGTTGTGCTTGTGTGTAGAAATGAGCACTGGAGGAGTGGGCATTTTTGACTACACGTGAAACACCATCGGCCGTGGCCGGGACTCCAGAAAATACACTCTATTGGGGGTTTATCTGGGTAGCCGTGAAAACAACCTTTGTGTGCAGGCAAGCGGGCGACAGAACCGGCTTGTTGGCTGCAGCAAACACTGGAACAGTCACATTTAACACACTCCAAACATCGTTCGCTTGCATGGAGCGAATGCACGCTGATTTCATGCAAAACGTGCTCGTGATATTTGAGGCATGGGGCACGCTGATAGCGGGAACTATTATGTCTGTGTGTGGATGTGGCTGTGGGGCAGCGGGCACATTTAACACACTCCAAACAACGTTCGCCTGCGTAGAGCGAATGCACTTTTGGTTTCGTTTTCACAGAAACCGTTTGACGTGCATAATGTGGTGTCTGTGGCCACTGTGAAGCGGGCATATTTACCACGTGTGAAGCGCAATCGATCTGAGTCGATTTTATGTGCGCTGTGCTTGTGTGTAGAGATGAGCACTGCTAGTGGGCATTCTTACACGTGAAACACCATCGGCCGTGGCAGGTTGTGAAGCGCAATCGATCTGTGTCGATTTTAAGTGCGCTGTGCTTGTGTGTAGAGATGAGCACTGCAGTGGGCATTCTTACACGTGAAACACCATCGGCCGTGGCCGGTTGTGAAGCGCAATCGATCTGTGTCGATTTTAAGTGCGCTGTGCTTGTGTGTAGAGATGAGCACTGCAGTGGGCATTCTTACACGTGAAACACCATCGGCCGTGGCCGGTTGTGAAGCGCAATCGATCTGTGTCGATTTTATGTGCGCTGTGCTTGTGTGTAACGTTAGAGATGAGCACTGGTTAGTGGGCATTCTTACGACACATGAAACACCATCGGCCGTGGCCGGGACACCAGACAATACACTTTATTGGGGGTTTATCTGTGTAGCCGTGGGAACGACTTTTGTGTGCAGGCAAACGGGCGACGGAGCCGGTTTGTTGGCTGCAGAAAACACTGGAACAGTCACATTTCCTGGAACTGGACGAGCGAATAACTTTGGTGGGGGTCCGGCAACAGCGGGACTCGTACACCGTCGTTTTCCCAGTTGTGCTAGGACGATTTCGGAGGCTCAGGTTTCAACTCAATCCTGGGCCGCGGGCCGCGTCTGGCGGGGCGGCGGCCAGACGAGAAAAACGTCAGAAAGCGTTAACCACGGGTGCCTCTCAGCAACGGTGAGAGACCATGTTACGCAGCGCTGACGCGGCTAGGCGGCGGCGAAGCAGGTTTGACGTCTGACGGCAAGCTTTAGAGGGGAGGGCCGACTTAGCACGCCGTCCAGCGGAGGGCAGACATAAGTGGGCTGCTATCGCCTCTTCTGAGCAGCATGCGCGTTCCTGCTTTGGCGGGAAACGGAAATCAGAATCAGAAACCTCTTCCTCCTTCATGGCCCCCCTCGTCAGCGGCGTCGATGGAAGCGGTGGCAGACAGCGGCCGCTTTACGTCCGGAACAGAGGCTGACGAGGTCGATGAAGCAGGCGGGCGAACCGGCGAGCTTTGTCGGCTGGGGGAAGTGTCCGGGGCCCGCTGGGCACGGCGCTTTTTACGGCGCTACACCGCGGCGGGCGGGGGAGCAGTCTCAGTGAAGAAGGCAAGGCAAGTCCTCAGAGTCACCATTGGCATCTGCACGAGCCGTATGAAGGCATCTTTAAAAAGACGCTTTGCTCTTTTTAGAGAAACAGTGTGTATCGCAGCGGCGACACACACTGTAGATTATAAAGGATATAGGCGCCGGAAAGCGCAGCAGGAATGCACGGAAGGCGGCGTGGCCAGCAGCTTCAGTGGCTCGTCCCGCTGAGATGCTTGCAGTCAAACGGCGGCTTCTTATCCGGCTCCAGCGATGCGTGTGCTTCGCTTGAAGGATGAAAAATCAGATAATAGCTGCCTATGAGCGATATTTATAGGTCTAGACCACGCCCTTTTAGGCGGGAAGCTACGAAAAGGGCGCGAAGCGACGCAAAGGGCGCTAAATGCCCCCATTGGATCTGGCGTCGCGTCAGGCCTCGCTCTAATAGGCTGCTGCAGTTGCCGCAGAGCAGCCAATAGGCGCGCAAGCTGTTTCGCCTATGTCTGTATGCTGCTGCAACGCGCTTTACATTATTTCAAAATTAAGGATAATTTTTGGCTTCAATATCTCGCAGAAAAGGATTTTCCCCTAGCGTAAGATACTTCTTACGCAGTACTCGTTCCCTCTTGTAAGAGAACTGAAGACTTCACAGCACACGGGACAAGTAAGATCTTCCACTGATAGTAAATCCATTCTCACACGTTCAAATTTCTCCAACGATCTAAACTTTACTTTTACTTTGAGAATGCCTTTTGCGTTTTAGAATTTGTCGCAACTGAGGAAAAACAAGAATCACTTCCTAGGTGCAACGGGGGTGGAGTTTCTGATAGTGTGGACTGGATTTAGTGCTGTGAAACAAAACGAAAACAAAATCTACCACAAAGCAAAAAAAAAAATGTAATACCAAATATCCCCATGTGAAAATATATTTGCCCCTATAATTCTATGAACTGCATTCATAATGGAGTTCTGCGGAACTTGATGCAACCAGTCCTGATTCCTACATGAACATGAACATTAAGTTGGTTAAAAGGTGTTCCCCAATAACACGCTATGCCTAAGTGAAAAAAAATCCGTTCCTATGCTGTATATTTGACAACATATGTCACCTGTATTTGTATCAGAACACGTTATAGCTTCTGATTCATAGATACTTTTTATTTTGCTGCCATCTACCAACAACACAAGGTATTACATTGGCATATTAAGGGGAAAAGGGCAGCATTGTACAGTTACAGGACAGTTAATAAAACATATAAATAGGTCTCACACATGACAAAAACAAACCTAAACAACTTGGCAGACATCGAAGATATCTTAAGTGGCTTAAGTGGCTCTTGTAGTTGGTGAGGCCTTTTAATAGTTATAACACAGAATCCCTGCACATGTGCATATTCGTTCATGAATGAAAACCACTTTCTTGTATCCCAATTGACTTAATTATTCTTACAGCAGCAAATGGAATGTGAACAGAATTATCAGTAAACATGTTTTCACTCTGTTTAAGACACACTAAGAGACATTTTCACTCAACTTATTGTGTTATTTTGTATTTATATATTTGATTCTTTCTTTAATAGATTTATTTTGTTCACTGTCATGTAAAAGCCTGTCAGGCATTGCACTGCTTTTCTGTTGTTACCACCATTTTAACCGGTAATATCCTCAGAGGGGAATTTACATCACGACTATAAAACAATGGAAAGACTGTCTCTGTAAAGGTGTTTGTCATTGTGTGTAGTGTTGTGTTAGTTACAGGATCACAGAATGACAGTTTTCCCCTGTCCCAGTCCAGCTCCAGTCTCACCCTCTGAAGCTTATCTTTAACTGGAAAAGGTTTTTTGTATTTTTTTGGAGTTTGAGAGAAATATTTTCCATTCTCATACCACATGCACCACACACTGGTTCCAAAGAAATCTGTTCCCTTCCTTTGGATTGATTCAGTGGTTACCCCAATAATCCACAATGAATTGTTTCCAACCTCCACATCCCAGAAGTGTGTTCCTGAGTTAAAGCCCTTTGAACCCAGAACACAGGCATATGGGTAAAACCTCTCTGGATTATCAGGAAAAAGTTGCTGTGTCTTGCTATATCTCAGACTGGTCAAATCATCAGACACAATCAGAAGTGGATGTGCAGTGTTCGGGTCCAGAATAACAGGAGCTAATAGACACAAAAAATTTAGAAGTTCATTTAATCAACATGAGTGAACAGACTGTTGTTAATAAACAAATTTTCTGGTAATTCCTCTAACTTTGGTTTGTGTTGTTATATAGATAGATGTTATCTGAAATATCATAGATCTTTTAAAGACTTACTGTTTTGAACAAGTTCCTGCATCTTCTTCCAGACTCTGAAGGTCAGGTTTTTCAGGTGATCTACCACATTAATCAGAGCTCCTGAAAGCATCTGTGGATCCTGCTGTGAACTCTGGGCTCTGGAATAACATTCAATAGTCACAAATGCAGTTTGAGTTCACAATCAAAGACACAAGTTACACAACAGCTCGCTTACCTTTCCATTGTGGCATTAAGGTTCTGGAAAATACACAAAATGTATTATCACCTTAAATAATTAATATTTGCATACATATTAATAAATATAAATGTGTCAAAGGAGTAAAAGTTTGAAACAAAAAATAAATATTCAGTTCAGTTCTCACATGTAGAAATGAGATGTCACTGGTGTTCATCTGCTTCTCGATGTCTTTTATTGTATCTGATAGAGCTAAGATCTGTCTGTTCATCTCCTCAAGCTTCTCCTTCATCATCTGACTCTTCTGCTCTTCCTCCTTCCTCAGTGCAGTGACTGAAGCTTTTTCTTCATCTTGCAGAAACTGATGAAGCTTCTTAAACTCTTTTTTAATCTGCTGCTCTGTGTGCTCAGCCTGAGACTGGGGGGGGGGGGGGAATAATTAATAAGTCATTTCTACAGTCTTCAGTGTCACATGGTCCTTCAGAAATCATTCTAATATGCTGATTTATTATCAGTGTTGAAAACAACTGTGCTGCTAAATATTTTGAGGGAACTTTTTAAAAAAAGAAAATAATTCTTTTATTCCCCTAGGATGTGTTAAATAATAAAAAGTGGTAGCAAAAACTTAAATTGTTAGAAAATATTTCTATTTTAAACAAATGCTGTTCTTTTTAACTTTTTATTCATCAAAGAAATCCTGAAAAAAGAACCACAGTTTCCAAAAAATATTAAGCTGCACAACTGCTCCCAACATGGGCATGGCTCAAATTTACTTATCTGACTGTAGGTATCATACCAAAAACAAGTGCATTATGGAGTACCTCAAGGCTCAGTACTAGGACCATTACTTTTCATGCTTTACATGTTTCCCTTGGGAGATATTATCAGGAAACATGATGTTAGCTGTCACTTTTATGATGATAATACTCAGCTCTATATTTTTTTGCGGCCCAAAAAAACATACTAATTTGCAAAACTAATGGATTGCATAGTTGATATAAAAAACTGGATGACAAGTAATTTCTTACTGCTAAATTCTGAAAAAAAAACATGTTAATAATTATTAGACCAAAAACCTCCACATGTAATAACCTAGAATACTGTCTAACACTTGATGGCTACTCTGTCAATCCTCCCGTCATCAGGAACCTAGGTGTGCTATTCGATAGCAATGTTTTCTTTGAAAGCCACGTTTCTAGAATTTGTAAAATCGCATTTTTCCATCTGAAAAATATATTTAAATTACAAAATATGACGTCAATGTCAAATTCAGAAATTCGCTTAAAAAACAAACTCCAGCTGGTCCAAAATGCAGCAGTTCTTACTAGAACCAGGAAGTTCTTTCATTCTGTGATCCTAGCACAAGACCATGGTAACTAGACGAGTCCTCTGCACAATCTAACTTTGTTGCAGCATGGAATTAAACTGCTGGTTTCGTCTGGCCCAAGCAGAACGATGGAATTTTGGTTCCTTTAACATAATACCCTGTTGAAAAAACCAGCATATGCTGGTTAGGTATGTTTTGAAGCATGGTTGCTGGTTTAAGATAGTCCTTAGCTGGTTAGATGATGGTCCTAAGCAACTAGCTCCTGCTCAGGGCCAGCTAAGGACCAGCACATGACCAGATTCAACAGCTCATGATCAGCACATGACCAGCTAAGGACCAGCTGGTTTTTCAACAAGGTATTTTCATGTTTAATAGCACAAAGCTGCTTTGACACAATCTGTATTGTAAAAAGCCATATATAAATGATGGTGACTTGACTTGACAACATTGATTATAAAGAAATAAATCAGCATATTAGAATGATTTCTGAAGGATCATGTGACATTGAAGACTAGAGTAATGGCTGATGAAAATTCAGCTTTGCATCACAGTAATAAATTGTATTTTAAAATATATTAAAATAGAAAACCATTCTTTTAAACTGTAATAATATTTTGCGATATATTGCTGTTTTGTCTGTGATTGAACATTGAACAGAATTCTTTAAAAACCTTACTGATCCCAAGATTTTGAACAGCAGTGTATATACAATTTATATAAAAACTGAACTAATCAGGTGTATTGGATCACTACAATTAAATACTCACCTTGATGTGTTGAACTGCTTTATTACACTCTCCTTTAATTCTTTCTGTGTGTTCAATCTTCTCTTGTAAAGACTTAACTGCTCTACTGAGCTGATCCTAGAAAAATTAAAATCTGTTCAATTAAAACATGACATTTGCCTGTTTTTATAGGATGTTATATGTAGGCTACATTCAGTGCCAACGAAAAGTACCTCCAATCAAAATATTTCACAATATTTTAGTTTTGTTGACACAAAATATGTCAAAAGATTCATTGTTAAAAATTAAGACAAACTAGTACACTTTCTGGTTGTCAAATGTTATAGTTCATGATAATAGTTTTTAAAATAATTTACACCTTTGGTTAACTGTACGAACTTGGAACTGACTTTACACAGTATATCCCTGAAAAATGACTGTGTAGCTGCTTAAAATAATTGAAAAAGTGACTTAAATGTCCAAACAGGTCTGAGGCCACTGTAAGTAGTGCATAGTCTGAGCAAAATTAAACAGTTCTATGTTTATACTGAGGGACTGCTTTAGCACATGATATTAGAGAAATGACCCTTACCTTGTATGATGAAACTACTTCTTTGATAGGGCGGAATTGGTGATTGGTATGTTTTTCTGAATCTCTGCACACTAAACAAACAAGATGTTTATCCTCCAGACAGAATAGTTTGAGGGGCTCATTGTGCAGAGTGCAGACCTCCTCAGACCCTGATGAAGATATCTGACTCATCTTCTCTGTGAAAGATTCACATAAGTTTTTTAACACAAGATTACAAGTTGGTTCATTCCTTGAAGAGCTTCTCCTGCAGACGGGACACTCCCGGGTACTCCTGGTTTTCCAGAACTGTTGAAGACATTCTTTACAGACATTGTGACCACATGACAGAATAACAGGAAAACTGAAGACTTCACAGCACACGGGACAAGTAAGATCTTCCGCAGATAGTAAATCCATTCTCACATTCTAATAACTCAAATGATCAAGCGATCTTTAGTTCAGGGATAGGCAATGTTGGTCCTGGAGTGCTGGTGTCCCGCAGAGTTTAGCTCTAACTGTTAAAAAAAACTGTAATCCTGAATACCTTGATTATCTGGTTCAGGCGTGTTTGATTAGGGTTGGATCTAAACTCTGCAGGACACTGGCACTTCATGACTGACATTGCCTATCCCTGCTTTAGATAATGGCACAACAGAGAAAAATAAGAATAAAAAAGAAAAAAATTCTTCACAGCGATGCCATAGAAGAACCTTTTTTTAGTCCACAAAGAACCATTCAGTCAAAGGTTCTTCAAAGAACCATCTCTTTCTTACCTTTTTATAATCTGAAGAACCTTCTTTCACCACAAAGAACCTTTTGGGAAGCAGAAAGGTTCTTCAAATGTTAAAGGTTCTTTATGGAACCATTTAAACATAAAAGGTTCTTCTACGACATTGTGAAGCACCTTTATTTTTAAGAGTGTATAGAAAAATAATGAGAAGAATAACAACATGCAGTAAACAGTAAAACTGTTTCCACTACAAACCAGTGTGTTCATAATTCAAATAATACATAAAAAAAAAAAAAAATTGCAAAATCAAGCAGCAAAACAAGCTGTTTTGTTAAGGCTGAAATAGCTGGACACAGATGAGACTGGAAGCCTGGCCCATAAAACTTACAAATGGCCTCACCTGTTCTTATGGGAAAAAAAGGTGGAGAGACTTAGTAAACCTGAAGACCTTGATAAGCTCGTTCAGGTGTGTTTGATTCGAATTGAAGCTAAACTTGGATTTGCCTACTCCTGCACAATGCCTAAGTAAAAAAATAAAATAAACTAAAAATTTAAAAAAATCCAGAAACTATGAGAGAGAGAGTGACTGAAATACATCAGTCCAAGAAGGCATATAAAGCTATTTCAGGCTCTGGGACTACAAAGACCCAACATGTGGTAAAGCAGCATGTGTGACAGCCACAATTCATCCATATCGTAGAATTCAAATGAATCAGATACGTTTTATGGTCTGCGACAATTTGCGCATATGACCGCTCCGTGCTATTGTGTCTCTTGATGGGAGCAGACTGTGTGGGAGCTATGGTGGATCGTGTGACACAGCGCGAAACCACACTTCATTCACCCCAATGGAAAGCATATTTAAACTGTCTAAATCGTTCCATATCCCCTATATAGTACACTAGGTGCCATTTACCCTATAGAAATGACTAATTCTGTGAACAAGTGACTGATTTCAGCCGCAGCTTTAGCATCTATTTATAGTGTAGGGAGTGGGACACTTCAGATTCTAGAGAGCATTTGATTGGACAAAAGGTTTGATGAAAAGGTGACGTGCAGGGTGATGTCATCAAAATTGTTGATCCATATTGGCAGAAGTTATAAGTTTTGAATGCTTATATCTTGTAAATGGGAATTTTGTCATCATTTTGGAGCACACTAGCTTAAACCTTAAGGATAACATTCATACTAAAAACATAAAACTTTAATTTGATTTCAAGGGGACTTTAAGGGAACAGCAAAAAGTGACTAACATGGCCAGAATATGCTTAATATCTACTGAAAGATTAGTTTTTTTTTAACATCCTGATCATAATATTTTCTTATAAAAAAACATGGTTACTACACTTTTACTATAATAAAACCATGGTTAAGCATTGTTGAAGGTATTATAGTAAAAGTATTCAATACTATTTGTATAACCACAGTTTTACTACAAATATCATGGTTAAACTATGGTAAGTGTAGCAAAACCATGGTTAATTTGTGGTTACCATGGTTGAACTATAGTACAGTGCCTTGCGAAATTATTCATACCCCATTTTTTCACATTTTGTTATGTTGCTGCCTTATGTTAAACTACTTTAAATTACTTTTTTCCCACATCAATCTACACTCCCTACTCCATAACGGCAAAGCAAAAAATAGGTTTTTAACATTTGTGCAAATTTATTAAAAATAAAAAACTGAAAAGATCCCGTTGCATAAGTACTCATACCCTTTTCTTGGACACTCGACATTTAGCTCAGGAGCATTCATATTGCTTCTAGATGTTACTACACTTCGAGTGGAGTTAAACTGTGGCAAATTCATTTGAATGAGTATGATTTAGAAAGGCACACACCTCTCAGAAAAGGTCTAACAGCTGAAAATGCATATCAGAGCAAAAACCAAGTCCTGAAGTCAAGATAATTTGTAAAATTTACACTCCATAATAATGACAAAGCAAAAACCAGATTTGCAAATTTTACAAATTTATTAAAAATAAAACACTGAAATAAGTACATTGCATAAGTATTCATACCCTTAAAGGTTGTATCAGCGATTTCTAGCCTAAAACATAAAGTGTCAATTTCAGCTGACATTTCTTCACGATCCGCTCGCTGCCTGCCCCATAAATTGTCTGTGAAAAAACGTGTCTCTCTGGTCAGCCTAGGGTCCGAGATATGCCAAAAAAAACAATCGGCACTACCAACCTTTCCACACATAAACAAACAGTGTTCCAACCAATCAGCGTCAGGGGTTTGGTGTTGTGGACTTTCCTACTGGTGCAGGGATGTGAGGGAGGCGGAGCGAAAGTCCACAACACCAATGTTACACTTTATGTTTCAGGCTAGAAATCGCTGATACAACCTTTAACTCAGTACATAGTTGAAGCACCTTTACAGCCTCAAGTCTTTTTGGGTATGATGTGTCAAGCTTTGCACATCTGCATTTGACAATTATCTGCCATTCTTTGCCTCACTTTTCAAAAGTTTTCTAATCAGGCCCCAGCGAGGATCGAACTCGCGACCCCTGGTTTACAAGACCAGTGCTCTAACCACTGAGCTATGGAGCCTCACCTGAAGGCTGTCAATCATGTAAGTGACATAAAGAACTCACATTGAGTTAGCATAACAAAGACACACCTAGAGGACTTGGCAGACAGCCTAAGATGTCTTAACAGATGCTTCAATGGTTTGAGGAAAAAGTCAAAGTTTAGGCTTTGAATCTATAGGGAAATGGCTCTAGTAGTTGGTGGGGCCTTTAAATTGTTGTAATACAGAATCCCTGCACATGTATATTCTTAGACGAATAAAAAGATGAATATCATTCAACACTGTTTTTAGCTGTTTTAGTCTGAACTCAGGCCAAACAACAGTCAGCTTACTGTCCTCTGAAAATAACTTAACATACAGCCATTATTGTCAAAATAGCTGGCAACAAAAGTGAGTACACCCAAGTGAACTTGTCAAAACTGTGTCTAAAGTGTCAATATTTTATGTCACCACTGTTATCTATCACCACACATGCTGGACATCATCTGAGCCAAACAACTTTATCTTGGTCTCATCAGACCACAGGACATGGTTTCAGTAATTCATGGTCTTGGACAGGTTGTCTTCAGCAAACTGTTTGCAGGCTTTCTTGTGAGCCAGCTTCAGAAGAGGCTTCCTTCTGGGACGATGCCTATGCAAACCGACTTGTTGCAAACCAGTGTGCGGCGTATGGTCTGAGCACTGACAAGCTGACCTTCTACTTCTGCAACCTCTAAACTAATGCTGGCAGCACTCATACATCTGTTTTTTGAAGCCAGGTTCTGCACCTGACGCACAGAATGAGTGCTCAACTTCGTTGATCGATCCTTGCAAGGCCTATTCCGAATGGAACCCGTCTTGGAAAACCTCTATATGATCCTGGCCACTGTACTGTAACTCAGTTTCAGGGTGTTACCGAACCTCTTATAGCCTAGCCCATTTTTGTGTAGAGCAACAATTCTAATTCTCAAATCATCAGAGTTATTTGCCATGAGGTGCCATGTTGAACATCCAGTGGTCAGTATGAGAGAATTGTACTCAAAGCACCAAATTTAAACTGATACAAGATACACAACTGGTGTATGGTCCTGTCAAGCAGGCGAAAAAATTAACATGATGAATAGGATATGTGGCTTTGCATGGTTAAACAATATATTGCTGTTATCACTTAGGATTTATTTACTTATTTTCAGAGGACAGTAAATATATACTGCCATACAAGCTGTACGTTGACTACTCTAAAATATATCCAAGTTTCATTTCTAAAGTATTGTCCCTTGAGAAGATATTAAAATGGTTGCTGAAATGTGAGAGGTGTACTCACTTTTGTGAGATACTGTCTATGTGTGTAAATATATGTGGGGAAGACAGAGAAGGGGTACAAACTTGACAGGAGCAAGACTTTCTGGTTCTAGAGATGGCATTAAAAGTCACTCATTATTACAATCAAAATGAAAGAGTTCAGAGTGCAACAGTATCAGATTCATTTGACTGTAATAACTTCAATAAGTTCAAGACTGAAGATACGACTGAATAAACACATCTTCAAATTTTAATAACAGCACTAAAATCAATAGATCTGTTTATAAAAAGATTCAAGTTAAGGTTTAAGTTCATGAAAAGATTCAGTTTAGTTAAAACGAAGGGGACAACACAAGAATGATTTAGCTTCAGTTCTGTGAGTTTATTATTTCTTTAAATATTAATGTAAACCAGTAAACTGTCATCATTTTAAGGAAATGTATGCTCTTCATTATTTCATATGTTTGCTTTTTAACAAATAGATTATTGTTATAAGTAAGGTTTATAGCAGGTGTAAACAGTGATTGACAACTATTAATCTGAAGGGCGGGGTCGGGTGGGGTTGCTATAAACCATTATTGCTCATTTAATTTGAGATAATACAACCCCGCACCTCTTTTGTCAATGACTGTGTCACACCCCCCACCAAACACAACACACTACACCACATCCAGCATTTAAGGCACTATAGTGCCCCCCCTGCACTTATCCACCACAGCCTTGCAGGGGGGCCCTAGAACTTACTTGCGGTCCCTAGCGTTTCCTCGTAAGTGGAAAGAAAACATTCACTAGAGTGCAAAAGAAACTCAGGTAGGCTAATAAAAGAAATCTGAGGATTGAATCTGCAGCAAGAGTCATTCAGAAGCTTCAACTGAAGATCGAAGATTCCGAACATTCTATTTATGCTAATGACTCAAATTGTGACATCATACTGCGCATTTGAATCTGGTAGTGTGTTCTTCATGAGCGGTAAGTAAAGCAGACATATTTCATGGTAATAGTAATTTGCCTCGGACACCACAAATTTAGGTAATTACTTGGCCCCCCTGCAGGGCTGTGGTAGGTGGGTGCAGGGGGGGCACTATAACGCCCTAAATGGTGGATGTGGTGTAGTGTGTTGTGTTTGGTGGGGGGGGTGTGACACACTGATTAACAAATAAGGTGCAGGGTTGTATTCTCTCCAGTCAAATAAGCGTTAAAGGTTTATAGCAACCCCACCCGACCCTGCCCCTTAGATTAATTGTTGTTGATCACTGTTAAGACCTGCTATAAACCATATTTATATCATATGAGTAGATCCAAACACATACAAAATAATAAGGAACTCAGTAAAATAGTTCACAATTCTACAAAGCACATTAATACTCATTGACATAATAAAATGACGAAACTGAAACTATGATTCTTGTGTTGTTGTCTTGATTTAAACATGCAATGTGATTAAATAAATCATATATAAGGCTTATTATAAACTGATCACGAGTTTGGTGCAGTTACTGAAATTTTAGAGGTGTGTATATGTGTTTATTCAGTAACAAACAAACATTAATAAACATTATGTTTCCTGCCATACGAATGTGTGTATAAATAAAAATATGCATTTTATTTAATTTAATATGTTAAATTTCAAGTATTTTTATTTAAACAAAAAGGGCTGTTCAAAATAATTCAATATTCCATGTTTTTTGTTCAAATTTGAAAATCAGTCCCTTGTGCAGCTGAACTGAGGAATTTGCTGTAATATCCATAAAACGCACAACAGCTAAAATCATGCTGTAAGTACATATTCTGATCACAAGATGTCGCTATTTAGACAATAATCCCACAAACATTAAATACAGAACATTCCAGCTCTTAGGTCAAAGTGCATGTGCAACATTTACAATACTTTGAAGAGTACTGTATAATAATTATGGTGATCGTAGTGTAAATAAATTAATAAATAAATAAGGTGAGATTCACTAGACCTGCAGAGAATCAAATATCAATATTTTTGTCCTAGAATCAGTGGTCAAAACTGTGTCTAAAGTGTCAATATTTTATGTCACCACTGTTATCTATCACCACACATGCTGGATATCATCTGAGCCAAACAACTTTACCTTGGTCTCATCAGACCACAGGACATGGTTCCAGTAATTCATGCTCTTGGACAGGTTGTCTTCAGCAAACTGTTTGCGGCCTTTCTTGTGAGCCAGCTTTCCTTCTGGGACGATGCCTATGCAAACCGACAAGCTGACCTTCTACTTCTGCAACCTCTAAACTAATGCTGGCAGCACTCATACATCTGTTTTTTGAAGCCAGGTTCTGCACCTGACGCACAGAATGAGTGCTCAACTTCGTTGATTGAACCTTGCAAGGCCTATTCCGAATGGAACCCGTCTTGGAAAACCTCTATATGATCCTGGCCACTGTACTGTAACTCAGTTTCAGGGTGTTACCGAACCTCTTATAACCTAGCCCATTTTTGTGTAGAGCAACAATTCTAATTCTCAAATCATCAGAGAGGTATTTGCCATGAGGTGCCATGTTGAACATCCAGTGGTCAGTATGAGAGAATTGTACTCAAAGCACCAAATTTAAACTGATACAAGATACACAACTGGTGTATGGTCCTGTCAAGCAGGCGAAAAAATTAACATGATGAATAGGATATGTGGCTTTGCATGGTTAAACAACATATTGCTGTTATCACTTAGGATTTATTTACTTATTTTCAGAGGACAGTAAATCTATACTGCCATACTGTCAGTGTTTTGTCCTGTCCTGTTCTGTTTTCCTAGTGTTTTTCCCCCTATGTTTCCTATTCATGGTTTAGTCCTTGTCTCCCCCTAGTGTTTAGTTCCATTTGGTTTGATCATGCCCATATTTGTATTTCCCCCTCGTTATCCTTGTTATCTTGTTTGTAACCACGCCCTGTCTTCTGTGTATTTAAGTCTGTGTCTGCTCACTACCCTTTGTCCGTTGTTAATGTTACATGTTCTCGTTTAATGCTCCTGTTTTTTGTTTTGTTTGTAATTTTCTTCAGTGTTTTGTTTAATAAACTTTAATATATTCATTTACTCCGGTTCTCCTCCTCCATATCCACTCCTCAACCCACCAGATTGTGACAGAACGACGGACCCAAACAGAAGATGAATCGGGCTGAGGAAAAACTGTGGAGACTGCGGCAGGGCGGCCGAACGTTGGAGCGATATGTGGAGGAGTTCCTCGAGCTTTCACATCAGGTGGGCTGGCCCGATGCTTCACTCGGCGCTGTGTTTATTTTGGGACTGGATGATGAGATTATTCGCTGCGATTTTCCTGCCTGTCAATTCCCCTTGATCGAGCTAGTCAATCTCATTCTGTTTTTAAATGGGTCTGATTTCGAAGTCGAAGAAATTTGTCCGATCAGTCCGACTAAGTCTCATCATCCAGCCCCCTCTGCGGCACAGCACATCGCGCCAGCCCTCCATAAGCCAGGACCCCCCACATACCGTGCCAACGGTTCGCACCGCCAGCCCAGTCTCCTATCCCCTGTCGTCCTCCAAAGCTCCGCTGCTGTCCTCAGCCAATGCGGCTGGCCTCTTCCCCGCACTCTAGTCTACCGGCCTCCGCCCAGCGCTCAAGCCTGCCGGCTTCCTCTCCACGCTCAAGCCCGTCAGTCGCCAGGCCAGCGTCAGCTCGCAAAATGGCCGCCACGCCAGTTCACAAGATGGCGCTGTAGGAATTTTTTAGCTCAAAGAATTTAAAATGATCAGTATGTGTATGCACATGTATGAGACTATGTTTCTCTCATCACATGTACACAGTAAATCTCCAACAGGTCTTTTGACCAATGAATAGAATGAAATGAGTTATTTAAAACATACATTTCACTCAGGGAAAGTACTTTAACTCACAGGAAACTGTGTATAATAATCGTCATTAAATATACACATTTTCCAGTTTCTGATTAGTAACAGTAATGATGATATCGACTTGTTCCTTTGTCCAGCAAATTCTTCAGTGATATCGATTACTGTTACGTCAGCTCGTCGTCACGGCAACGTGTTTTACTAATCAGAACGGAGTTAAAACAATTGAACAAAACAGGGCTTAAGGTAGCAATATGAGATCGAAACAGTTTAAGTGACTATAGTAATGTAAGCATTCAGCACAGAGAATCATTATATGTGAATATATGGTTGTTTATTAAACTATTCTACTTACAAACGATCGCACATAGACAAACGTACATAAAACACAAATAGACCGGGAACGCGTGAGAGAGAGAGTATGAGAGAGAGAGAGAGGGAGTTGCATGGTACAGGAACGAACGGTTCTGAACAACCTGAAATCGTTTTTCATAAAACGCCTTAAACGCAGCTATCTACGTTTGTAGACAGAACGGATACTTGCAAGCTCTTGTTGTTGTGCATTGGTTCCGTATGTGTTCAGTTCAGAAAGTCCTTTCCAGTTCCTTGAGACCGCATGGCTTCGAAGAAGGGTGTGTAGGCCGCATGGCTTTTCAAGTAAGTTAGGCATCATCTCCTAATGCTAGGTGAGCCGCCCCTCCCCCATCGATATGGGGGAGGTGGCAGGATGACGTGTGTTCGAGTCGAGGAGAAGGGAAGAGAGAGAGTTGGACGAGAAGAGGGAAGACTTTTAAACCTGTAGGTCGTTCACGCCCACAGTTGGACCTTGTCCAATCCGGTTGATCTGAGTTTTGGAGGGAAGATTGAAAGTCTTTGTCTCCCACCATGGTGTTTGCATGTGGAAGCTGATTGGTTGTTTTGCCACAAAACTTCAATAATACCTATCAAGCAAGGAGTTATTAAGATGCCACAAACATTAACTTTTAGGAGATCATAAATGCAGCTCATAGACACCAAACATGATCTATGTATCATCTCGGTTGAATGAGTGATTCTAAATGAGAGAGTCTTAAAGGTGCAGTGTGTAGATTTTTGCGGCATCTAGCGGTGAGATTGTGAATTCCAACCAACGGCTCCCGTCCACCGCTCACCCCTCCCTTTACAGAAGCTACGGTGGCCCACACGGGATTAAGATGTCCTCGTTTTAGACAGCAAAGAGTAATTAGGTTTCTTTTAAAATGTAAATTAAGGAATTATATTTACTTAATTCAATAAAACGGTGTTATTGTGAATATTACAGTTACATGTTCATCATTGTGTCAGTGTTTTTCCGCTAGAACAACAGTGATGAAACGCGATCTGTAGAGCAGTTTGTCCGTTCAGGGCTACTGTAGAAACAATACGGCGACTTCCATGTGAGGGGACCCGCGGTGTATGTAGATATAAACTGATAATTCTAAGGTAATAAAAACATAATGGTTCATTAAGTAAGGTCTTTATACACCCCTGAAAACATAGTTATGTATACTATATTGCATTTCTGTCTAGAGATCATCTTAAATATTACACATTGCATCTTTAACACACACAATAATTCACCTATTGCGGATTAATGTTTGAGGCAGACATACATAACAGAAACAACAATATAAGAAAAGGTAACACATTGGTACGTGTACATTTCTATATAACTGTATGTCTGAATAAGGAGAGTGTATCTCCCTACATTCTTATAGGCCATAAAGAGTCTTATCTTGATGGTGGGGGATGAGTTGGATAGTAACCAGGTCTGGCTCATAGCAAACAGGTGTTAAATCGCAGATCGGGGGAAGAAGTTATAAGGAATATAACTAGTTATTTCATGTCTGATGGGCTCCATGCACTACACCGCCATGCCAGATTCTGCACGCAAGATGGCTGCCACGCCAGAATCTGCAAGTAATAAGGCTGCCACGCCAGCGCACAAGATGGCCGCAATGCCGAGTCTGTTCACAAGATGGCCACCATGTTACTAGCGGCCCTCAAGATGGCTGCCATGCCAGAGTCTGCAAACAAGATGGCAGCTCTCTCCTGCGCGCCCTCCAGAGCCAGAGCTCTCTCCTGCGCGCCCTTCCATGCTCTCCTGGGTGGACTATGCCCTAGGTTCCCCCAAGAAAATTTACTGTTTACCTGGCCATGGGCACCTGGACTGATCCCCCAGACCCGCCATGGTATATTGGACTGTATGCCCACCCTCCCTCCCCTATGGATGTTAGACGGCGCGAGATGCGCCTTTTGGGGAGGGGGGTGTAATGTCAGTATTTTGTCCTGTCCTGTTCTGTTTTCCTAGTGTTTTTCCCCCTATGTTTCCTATTCATGGTTTAGTCCTTGTCTCCCCCTAGTGTTTAGTTCCATTTGGTTTGATCATGCCCATATTTGTATTTCCCCCTCGTTATCCTTGTTATCTTGTTTGTAACCACGCCCTGTCTTCTGTGTATTTAAGTCTGTGTCTGCTCACTACCCTTTGTCAGTCGTTAATGTTACATGTTCTCGTTTAATGCTCCTGGTTTTGTTTTGTTTGTAATTTTCTTCAGTGTTTTGTTTAATAAACTTTAATATATTCATTTACTCCGGTTCTCCTCCTCCATATCCACTCCTCAACCCACCAGACTATGACACATACAAGCTGTACATTGACGACTCTAAAATATATCCAAGTTTCATTTCTAAAGTATTGTCCCTTGAGAAGATATTAAAATGGTTGCTGAAATGTGAGAGGTGTACTCACTTTTGTGAGATACTGTCTATGTGTGTAAATATATGTGGGGAAGACAGAGAAGGGGTACAAACTTGACAGGAGCAAGACTTTCTGGTTCTAGAGATGGTATTAAAAGTCACTCATTATCACAATCAAAATGAAAGAGTTCAGAGTGCAACAGTATCAGATTCATTTGACTGTAATAACTTCAATAAGTTCAAGACATCTTCAAATTTTAATAACAGCACTAAAATCATTAGATCTGTTTATAAAAAGATTCAAGTTAAGGTTTAAGTTCATGAAAAGATTCAGTTTAGTTCAAATGAAGGGGACAACACAAGAATGATTTAGCTTCAGTTCTGAGAGTTTATTATTTCTTTAAATATTAATGTAAACCAGTAAACTGTCATCATTTTAAGGAAATGTATGCTCTTCATTATTTCATATGTTTGCTTTTTAACAAATAGATTATTGTTATAAGTAAGGTTTATAGCAGGTGTAAACAGTGATTGACAACTATTAATCTGAAGGGCGGGGTCGGGTGGGGTTGCTATAAACCATTATTGCTCATTTAATTTGAGATAATACAACCCCGCACCTCTTTTGTCAATGACTGTGTCACACCCCCCACCAAACACAACACACTACACCACATCCAGCATTTAAGGCACTATAGTGCCCCCCCTGCACTTATCCACCACAGCCTTGCAGGGGGGCCCTAGAACTTACTTGCGGTCCCTAGCGTTTCCTCGTAAGTGGAAAGAAAACATTCACTAGAGTGCAAAAGAAACTCAGGTAGGCTAATAAAAGAAATCTGAGGATTGAATCTGCAGCAAGAGTCATTCAGAAGCTTCAACTGAAGATCGAAGATTCCGAACATTCTATTTATGCTAATGCCTCAAATTGTGACATCATACTGCGCATTTGAATCTGGTAGTGTGTTCTTCATGAGCGGTAAGTAAAGAAGACATATTTCATGGTAATAGTAATTTGCCTCGGACACCACAAATTTAGGTAATTACTTGGCCCCCCTGCAGGGCTGTGGTAGGTGGGTGCAGGGGGGGCACTATAGCGCCCTAAATGGTGGATGTGGTGTAGTGTGTTGTGTTTGGTGGGGGGGTGTGACACACTGATTAACAAATAAGGTGCAGGGTTGTATTCTCTCCAGTCAAATAAGCGTTAAAGGTTTATAGCAACCCCACCCGACCCTGCCCCTTAGATTAATTGTTGTTGATCACTGTTAAGACCTGCTATAAACCATATTTATATCATATGAGTAGATCCAAACACATACAAAATAATAAGGAACTCAGTAAAATAGTTCACAATTCTACAAAGCACATTAATACTCATTGACATAATAAAATTACGAAACTGAAACTATGATTCTTGTGTTGTTGTCTTGATTTAAACATGCAATGTGATTAAATAAATCATGTATAAGGCTTATTATAAACTGATCACGAGTTTGGTGCAGTTACTGAAATTTTAGAGGTGTGTATATGTGTTTATTCAGTAACAAACAAACATTAATAAACATTATGTTTCCTACCATACGAATGTGTGTATAAATAAAAATATGCATTTTATTTAATTTAATATGTTAAATTTCAAGTATTTTTATTTAAACAAAAAGGGCTGTTCAAAATAATTCAATATTCCATGTTTTTTTTTTTTTTTCAAATTTGAAAATCAGTCCCTTGTGCAGCTGAACTGAGGAATTTGCTGTAATATCCATAAAACGCACAACAGCTAAAATCATGCTGTAAGTACATATTCTGATCACAAGATGTCGCTATTTAGACAATAATCCCACAAACATTAAATACAGAACATTCCAGCTCTTAGGTCAAAGTGCATGTGCAACATTTACAATACTTTTAAGAGTACTGTATAATAATTATGGTGATCGTAGTGTAAATAAATTAATAAATAAATAAGGTGAGATTCACTAGACCTGCAGAGAATCAAATATCAATATTTATGTCCTAGAATCAGTGGTCTGTTCTTGGAGTCGTGGACAGCAGGGGAAACTATTCTTAATGCAAATACTACAATACAAATAACCATATAATTGTGTTTAGTTCACAATAAATAGGACAAAAAAGTTTCTTACATTTTTTTGTTGTCAAAGTTTATATGTTTAATCAAACTCTACTAATTAAAAAAAAAAGTTTTTTTAACCATGGTTTTGCTACATAGTTTAACCATGGTATTTGTAGTAAAACTGTGGTTATAAAAATGATCAAATACTCAAATAAATAAATAAAACATGGTTACTACACTTTTACTATAATAAAACCATGGTTAATTTTCTTAAGAGATTTGTATGTGTACACTTTCTTTCTGTGTTTTGCTTTTATAACTGCCTTAATGGTTTGATGTTTTGTACTGTTTAATAAAAAAGAAAGAAAAGAAAGAAAGAAAAAAAAATCATGATGCATGCTGCAAAGTCCCAATTTGAATCAAAATATTCACAAACTGGCTCCAAAGTCCTGATCTGACTCAAATGACAAATGATTCATGAACCCGCTCCGAAGTTTCGATTTAAATTAAATGATTTGCATACCTGTCAACATTCCAATTTTTACCGGAAGTCTCCTGTATTGTCACCTATCTCCCACCCCCCTCTCGTTTTGTTATTTCTCCCAGGAAACTGTCCCAAACATCGTTATATGATTAATCACATCAATATATTATTCCAAGGTTGTCCAGTTGCCAGATCTTGAATGAAACACATACCACTCACACATCATACAAATTTCAACCCATTTGTGACTCAACCTGGCAACATACAACCCAGTGTGCCATTGATACAATAAAACTTACCATATAATTTTAATGTATTATCTTAACTATGAACAAACTGGTTTGTAGTGCAGACAGTTTTACTGTTTACTGCACAGTGTTATTCTGTTATTTCACTATAGTGGCTAATAAACCAGAAATCTTATGCTTATTTAATAGCTCGAAGCCATATTGATAGTGCCCATGCCTTTTGCAAAGTGTGTCACACTAATTTTAATATCAAACAAGGTGGGAAAGATGACATTACTCAGCACATTAAAGGTGTATTTACACTTGTAATGTTTAGTTCGACGAATCCTGGAAGGTTTGTTTGGAAGTGGACCAAGATGGGTCTCGGTACGCTTCCAGACAAACTCTGGTGCGGTTCGAATGAAATATGAGCGCAACACGGACCAAATACTTTTAAACAAACAAAAACAGGAAGTAACGACAAGGTGCAACACTATGCGACATGATTATCACGAAGGGAACAAGCAGTGTATCCAAAACAAAATGAGCAGAGGGCAAACTTGGAGCAAGGAGGAGGTAAAGTGAGTTTTGTGGGTTCGCAGGTGGTGAAAATAAAATGTACACACATATACACGCAACAATGAGTGTGCTTAGTTCAGCAGACTGCATTAGGTGTAATGCAAGTGTGAATGCTAAGCGGACCACAATCAAATGTATCATTTTCCTTTTTGGTCCGGAACAAATAAACCAAACAAACCGGAATACAAATGTGAACAGATCCACAACGGCACAATCGTGCAAGTGGAGGCACAGAAGGACAGACCAGCCATTTTGACCATTTTGACTGTGTTGCGGGGTAAGTTTATTTACGTGCAAATTTAGTTGTTTTAGATTTAAGGCCATAAAAACTCTTAAATGGTACAAGAAAGAGTTAATTATGATTCAAGAGGTCCTAAATTGGGGGAAAGACTGACAAGAATTGAAATATAGCTTTATGATTAAACTTCAAAAAACTATGATTTTATTGATTAAACAAGAGAGCTGCACGTTTTCAACGTAAGGTGTTGTGCTGCATTGTGTACTGCCTTAATGGTAAACCCGCTACCTTTCTGCCTTTCCAAAAGCGCCTGCTGCTGGCAGATAATGAATTTGCATTTTTTTTAAAGAACCCTACTGCTGTTTTTATTCAGACCAAAGTGAAAATTGCCTCATATTTTTAAGCAGAAACGTCCAGAGTTGTAAATGTGAACTGATGGATCGACAAGAAAATACTGGGTAAAATGTATTTGCATTTACAAAAGGCATTTATTTTAAAGAAATATAGCAATTAAGCATGAAGGGAACATGAAATGAGAGTCATCTTTCTTACCTTGTATGAAGAAACTGCTTCATTGAGGCAGAACCTGTGATTGGCATGTTTTTCTGAATACACATCCCATCAGTGTGTTCCCTATGTTAAAGCCCTCAGAATCCAGAACACAGGAAACAAAGGCAAATGCATCTGAATCAAGTATGCCGGACTGGCCAGACCATCAGACAGTGTCAGACGTGGATGTGCAGTGTCTGGGTCCAGAATCACAGGAGCTGATAAGAGAGAGAACAGATGCTTTATTATTCAGATATTAATATGAATAAACAGTTGTATCAGGCATTGCCAGTGTTGTGATGCTTTTGGTTGCATCCTCTTATTATGCATTTTCTTTAATAGTCCACACCAGCTATATTCATTTAATGTGGTTCAGGAACAGAGGTGGGTAGTAACGAATTACATTTACTTCGTTACATTTACTTGCAGGGGCGGCTGGCCCATGGTGGGCGATAGTGCATCGCCCTCCTTGAGCCACACGAAAAAAGAGAGGAGAAAAAGACTCTTATTTTGCTAGTCCTAGTCTGCATATTACGGTACAATCAACCATATAGATATATATATATCTATGCAATCAACAGCCTGAATGTCACTTTCCAACCTAAAACCCCGCCCCCTTGGGGCGATCTCAGTCAGATTGAAAATCGCCCCAGCCGGTCTCATAGAGTTATATTGTGAGATTTTTTTTTTTTCAAATTTTGAACCCTACAATGCATTTCAATGGGCACCGGGAGGGCTCGCCCCAACGTGATTTCGTAATACGCACTGATGCGTGCTCGAAGATGTACAGCACGCACGCGTAGCGAGACGTCTGAATGCATCGGCCATGCTTTCAATGGAGAGGGAACTTGTCAGGAACATGCCTGATTTTAATGAGAGGGTAATTGATCACTTTGCCTGCTTAAAAGAGAAGCGAGCAAAATTTCAATACAAGTGATGTGTGTTATTAAATGGTGAATTGTTTATGTTATCACGGCCGTAGCCAGCTATGAGGTCACCGAGGTCCGGACCTCGGTCATTTTTTATATTCAAAAATAAAATGTCAAGCTCTTCGAATGATTATTTAGCCGTTTAAACCACCTCATATCACATGAGTGTTTGCTGCGAGAAGCTAGCGCAGTGAAAGGGGCTTGAGAACGCGTTGAGTGAGAGCGCGAGTGCAGCGGCCTCCGTTTGTTGCCAGATCCACCTATTATACGTGTTTTTTGACTCGTTTGTCCAATTTAGTGTGACACTTTGGGACGTTTATAAAGTGGAAAGTTGAACGTTAGTTTTATGTCAGTGTCATTATTCTAACGTTATTTTTATAACTTGTTATAAAATAAAAATTCCCTCAGCTAAAAAAAACGAACTTTCCATGTAAAACATTATACTGAATAAAAAATCTTTCACAATCATCTACATGTCTGTCTATTTTGAAGTTTAGGCTATATGTAGTGCATTTGTGGGTGTTATTATAGCACAATTCTTAACACCTCACTAATTTTCAAAACCTGGTTATGGCCTTGTATGTTATATGTTGTATTCTCCAAATGTTGAATTTTAAATAGTTGTATTGATTGCATATTGGCAGCCAAATTTATACTGAATATGTTCTGGAAAGATTTGATTAATTACAGTTTTAATATGAGAAATAAAAAGTCTTTAATTGTAAAGCAGTATGGCTTTTTTTTTTTTTTACTCTTAGAGGGCAAACTAGTTGATGACAATGTGTTTCTTGATGGCCATGGTGGAAGTGTTTCAGTGTATTTGAGACCATTGCGATAAATTTAATATAGCTATTCAAAATACTGTACAGTTTGTACAATTCATGCCTGATGTTGCCATCTAGGAACAGGGAAACCAAATCAAACAATGCAATGTAATGCTGTAAAGTTGGCTATCTGAATTTTATCATAATTTTACCCATTAAAGCGGTTATCTTTACCATCATCGGAACAGTTGCCCCCCCAGAGATATTTGTCAGGAGCCGCCACTGTTTACTTGAGTACATTTTTGGGGTAACTAGTACTTTTAGAGTATATTTAAAGATAGGTACTTTTACTCTTACTCAAGTACATTTATAGGAAAAAACTTTACTTTTACTTCGCTACATTGATGGCGTTGCTTCTTTACTGTCCTCAGAAACGTGTCACATTTCATGTCTGATAAAACTGCGTTAATGCTGCTTTGTATACAGCTGTTACTATGGAAACCGTAATATTTCAGCGCTCCTAAAGCGCCCCCTGGTGACAGAGAATTCATTTTTCATTTCCAATACATTTTTTTCAGCAGTTTATGGTCAAATGATTGCAATTATCGACCCATGTTTTTATGCAGCAAACACAGAGTTGTAAATGTAAAAAGTGCCTTCTAAAAATCTAAACAAGTACAGTAATATTTATGTTTTAAAATATGTTTTAAAATATAATAAATTATATACTCAATTTATCCCTTTTAATGTTATAAAGGATGAAATGCCATAGTGTAGCCTAACATATTTTGTTTTTGTGTGAAACTGTATCTGAATTTTAAATCATGCCATTTTATGGCTTAATATTCTATTTTACATTGTCCAATCCCATTACTGTTTATTTTACTTTTGCAGATCTTAAAAATGGTTATGAATTGCTTTAAATTAATATTTAAAAATTCTGCAGATACACTAAATGAAATAAATATAATGAAATAAAATTACTTCCTTGATACTTGTTTATATTTGTGTATTAAAAACATTTTTGATTAGACTCCTATCTGATTTTCTATATTAAAAAAAGGTATTTTTTTTTTTATTTGGGTTAGTTAAATTAATTTTCGGGCCACCAAATATATATATATATATATAAATAAACACCTTACTTCAGCCAATGTTTTCAAGGAGAGGTGTGCGGAAGCTTTCCAAACAGTTTGAAATTCAGGGTTTTCACTTCATATCAATCAGATCAGAAGTAACTAGTAACTAGCTACTTGAGCACTTTTTCCATCGGATACTTTTTCACTCTTACTCAAGTAACTATTAAGATTGTTACTTTTACTCTTACTTGAGTAAATATTTCCATAAGTACTTGTACTTTTACTTGAGTACAGATTTTGGGTACTCTACCCACCTCTGTTCAGGAACAGGAATTATTACATACTTTTGATAATCGCTGTGATGCAAATCAATCAATATTTAATGCTGTCTCCTGACTTGTGATCCGCACCTTGTTTCACATTTCTTTTGTGTGTTCGAGTTTATTTTGTAAGGTCTTCAATGCTGTTTTATAAGCGAAGTGGAAATTTGTACGATATTTGTTGCAATGAGATTTTAGAGTCTTCTGTTTGTGTGTAGTCATTGATGTATGTATCATAAAGGACCTGTGTTTACATGATGTACATACATATCTTATTATATTCACTGCATATTGTTTATAAAACATGTTGCTAATGTTTATAGAAAGATATTATTCTAAGAATTTAAAATGAATAATATACTTACCTTGTAAGATGGAACAGCTTCATTGAAGGGGTGTAAACTGTGATTGGCATGTTTTTGGCATCTCTGCACAGAACACACACAGGCTGTTTGTCATCCAAACAGAAGAGTTTGAGTTTCTCATTGTGGAGACTGCAAAAAACCTCAGACCCTGAAGCACCTTCTACTGTGAATGACTCATTCTATTAAATTTGCACTTTATTCATATTCATGTTTGAGGGAAAAAAAGTATGCATGTTCACCCTATACTATATATACAATTATTTTAAATCAATCAGGCCATCATATTAGATAGATTTTGGCCATATCGTCCACTTTTAAGCCATTCATTCATTGACTTGCACTACTCAAAAGCTTCTTTCTTGCCTAAGTCAGCCCTGAAGCACTTTCCGCTGTGAATGACCCTTAAATCTTCAATATTAGGTCTTGTTTGGCTGTGAGTTACAACAGCCAGATAAGCCAAGAGCAAAAGTCATCAGGTGGCATTGACTGTGCTTGACATAATCATCATTTAGTGACATCAGTATTTGACAAAGAATTTCCTTACAGACTACAAGAAACTGTGAACAAAAGAGCAATCAAATCAGTTTTGGCATAATCAGACAGATAAAAAAAAAAGCTTATTTCAATTTAGACACAGAGATGAAGAATCAGCGTGAGAATCACAACAACGGTGACCATCAAAAAGCGTGTTGTAGCCAATCAGAACTCATCCATGACTCCCATCATGCATTGCGGCATGAATAAATGATGAGAGTTCAGAGTTGATCTGTTTATCTGAATATGCCGTTTGTCACCATTGTTGAGATTCATGGGCTGGTTCTTGATGTCTATGTGTGCCTATTTTTTTTTTAACAGGTTGTAAAAAAAACTTTCCACTCTGATAATGAACATTGATTTGCGCAGCTCGTCGGTAAACAACGGCTGTGTGTAGTATATACGGCTCAACGTGAAATCACGCACCTGATGGCATTTACCGCTGATTACAGAACCAGCTTTACTGACAAAACGCGCAAGCATGATCGGCCGATTCGAATCGGTGCATAGTCTTCTCTAGCAAAACGATCAGTTATTTTCTAAAATAAATTGACAATTTATATAGCCTACTTTTTAACCTCAAATGCTTGTCTTGCTCTGTGTATTCCAGTGCATGGCAGTTATTATGGTATGTTTGTTAAAAAAACTCCCATTTTCTCCTCCAACTTCAAAATCAAACAAAGAGGGTCAAACACCCTTTACAAAAAAAGGTAAAACAGCAATGTAGGACGATTTGAGTATAAATATAAGTAGAGAAATGCAATAATACATAAATAAAGAAAATAAAAGTAGAAATGTATGCCAAAAATCATTAGGATATTACATTAAGATCATGTTCGATGAAGATATTTTGTAAATTTCCAACCGTAAATATGTAAAAATTTAATTTTTACTTAGTAGTATGCATTCCTAAGAGCTTTAAAGGCGATTTTCTCAATATTTTTAAATTTTTTGCACCCTCAGATTCCATATTTTTACATAGTTGTATGGCTGCCAAATATTGTCCTATCCCAACAAACCATACATCAATGGAAACCTTATTTATCCAGATGATGATGTATAAATCTCAATTTTCAAAAATTGAATCTTAGAACTGGTTTTGTGGTCCAGGGTTATATACTAATGTATTATTTTGGCAGCTTTTGGTATACATACCGGAACAAGAAAGGTTAATCGTAGCTACACCTCTGATGACGTAGCAGCTATGTAAGTGAACCAATCATGTTGTCCGGTGGGAGTGGAGGCGAACAAGGCTTGCAGGATACGGGCGGGGAGAGTGCACATGAACTAATGTAGCCTGATCAAACATCGACCACAAACTCGGACAACCACTAATATCCTCAGGTAAGACTATTTCTCTTTTGTTAGGCTGTAATAAGTCGCGCATGTAGTTCGTACGACAATAGCGTGCAATGCTTCCTATACAGCGCATTGGAGATGCATTAGCGTTTGATATTTGCCTGCGGTACAGTCACGCAGTGAAACGGGGGTTTGCAGTGCAAACCGTGCGCTATCCGAATCACTTTTTCCGCTTTAAACACAGGAACATTCATCCGATTATGTTTCTCTACGATGATTTCTACTAAATTATGTTGCCAAGCCCAAATGTAAACAATATGGCACTAGTAGCGAGCGAGTAACGTTATGTATGCTGGATGATGTGGACGGGGCGTAGTAACGTTACTCAACTGAGCCTTTTCCCATGTTTTGCAACTTGTTTTATCGTTAAGTAATAAATTAAAATCGCTCTAACATCTGATATATTGGTTATCTGGGATGGTTGAAGTAACCCGCCTGGTGGTATGTTAAGGATACCTTCTTGATTTGAACTGCATGTAACGAAGCCGCGAGCTGTTTTAGGAGTACAGGACTTTCAGTTTAACCCTCTGTATGCATTCTGGTGGAAATCTTAATGTGTGAGTACTCGGTTTGCAGTAGGGTGTACATTTTTTTTTGAAGGGTGCTGATCCCAGTGTTGGAGTGTAACGCGAGTTACGTGATCAGATTACTTTTTTCAAGTAACTAGCAAAGTAACGCATTACTTTTTAATTTACTTTTTCAAATAAGTAACGCCAGTTACTCTGTCCTATTTACTGACTTCAGTATTCATCAAAATGAATTAAAACAGTAAAATGCAAACTCAAAATATACCGCAAACCTGCAATATTTATTACTTTCCATAAAAAGTAATGTAATGTAACGCAATATTGTTACCCCCAAAGTCAAAACAAAATGTAAAAAAGTGAGTAGCCTACACATTTCAAATGCCCTTTTTTTAACATTTCAGTAACAAAAGTGAAAATAAGAGAGGGCTAAATAGGAACAGAACTGTTCACCTGAGTTTCCATTGGATAAAACATACGCCATGTTGTAACTTATTAAATTAGTAATTAGTAAATTAGTAAATTATAATGTTTGCATATCACAAGAAAATAAGAACATCTGGGGTTGTGATGACAGACAGATAGCACTAGAGATGTCAAAAGACAATTTGGGTTGGGCAAAGAAAATTGCTGACAGAAATTCTTTTAAAAGAGGACCAACCTGAAAGGCAGGGAAGAACTGCAGTGCACATTGGGTTGCAGCAGTCTTGCTTTATGTAATAGGTAAATGTTACAGGGGACAGTAATAGGCCAGTGGGACAGGCAGTGCCCAATGCCAAGAATGTGGCAGCATGGGACTATAAATAGCCTTGGGACACTCTCCCATCCTGAATGGAATGGCTTTTCCATGCCTTGACCTTATAGCCTTGGCATAAGGTCCCTGCACACTGAGTTCAAAATTTTAATCCGAAATGTTCACGTTAAAAAAACAGCCATAAGTAGCACAGGTATATTTGTAGCAATAGCCAACAATACATTTTATTGGTCAGGATGATAGTTTTTTTTTCTTTTATGCCAAAAATCATTAGGATATTAAGTAAAGATCATGTTCCAGGAAGATATTTTGTAAATTATCTACCAAAAATATATCAACTTAATTTTTGATTAGCAATATGCATGGCTAAGAACTTAATATGTTCAACTTTAAAGGCGATGTTCTCAGATTTCAAATTTTTATGCCATCTATGCCAAACCATACATCAATAGAAAATGTATTTATCCAGCTTTCAGATGATGTATAAATAAATAAATACAATTCTTTATGACTGGTTTTGTGGTCCAGGGTCACATATGACCACAAGATCTATTATGTTTACACACTGCCTTTGAAACTTTTATCCATCAAAAAAAAAAAAAAAAAGTTTTTTTTGCTTTTGTGGCAAGCTTTTTGAGAATGCCATCTGACAAGTTGAGCACTGTATAGGTCTTTGCACACTGAGTTCACGGAAATTGGTGGTCTTCTTTTTAATATGTGGCTCCAGTATCGCTAGCAAAGCATCAAACTGAGCCACTAACATCCTGAAGTAAACTTTGAATCGCCCGGGATCATTCCCTCTTTTCCTCTTCTCTACTTTATGAATTATCTAAACAGATTAATTAATACGCATCAGACTCCAGTGTGCAAGGTTTCTGTTCGTGATAAATTTTTAGGATGACGAATACAAAAAAAAATGCATACAAAGACTTTGGTCTCTGTGTGCAAGGACCTTCAGTCATATAAACTACAGTCATGTGAAGGTATTTTCACATCAAGAACTTGATAATCATGTTGTAAAGCTTGTTTTAATTGTTAACCTGACTACTGTTTTACTTATATAGCTCGCATGTCATTTAACTTTTCTAATAGAGCTATGGTTTTCCTGCAGGTCCTTTGAGGGTAAGGTCAACTGATCATGGCTGCTACCTCCCAGGTGTTCAGGGTCATCCATGGCAGGAGCTTTGGTCGGATCCTGGTGCCAGCCATAACATGCCAAAACTGCAGTCGGTCTCCTCATCCATGCGTCAATGCATCTCAGCCACACAGCTTTGAAAAAAGATGGCAGCACCAGGTGCGGGGATACAGGACCTCACCTGCATGGCACACCTACTACTTGACCCCACCTCAGGTTAACAGCATTCTAAAAGCTAATGAGTACAGCTTCAAAGTTCCTGAGTTTGATGGCAAGAACCTCAGTTCGGTCATGGGCTTTGACAGCAACCAACTACCCGCAAACGCACCCATTGAGGATCGGCGAAGTGCAGCGACGTGCTTGCAAACCCGTGGTATGCTTTACGGCGTATTTGATGGCCACGCAGGCTGCGCGTGTGCTCAGGCACTCAGCGAGCGGCTCTTCTATTACATCGCCGTTTCATTACTGCCACATGAGACTTTGATGGAACTGGAGAACGCAATGGAGAGCGGACGAGCTCTTCATCCGATTCTACAGTGGCACAAGCATCCCAACGACTACTTTAGCAAGGAGGCTTCACGGCTGTACTTCTCTAGCTTGCGCACATACTGGCAGGAACTGCTAGACCTGAGCGTACCTGGGGAGCAGCCGGATGTGGCTGAAGCTCTTGTGAGTGCCTTCAAAAGGCTGGACAATGACATATCCCTTGAAGCGCAAGTTGGCGACCCAAATGCGTTCTTGCACTACTGGGTGCTTCGTGTTGCATTCTCAGGCGCGACCGCATGTGTTGCACACATTGATGGTAACGAGCTGAACGTTGCCAACACTGGAGATGGCCGCGCAGTCCTAGGCGTACAAGAACCTGACGGCTCTTTTTCTGCACTTACGCTCACCAACGACCACAATGCGCAGAATGAATCTGAGGTAAAGCGTGTGCGCTCTGAGCACCCGCATTCTGAGGCCAAGACTGTGGTGAAGCAGGATCGCCTGTTGGGCTTACTCATGCCGTTTCGCGCCTTCGGAGATGTTAAATTCAAGTGGAGTATTGATCTGCAACGGCGTGTTCTTGAGTCTGGACCGGACCAGCTTCATGAGAATGAGCACGCTAAGTTCATCCCACCGAACTACCATACACCACCCTACCTTACGGCTGAACCGGAGGTGACGCGACACCGCCTTCGTCCACAGGATCGTTTCCTTGTTATAGGCTCAGATGGGCTTTGGGAAACGCTACACAGGCAGGAGGTGGTGAGGATTGTAGGTGAACATCTCACTGGAGTGCATCAGCAGCAGCCAGTCACTGTTGGTGGCTATAAAGTGACCTTGGGTCAGATGCAGGGATTGTTGCAGGAGAGGAAAGCTCGCATCTCCTCCACCTTTGAGGACCAGAATGCGGCTACGCATCTGATTCGGCATGCGGTGGGGAGTAATGAGTTTGGAATGGTGGACCATGAGAGGTTGTCAAAGATGTTAAGCTTGCCAGAGGAATTAGCCCGCATGTATAGGGATGATATCACAATCATTATAGTGCAGTTTAACCCACACGTCATTGGTGGACAGTAGAAGCCGATGAACTCTTTCTTCCACATGCTCTGTTACGTACATTATCAATTCTAATCTTACGCACAATCTCATTACCGCATTATCAGTAAAATATCAGCACAGCAAAATGTTACTATACCATAGGGGAATGTATTACTCTGAGTGTATTTTTATTTTCACATATTCATGGCAGCTGCCTTTGAAAGGGTTTTAAATTTTTGGTATGTGAGCGGTGGTTATATGTGGAATTAAGCCAAACAGAAAAAGTTATGCTGAGCTCACCGCAGACCTACTATCACAATAAAACCGTCAAAATGCAACAAAACCATAAATCAAGACTGGAAATGTACTAATGTAGGTTCAGCAGATTTTGCACTGAGGAGAGACTTTATGTAGTGCTTGTATTGTGCCAAAATTAGCTTTTAATTTGTGAATGAATAAAAAGTAAAACAAAGGTCATTTAAAATGGCGAGAGAGGAAGAATGAGAATAGAAAGTAAAATAGGTCTAGATATGTACTTTTAAGTTGGAATGCTCTGTAACTAAGATATAGTACCAGTCAAACGTTTTTAAACAGTAAGATTTTTAATGGTTTTTAAAGTTGCTTCTGCTTACCAAGCCTGCATTTATTTGATCCAAAGTACAGCAATAACTGTAACATTTTGAAATATCTTTACTTTTTAAAATAACTGTTTTCTATTTGAATACATTTTAAAATGTAATTTATTTCTGTGATCAAATCAAAATTTTCAGCATCATTACTCCAGTCTTCAGTGTCACATGATCCTTCAGAAATCATTCTAATATGCTGATTTGCTGTTCAAGAAACATTTTTTTATTATTACTATTATCAGTATTTAAAACAGTTGAGTACATTTTTATCAGGATTCTTTGATGAATATAACGACCCAAAGATCAGCATTTATCTAAAATAATAATTTAAAAAAAGCTTTTGTAACGTTATACACTACGGCCCAGTTTCACAGACAGGGTTTAGACTAAGCCAGGATTAGGCCATAGTTCAATTAGGACATTTAAGTCATTTTTTATAAACATGCTTGGAAAAAAACATTACAGGTGTGCATCTTGAGACAAAACAAAGGCACTGATATATTTTAAGATCAATCAGTGCAATTTTGTTTCAGTTGAAACGGCTCAGACTTACATTTTAGTCTAGGACTAGGCTTAAGCCTTGTCTGTGAAACCGGGGGATAATCATTCAAAAGCTTGGAGTCAGTATAAGTGAATTTATTTATTTATTTTTTGGTAAGGAAATGATAGAAATTAATACTTTCTATTTAGTAAGGATGCTTTACTTAATCAAAAGTGATTATAAAGACATTTATAATGTTACAAAAGATTTACTTTTTCAGAAAATGCTTTTATCAAAGAAACTGGAAAAAAATCTACTCAGCTGTTTTCAACATAATAATAAATGTTTTTTGAGCAGAAAATCTGAATATTACAATGATTTCTGAAGGATTGTGTGACTGGAGTAATGATGCAAAAAATTATTTGAAACCACAGGCATAAATTACATTTTAAAGTATATTAAAGTAGAAAAAAATATTTTAAAAAGCAAAATTATTAAAATTTTGTACTGTTTTTGCTGTACTATGGATCAAATAAATGCCGGCTTGGTGAGCAGAAGAAACTTTAAAAACATTAAAAATCTTACTGTTCAAAAACTTTTGACTGGTAGAGTGTGTTGATTAGCTTCAAGTGACAGTATACCCAAAAATAAAATTCTGTCATTTACTCATGCTCATGTAAATCTAAACCTGTATGAGTTTCTGTTTGCAAAAACTAGATATTTTTAAAAATGGCCCTGTGACTGAAAGTCAGTGGGGCACAGTCTCATTTTGAACCCCATTGGCTTTCATTATATGGACAAAAAAAGTTAAGGTCCTTGCACACTGAGTCTGAAATTCTGATCCGAAATGTTCTCATGCTGTGTCAATGACGTTTACACACTGCATTTGACACTTCCATTCGTCATAAATTGAAAAAAAGTTTTCTGCATTTTTCACATCCCAAAAAAAACTTAACTCATAAAGCCTTTTTGTGTCTTACAGGTTTAGAATGACATATGAATGAGTAAATGCTGAAAGGTGACAGAATGTTGGTTTTTGAGTTAACTATCCCTTTAATGTTTTATTTAGGTTCTAATGAACCAAATTGCTAATGCCACTAATCAACCAGGGTCATGAAAGCAACAGTGAAGTGTGTTTCTCAAAATGTTCCTTTTCTTGCAGATATTGTATTTTAGTACTATTTGTGTTCTATCTTTCTTTGACTGATAAGTTGTACTTTTTGTACAGCATGTCTTTAGTAGATACAGTTTTTCATAAAGCATGTCTTGGAGTTCAAGGGTCATCAAAATATGGTTTGCTCAACCAAATTATCTAATTACTGTAAAAGTCCTGATAAAGAAGTTTGCTGCTTTTTTTTTTTTACCTGTACATGGAATCAAAAATTCCATATTGTTCTTTAACACTTTAACATGAAAATATAATTTAGGACAGCTACTGCACACAACAAGATTATTTGTTACTTTCATATCTTTCTTACCTCCATCCCTCTGACAGTGATGTTATATTTATAACATTGCTGGTCATTGCTGAAATTCCAGTTTGGTTTCTGGATGTGTGCTGAACGTCTCTGAAAGAAGAAGGATAGATATTTAAGGAAACAGAGGTTAATGACAAAACAAACCAGATATGCTCACACTTCTTATTAGATGCAAACACACCTTAATGGTTACACTACAATGGAGAAATGTAAACCTGAAGGATTTGCTTTGTAGATTGAGTTTCAGGTGTCACTACTTTTTTCAAGTGATTACCGGCCACAGGGTAGAGATTAGAACTTGAATTCTATCCTTTTTTTTTTTTTTTTTTGGTCCGAGGGTTATTGAACAAGGTTAAAACCATAACTCTGTGATTGTACTTTCTTGCCTGTTTTCAGTATGTTCTCAGCTCTTGCACAAGAACACAGCTGATTGCCACATGAAATGTTTGTCGAATGATAGTCAATCTGCAAACAGTGTTATTACAGTAATACTGTAATAAAGTTGTAAGCTTGCTGAAGTGTAAATAGACACGCTTTATATTGGAGAAGCAATTGCTTTATATTGTACTTGAAGTATATGTATGCTGCAGCATATGTTTGAATATTTGTAATATATTTAACAACATTTTGCAGCATGTCACAAGTGTATTTAACAATATTATTATGTGCTGGTGCATGGGCATGGCTTGTGCAAGTACTCTTGCCTTTTGTATTTCAAATGTTTTAATAAAATTGTAACCAAATAAATATTGTGCAATTTGTGTATTTGTTGAAATCAATGCATGAGTGAAGGTTTCAGTTTCTGAACTCAACAATCCAGATCAAGGTGACTTTTGTTGCCTGAAGCTGCATTTCATTCTAGGAATGCACATTTATTTCATAAGAATCACTGAACTTGAATTGTGTTTGGAATGCTGCCCAAACTGAGCAACTGGATCAGAGACGGGGGTCAAGTTATAGTGTCAGACCCCCGTCTCTGATCCAACTGCTCCGTTTGGGCAGCATTCCAAACACAGATCACAGTCTCTGATTTGGCAAACTAAGTAGGTCAGTCTATCTTAAGGCTCTGACATGACATGGCAATTCTAAAACTTCAAATGTCAGGAGTTCAGAGGGTTCAGGACATGCTTCTGCAGTTTCTCAGTAAAGGTTTTGAAGTTATGTAGCCTATGGGCCTGACTTACAAATGCAATGTTCTAGCCAAATGCCCACAGCCAGGTTGTTCATTGTCCTGACAATAAATTTAAAACTCTATGGTCTGAAAGAGGTGTCTTATGCTCACCAAGGCTACTGAACTTTCAGCAGCTATTACTCCAGTCTTCAGTGTTACATGATCCTTCAGAAATCCTTCTAATATGCTGATTTGCTGCTCAAGAAATATTTCTTATTAACAATGTTGAAAACAGTTGTGTTGCTTAATTTTTTTTTTCTGGAAGGTGTGAATCTATTGTAACTTTTGACCAATTTAAGACATCCTCAATGAATAAAAAAACACCTGACCCCAAACCTTTGAACAGCGGTGTATTAACATGCCACTATGTTATTCAAGACAAGACTTAAAATGCAATAAAATATCGCTGTTTTACAGTATCTTGCAGCGGTCTCTCATCTCTTTTTTCACCAAGAGGCCCAAAAAACAGTCAACAATCCTTCTGTCACTCTGACAGATTATTTGACTCTGGAAGAGCTGCGTTTGCATTTACAAAACTAATAAAGATATCCCAAAAGTTTGACACAAGCTGGATTCTCGTAACATTAGCAATCGAGGGAATTAATGAAGAAAATAAAGAAACGGGGTTTTAATCGTGCTATTTGCATATCATTCAATTCTCCGCCTGAGGGCGCCAAATGTCAACAAACGCAAATGGCTGGTACGTCTCAAAAACGAGTAGCCTATCGAAACCACTCGAAATTGAGACATGAAATAAACTAGCTTGAAAAACTATCCATAATTAACTTCCCATGTAGTATATAATGCCAAAGCTCTGCGTTAATTATCTATACATACTGTGTGGCGAATGACATTGACTGATCTACGTGGACAGTTGGCCGACTGACGTTAAATAATGATGTTGACGCAAATCTTGCTTATTTTGTTGTATAAATATTGGTCTTATCTGCAGCAAAACAACCTAGAAACTGTATAAAGGACTTTGAACAAACTCCAATAAGCCATGAAAGTTTAACTCCAACTCTGGGTACATAGGCTACATGCACGTCCTCACCTATATGGGCCATTCTAAAGAATTAGTTGGAAACGTCTTTTTCCACAAATTTGGTGTGTATGCAAATTGTATAATATCCAAGATATACATTTCTAGTAATTGTGGAGTTAATTCCCATACTGTATTTTCAGAACGTTTTGGAATAGGCCTATTTGTCCTCTCTCCACCGAAACACAAGTAATATATCATTTTAAAGAAGGGTTATTGACCTATTAAGATGTTGCTTATACACTATTTTCCTTGTAAATCTATATATTTTTTTCTATTTTAATAACGTTTTCAGAGGTAGATCAATAACAATTACAATTTTAACAATATTTCAAATGTGATTTATGAGATTTGTTGTATTTTAAAAAAAAAAAATCTTGGTGAAAGGGAAAAAGATGATCATACTGATTTCAAACTTAAGGATTCATTATTCATTAGTTTGCATACATTGAGCCAAACACCATCATAACATCTTAATTTAATATACTCTCATGTTTCGGTCATGACCACACATTTTCAGTAATGTTTTGGTAGCAACCACATATGTGACCCTGGACCACAAAACCAGTCATAAGGTTAAATTTTACAAAACTGAGATATATACATCATATGAAAGCCCAATAAATAAGCTTTCTATTGATGCATGGTTTGTTAGGATAGGACAATATTTGGTCGAGATACATCTATTTGAAAATCTGGAATCTAAGGGAGCAAAAAATCAAAATACTGAGAAAATCACCTTTAAAGTTGTCCAAATTAAGTTCTTAGCAATGCATATTACTAATCAAAAATTACCTTTTGATAGGTTTACAGTAGGAATTTTACAAAAAATCTTCATGGAACATGATCTTTACTTAATTTCCTAATGATTTTTGACATAAAAGAAAAATCAATAATTTTGACCCATACAATGTATTTTTGGCTATTGCTACAAATATACCCCAGCGACTTAAGACTGGTTTTGTGGTCCAGGGTCACATATTAAAACACTAATAAAACATACTAAAATACTAAAAATGTGCATAACTGTACTAAAAAATGTTGTTTATTTCCTCCAAATAAAGGACTATGTGTTCCCTTTGTCACTACTGAAACAATGATGACATGTTTCGGTCGTGACTGTTACGGTAGTGCAATTTTATGGCATTCCACCCCCAAAAAACAAAGATGTCACTACAAAAACTTAACCAAATGTTGCAATCATGACTGTTTCAGTAATAATTCTAGATACTTTTGAACCTTGCTCAAAGATGATATGGTTAGCTAGCACAGTTCTGACCAGTTGTACACATATGAAAACTAAATGTTATGGAATAACTCTCCAAATTTTTCTCCAAAATTTAAGTTTAATAATAGAAAAATGACGTTGGGTAGTGAAATTATTTAGTTACACACCTCAAAATGATGGGGTTTATCTACTCCCCATGTAGCTATGAGAGAGAGAGTGACACAAAATATTTCCTAAACATAAATGTTAGGAGTGTAGTCTCAATTAGTCTCAGCCTATGGACTAAAACATACACTTTCAGTTGTTTCAGCTGTGACATGATTTCCTTTTTTTTTTTTTTAATCAAAAAGATATTTTTAAAACAATGAAATAAAATGCAAAAATTATTTTAATATCACTTCATAAGTTGAAATTTAGGGGTTAGGGTTCGGGACTGCTACTTTCCAATTGCAAGTACCCACTAAATTATGATTTTACATATATTAAGCTTATCGATACTTTAAATAATACTGTGGGTTTTGGTTTCAACATAATAAAAGGATCTTAGTAAATGTCTAAGATTTGAATACTTAAATGCTTTTTAAATGTGTTTTGTACATAGCCCATATATCATTTATACATTTTCTGCATATTATTTACTTGTTGTGTTTTTGCAATAGAGCTGTAATAGCAGATTTTATATTATTTAATATTTATTCACTGTTTTTTTCCAGGACAGTGGCCAGATTACCCGGAGTGTGAGTGATTTTACTGTAAGCGTGATGATTCATTCCCACACCAGACATCCTCCTCCACTCAAAGCCAGAAAAACTCATCAAATCCACTGACTCATTCTGTCAATCAGAACTGGTCATTTAGCTATTCAAATGCACTTATATTTAAATATAATAAGCTTTTGACATTGCAGCGGTTATGAAACACACCTACACACAGATTCACTTCATATATTAGCTGGATCCATTTGAATTGGCTAATGACCAAAAAACTGAGTGCAGCTTTGTTTGCAGTACAGTCATGTCATTACAGACTTTTTCAAGGATTAGTTCATTTAGATTACTCTTGTGGATTATTGTGATGTTTTTATCAGCAGTTTGAACTCTCATCTAACAGTCACCACAGAAGATCCAATGATGTAATTGGTGTTAACTATTCTTTTAGATTCTTACTTTATATATATATATAAATCAATCTAAATTATTCAACCCCCCAGAGACTGCAGTACTTTACAAATGATTTTTGCTCTTTCTGAAGATCCGGGACTAAATTGCATCTACAACAGTTTTCTGGCATATTAAAAGTGATAATGTCAATATATAATGTAATGTTTTTGAGTTATAGGATTTTTTAATAACACAGCTATGTCAGAATTATTCAACCCCTATTCAACATTGCTGTTTTTTTATTTTTATGGTCAGAAACAAAATTGTCTTAAAACATACTTAAGCCTTTGCAAACTTATTAAAAATGGAATTAGCTTGGGGTGTTACACATAGTATACTCTTAGCCCATGCATGTGCTGAAGATTAGCAAATATGGTAAAGTCAACAGAGCTCACGCAAAATCAATAGAGAAGAAATAGTTTGCTATATTAGAAAGTCTAAAACTACATGAAGATTTCTAAGACATTACAAGTTCCTAGAGACACAGCTGGCAGCCGTATTCCTTAGATTAAAGTGTGTTGAACCAGAAAACCTTTGAGGCTGTTGAACAAAAAAGCACAATATCATAAAATGTTTGATCAGATCAACTGAGAAAAACTTGCAATGTACAGCCAAAGACTTGCAAGATGACCAGACAAAAAGAGGAAAAACATTTCAATGCCATGTAAAAGAAAAACACAAGACAAGTATGGGCTTCATGTTGAGGAATCTAGCTGAATACCACTCTTGACCAAGAAGAACAAAAAGGCTGACTTGAACATG
>NC_133369.1:24024588-24050123 GCF_049309525.1 Garra rufa
GTAGTTATAGTAAGCCTTACAAGGTAGTTTGGTTTTATTTTTTTTGTTGCTTTATCATTTCAGGGGCCTCATTTATAAAGACTTGCGTAGAAACCATCCTTGATTTTATCTAAGAACTTTTCTGATTTGATCGTAAGAGCGATTCAGAGAAAACGAACGTACTACGAAATCCATGCGTCCGCCAGTCATTCGGTTATAAATCACAAATGATCGTGGAATTGTGTGCAGCTGAATGTTCCGCCGTCGAAACGCCCCTGCTTAATTAATTAACATATAAAATGAGCTCATTCCTAAAGCAAAAACTCTGTGACAATGGCAAGTAAAAAGGAGTGCAAGAAATCAAATTATAGTGAGGCTGAACTATCAGCAATACCAGGCATTATCACAATGAAACGGTCGTACGCCAAGCTGGAATCTGACGTGGAGATAAGTACTTTTCCACGTCAAAGACGGTTTTTATAAATCTGTACTTTGACGTGGATTTGATCGTACGAACACTCTAAGATCAAATCAGTGCGTAAGAAAGTTTTATAAATGAGGCCCCAGGAGTTAAAACTGAAACTGTTTATCAAAAAAGAAAATGTTGCTCTTATAAATTAAGCTTTTTTTTTTTTTTTTTTTTACACTTTGGCAACAATCTGTCTGCCTTTTCCATTGTGTAAATTATGACTTTCTTTACATTCTCAGTGTCACAAATTTTCTTATTTTATTAGTGACATTAAATATTATATATTCTTTATGCTGCACCATTTTTTTTAGCTGTCTGGGAGAAGACGGAGGTTTGATAGAGTACAGTCAAACCCAAAATGATTCAGACACCAGATATAATTTTTTATATTTTTTCACTAGCGGGTGCAGGACACTATAGTTATATAAGTGAGGATAGCAAAATAAAGTAAAATGTGACATATACCCAAAAAGTCTTCATACAGTGGACTACCAGTAAAACTGATAACAATTTGGGACCAAAACTTTTCAGAAACTTTGACCTGACAATGTGTTTTTTCTTTAATTGCTAATGCGAACACCACAGACTGAACAAAATTAAGGACTGCTTAGAAATAAAACAAAGTATTAATAGTTATGTAAATATTACTAACAGTTGTTGACTGTAATCCATTACATACTTTTCTATCAAAGTTATCTGACATTATCAAGATGAATTTGAACTCAGTTTAACTCTGAGTTCTTGTCAAATTTTTAATTACCATTTTCTAAACTGTGATAACATAAAAAGGTGTCTGAATAAATTTTGGCTGGACTGTATTTCTCATTATTAATAAATACCAATAAATACCTTGTATGTAATGAATCTTAAATATTCACTTTACATCATATTTGTTCTTAGTTTTAGATTTTTCAAAATTCTTACACTTTGTGCCAATTCCACGTTTAGGTTATCTGCCGGACCCCATTGAAGATGACTTTTGGCAATAATACATCTTCAGAAATGTGTTGCCTGTTTAAAAAAGCAGTGCACTTGCTTTCAACAGTTTCTATTTAGACTTACCAGACTAATCTCTTGCAAAGGCAAATATTTCATTCTCTGGGGCCTGTAATTAATTTGATACGTCTATTAATTGTTGAGTGTTCATAGACTGTTGTATTGTTCCAAGCAGGTGAAGCAAGTGTGTGCATGTGCTCTCACTGCACATTGAGCGCTCTGCAAGCCTCTGGATGAACATGTGCAGATGTGGTGATCTGTATTCCTGGTGTCTTAGATGGACGAGTCAGTTGACACTGTTATGATATTAACGTAGGCCTATTCTCATTTTGGCTCTTCGTCTCATAACAGTTTGTTTGGCTCACGTTTTGGCAAAGGATCTAAACTGCCTAAAAGATGCACGTTTGTGGTATAAGAACAGGAATCAGCTCCCATGTTCCCATTTGTATGATTTCGGCTGTAACTATGACAACACATGTTGTGTGGGAGAGACAGAGTCAGAGGTTGAAGAATGATCAGATGGCTAGGCAAAAAAGACCAAGGGTACTGTGTAGACATCCATCTACCACTTACTCATTCATCCATCCGTCCGTTTTTCAGTCACAGGCAAGGTCAAGAGAGGAGCGATGCTCATCTGTCAATCCATCTGACCATCCTTTCCTTTGTGGAAAAGCCAGTGAAGGAATAAAGATCTTCTGAGTCTAGTCTAGTTTGTCAACAGCAAACCAAGTGGTGCTGTAAAAAATAAGGAAAGAGGAAGTAAAGTTATTAGTCATAAACTGAATTGTACTGTTGTTGTAAATTGAATGAACTGAATTTCACTGTCACCATTAAAAGAGAAAGGTTCACTTCCAGAATGAAAATGCCCTGAGAATTTACTCACCCCTGTGTCATCCAAGATGTTCATGTCTTTCTTTCTTTAGTTGCAAAGAAATGAAGTTTTCGAGGAAAACATTCAAAGGGTTCTACACAATCTTAGGCAAAGAATAAGGGTCTATCAAGTAAAACAATCTGTTATTTTATTAAAAAAATCTAGATACTTTATAACCATAATTGCTAATATGTCTCCACACATAGTGTAATCACGTTGGAAAAGTCACACACGGTTAGGGAGAAAAAAAATCATCCAACATCATTGTTTTACCTTTTTTTTTTTTTTTTTTTTTGTAAAGGGCATTTGACTTTCTTTGCACATTCGCTTTGTAAACACTGGGTCGGTACTGCTGCTTTCATTTTCATTTTTATACCTCAACTGGGATCATTAAGAGCCTTTTGAAGCTGCATTGAAACTGAAATTTAAATCTTCAACCCGTTGGCCACCATTTTAGTCCAATATCCACCTTGAATGTGGAAGTCTTGCTCGACTGGAACGCTGCTTTACATTTCCGGTCTCTGGTGTTTCTAGTCACATTAACATATTTTCCGCAACAATAATATAATGTTAAACCTGAGCACATTTTTATATTTAGTTATATTGAAAAAGTTTACATTTCGTCGTGGATTTGACATGGATTTCTATGGAGACTGGAAAACGAAAGCACCCAAATGCACCACTCATCAGTTAACGTTACACAGGAAAAAGGTGGATATGGAGGAAAATACTGTAGCCTAATGTTTTCCTCAAAAAAAATTTTTTTTCGACTTAAGAAAGAAAGACATGAACATCTTGAATGACATGGGGTGAGTAAATTATGAGGAAATTTATTTTCATTCTCGAAGTGGATTTCTCCCTAAATTACGTTTGGCAATAATGACGGTTGACTCTTACTCAACAAATAATAAGTTTAAAATATTAATATTACATATCTTACCTGTATAAATGTTAAAGCTTTTGCTAAGAGAAAACAGCGAAATGTTCAAAACAGCCTAAACCGAACTCCGCAACGATATTACAGGCAACAGTTGCGGCGAGGTCATTAATCTCACTACAGTGGATAACACAAGATGGCGGCAGATGCGAAGTTTTTTTTTTTTTTTTTTTTTACGAGTGATTTAATTTATAATTAAAAGTAGTTTTCATGGATGCTGGCAAATACCGCTGAATGCCGTCATTTTACAAACACAACCTGTAATTTATGTCGCACGTGTTTATGGAGAAAGTTCTAAATTATATATTTCCTTGGCTTGCTACAGGTATACACTTTGTATTGAGTCCAGCTTAAAAATAATATATTTTTAAATATCAGTCACGTTGTGTTTTGTCAATTCCCCAAGTTAATCATGTAAACACACAACTCTACACTCTCAAATAATTGTCACCCTGATCAGGGTGCAAGAGTAGCATTGTGTGTGTCTGAGTCCAAAAATGGACATAGAACCCCATCGGATGAGATCTGGCTAATATCAGGCATAAGGTATAACCATGTTTTTTACTATTACCCCGTGACATGCTCCCCCCCCCCCCCACTCAAACTTAGTCAGTGCACTCTGCTCTTGTTTTTGTGTGTTTATTATGGAACGTTGCTTAGAGACTGATGAATATGAAAGCAATAAGTCAGCATGAAGAGATACAGACTAGTGATACAGACTGAGAATTTATGAGAGTGAGTTTAAGGCACCTCTAGATTTGTCTCTGGTTTTTCATAATTTCTCTTCTTGACAGTACCATTGGTCTTTTTCAAGATCTGCAATCTATGATAAAACTTTATAGAAACACAAGGCATACAAATATTTAAGAATTATGTAAGAAGCAATGAACAAGTCTTTACTCATTACTATTATGTACTCTTGAAATCAGTATCTGGGTCAAAGTAGAACTTTATTTACAGAATGAACAATTTCCGTTTTCCACACATTCTGTGATTGTTATGCCTTCTTCAACGATTGACTTGCACTGCAGAATTGAAGGACATTTAATAGAACCTGGCCTTTGACCTGCACAAGATATTCTCTAGGAGAAAAACAAAAAATATCACATGGAAACATTTTTACACATTTTTTGTTGATTCTTGGACAATGGGGAATAAATATAAGATTTACATTTTTATAGATTTAATCCATATGAAATATGACAACATACTGTATACTCAAGTCTCAGACTACTAAAAATATACCACAAAGATGTTTAAAATTCCAAGAAAACACCTTAACTAGGGGGACAACAGATATATTTTTAAACTGGAAAAAAATGCAATTGAAAAGCTTTTAAATATAAAATATTTTAATATATCTGCCAGGCCACAAGGTGAATAAGTTACTGCTGAAACTGTCAGAAGATGCTAATCCTGAACATGAATATTTAATGATAATAAAAAGTGTGTTTTTAAAAATTAAAAGAAGCAGCACAACCACTTTCCAAACCAAAGGTGTGTGTGTTGAGGGTTATGGATGTCAGTTTGCCTGGGTTGTGAACCAAATAATATTTGCAGTTATAGTTGCATGTTATGCCAACTCTAGAGCATTGCTTTATCCTCTCCAGAAGATGCTGCTTTGTTCTGATTCTTCTTCTTGATTCGGTAGATAACAATGATCATCAACAGAGCTGGAAGGGAAAAAAACATTATGTCAGTTTGCTTCTTTTTACTCTTAAATATGAATAGAGCAAAACGAAACATATCAGTCTTACCGATGAAGCCTAATATTCCTGCCAGAATGCCGATGGTGCTGCTCATGCCCAGCTTCCAGCTATGAGCTGCTGGCTCGATGTAACAGTAGCCCAATTTAGTGCAGTTACATATACGCACTAAGCAAAAAAAAAAAAAAAAAAAGAGATTAATCTCAGATTAGATGTCATATGTTAAAGTCTGTGAGTGAGTTAGATGTTATATGTGACCCTGGACCACAAACCAGTCATAAGTCAATTTAGAGATTTGAGATACATGGGCTTTCCATTGATGTATGGTTTGTTAGGATAGGACAATAATTGGCCGAGGTACAACTATTTGAAAATCTGGAATCTGAGGGTGCAAAAAAATCTAAATATTGAGAAAATTGTCTTTAAAGTTGTCCAAATGAAGATGTAAGCAATGCATAATACTAATAAAAAAATAGGTTTTGATATATTCATGGTAGAAAATCTATTATCTTTACTTAATATCCTAATGATTTTTGGCATAAAAGAAAAATGTATAATTTTGACCCATACAATGTATTTTTGGCTATTGCTACAAATATACCCATGCTACTTAAGACTGGTTTTGTGGTCCAGGGTCACATATATAAAATAAAGAGAAAATAAAAAGTTTACCATCAAACTTCTGAGTGATACCCAATCCAGCCTTATCTTTGATGTTGATGGGAACAGTTGCGTTCAGATCACTTGAGGGCTTCTTCTTCAAAACCAGCTCTGCTGAGTTTCCTGTAGATACACATACAGGTTTACATGGTTACAGCAGTAAATACAATTACAGTGCCTTGCAAAAGTATTCACACCCCTTCATTTTTTTCATATTTTGTTTTGTTGCAGCATTATGTTAAACTGCTTTAAATTACTTTTTTCCCCACATCGATCTACATCTCATACACCATTATGACAAAGCACAAAACAGGTTTGTAACAACTTTGCAAATTTATTAGAAATAAAAAACTGAAAAGATCCTGTTGCATAAGTATTCATACCCTTTTCTGGGACACTCGACATTTAGCTCAGGAGCATTCATATTGCTTCTAGATGTTACTACACTTCGAGTGGAGTTAAACTGTGGCAAATTCATTTGAATGAGTATGATTTAGAAAGGCACACACCTCTCAGAAAAGGTCTAACAGCTGAAAATGCATATCAGAGCAAAAACCAAGTCCTGAGGTCAAGTCAAGATAACAGCCTGTAGAGCTCAGAGACAGACTTGCGTTAAGGCAATGATTTAGGGAAGAGTTTAGAAAAAAAATCTGCTGCATTGAAGGTTCACAGAAGCATTATCTTATCCATAATGGAAGACGATTGGAACGACTAGGACTATAGAAAATATCATCCAAGCTGACAGAGCTTGAGAGGTGAAAAGGTGAGGCAAAGAATGGCAGATAAATGCAGATGTACAAAGCTTGTCACATCATACCCAAAAAGACTTGAAGCTGTAAAGGTGCTTCAACTATGTACTGAGTTAAGGATATGAATACTTATGCAATGTACTTATTTCAGTGTTTTATTTTTAATACATTTGTAAAATTTGCAAATCTGGTTTTGGCTTTGTCATTATTATGGTGTATGGAGTGTAAATTGATCTGGGGAAAATCTAATTTAAAGCAGTTTAACATAATGCTGCAACAAAACAAAATGTGAAAAAATGAAAGGGGTATGAATACTTTTGCATGGCACTGTAAATACAACAGCCTGTTTTTTAAGACTACAGAAAATCTGCTCACCATCCAGAGGTTTGATCTCAAAGTTTGGTGACTTGCGGTTCATGGAGAAGGTGAAAGGCTCTCCGTAGGGGTCGGCGTCCTTATCGACAGCGGTGAGTTTCAAGGGGGTCATATCCTGAATGCAGATGAAGCCCTGTGTCTTCTCCAGTTTGGGGTAGTTGTCGTTCACATCCAGCAGGTGAATATCCACCTTCATCTCAGCCTCCTGCTTGTCTCCCTCTGAAAGGAACAGAAATAGATTGTAATATTTACCAAATGACACTCACTTGCAGTGAGTCAATGCATTGGAGCTCTCACCTGTCTCATAAGCGATAATTGTGAGAGAGATCTTCTCCACCGTCTCTCTGTCCAGAGCAGCTTTAGTCTTCAGCTCTCCAGAGCCAGCGTCCAGCTCCAACCAATTATGTTCATCACCCTCCATCTTAAATCTGACAAAAAGAATAATTAAATGCAAGAATTGTGTAAAAGGCATTTAAAATGCTAATTAGTACTAAAAAAAAGGCTTCCAGAGAGAGAGAGCTATTTTAAATATCAGAAGTCTTTTCTGCTCACCAAGCCTGCATTTATTTGATCCAAAGTACAGCAAAAACAGTACAATTTTGAAATATTTGTACTATTTAAAATAACTGTTTCTATGAAATATATTTTAAAATGTACTTTATTCCTATGAAAGCTTAATTTTCAGCATCATTATCAGCTGATTTACTGTTCAAAAACATGTATTATTATTATTATTATTATTATTATCATCATCAATATTTAAAACAGTTGAGTAATTTTGTGGTATAATACTTAGATTAAAGAACTCAAATAAATGTTTTGATGAGATCTTTATTGTAAGCTGGGTTTCTTTAAGTAACAGTCACACGGAAGGTGCACATTCCATGGTGACCGTTATGTTGTTCAAATAATGTTTGTGTATTAATGTTTGTGTTTTCTTATTTTACCAGTACTGAAAACTGCCTAATAGGAGGGGCCATGAACTGGAATCCGATTGTGTGTCTTCCTGAAAGGGGAGGAGAATAAATGTGGAATTGTGTAACGGGCAATTAGCAGCTAAGGGGTTATGATTGGATAGTTTGAAAATGAAGGAGGAGATTAAACTATGAAAGACTGATGAGAAGTTTGGCGGGAAACGAAAAGAGGGGTGTTTGTTAGACTAGTAGCTTTTTTTTGCTACTTTTTCTTTTTTCCCTTTTTGTCTTTGGAAATGGATGTATAATGGACTTTTTGCTGTTACACCTTTCTTTTTGAATTTTTGCCACCTGGTAAATTAATCAAATTTTCCATGGACTTCTCTGGAGTTGACTGCTTGTTTAGCCACTGCATCGACCACCTTACAACAAATTTATAAAAGCTTTTGTAACATTATTCACTACACCTTTTTAAATCTTGGAGTCAGTATAATTTTTTTCGAGGAAAGAAATGATAGAAATTACTACTTTTATTTAGCAAGGATCCTTCAAATTGATCAAAAGTGATGATAAAGACATTTATAATGTTACAAAAGATTTCTATTCCAGATAAATGCTGTTCTTCTGAAATAAAATTCTACTGAGCTGTTTTAAACATAATAATAATAATAAAAGTTTTTTGAGCAGCAAATCAGAATAAATCAGAGTAATGATGCTAAAATTCAGCTTTGAAATCACAAGAATGAATTACATTTTAAAGTAAATTCAAATAGAATATAGTGCGAATATTTAGTTTTTTTGTCGTACTTTGGATCAAATAAATGCAGGCTTGGTGAGAGACTCCTTTAAAAAACATTAAAAATCTTACTGTTCAAAAACTTTTGACTGGTAGTGTTAATACATAGGCCTAAACTAAATATACCCCCTAAAATAAAAGGTATTTTGGAAAAATTGACAATAAAAGAAGCAACATTTGTCCAGCTATATGCTCAATCTAAAGCAAAAGGTAATGTTTATTTGTAGTTCTAAGGTGGGATTGCTTAAAATGTTACCAACATAGACAGAATTAAATTGAAATATAATGTTAAACCACCACCATGCAATATGTGTTCAATTTCTTTTATAAGTGTCAACATAAAACTGCTGGAACAGAGATCTCTCTTCAATAAACTTGGAAAGTAGCATAATCAAAGCACTGTGGACAAACAATCTCATCTCATATATGATCTGATTATACAGGAGACACAAAGCAAAGCATTACTTGATAGTCTTTTCCTCTGGATCCTTGGCTTCAGCGGTCATTATTACGGTTCCAACCGTGATGTTTTCTGGAACATTGACATTAAGACTGTCCACTTCAAATTTTGGAGGCTCGTCCACATCCACCAACTGAATGACGGCAATTGTGGTGGCTCTTTCATCATATTCCACTCCTTTGATCAGGGGCTCAGGATTACGGGCATCAATATGAAGGTTGAAGACTTTCTGGAGCTCGTAATCCAATGGCTGAAGATGGAAAATATGACAAAATAAAGAAACATAAAGAGTACAAAAGCATAAAACAGAAATGTTTCAACATTTGTTCCTGATGAGTGAAGTCTTGTTACCCGAGCAATGTAGACTCTGCCCTCTCCAGTGGCTTCATCAACCTCAATGGCGAGGAGGTTATGTGGGTCTCCATCAACGATTTGATACTCCACTTTAGAGCTTCCTGTTCCTGGTTCATCTGCATCTGTGGCTTTGATGGTAAGCAAAGTGGTTCCCACTTCAGCCAGTTCAGGAACACTGTAGATCCCATACTGCAATAGGGTGGTCGTGAATCAGAGCAGAGATTAAGTATTCAGTAAACCACAGGGAGAAAGAATGTAAATCATGTGAGAAGTAAAATAAAATATATACATCATCTTTCTCGAAGATGGGGATCTCATTATTGAGGTCGATGACCTTGATGATGGCTTTGCATTCCGTGGTGAAATCTACAAACAAGTGCAAAAGTTAAGGTGCACATTTTTCGTAAATTTGCATTCCATTATGTTCAAACTGTGTTTGTGTTTACCTTTATCAGACACATTGAAGGTAAGCTCATACTGAGGCACCACTTTCCTTTGTAAGTTTGGATTTGCCACTTGGATTTCACCAGTGCTTTGGTCAATGGTGAACATTTGTTCTTTTGGCTTGGTTGGCACCTGGCTCAGGAGTTTGTAGACTAATAATGAGTTCAGTGTGTCTTCCTCATCACTATCATAAGCAGGCAGAACTCCAACTGAATTACCTAAACATGCAAAGAATAAAACATTTCAAGATCAGAAATGAAGGAAAATGAAAAATATTTAAAACATGTCAAGAAAGTTGAATCTAAAAATCTGAGATTAAAATAAAGCTTTTCATTTTAAACAAACATTATGAAATACAAATACTGAGTAAACCCATGTAAACCCATGCTATGGGGATCATAAAACAAGGATAATACAACCTGTTTTTTTAAGACATAGGAACATTTTTTTGGTCCCCATTAGGAAAAAAGCTTATAAATTGTGCAAAACACAGAACGTTTTCTGTGAGGGTTAGGTTTAGGGTATAGAATATACAGTTTATACAGTATGAAATTCATTATGCCTATGGAAAGTCCCTATAAAATATGAAAATCCATCTGTGTGTATGTACAGTTGAAGTCAAAAGTTTACATACACCTTGCAGAATCTGCAAAATGGTAATTATTTTATTCAACTATTGTTTGTCTTTTATGTGAAATACCGTATTCAGGTCAGTACTAAATAAAACATAACATGCATTTTGTATGATCCCTCTTATTTTGCTAAAATAATTATCATTTTGCAGATTCTGCAAGTCGTATGTAAACTTTTTACTTCAACTGTATGTTTATAAGGGTTTAACATTCTTACCTATGGGCTCATTCTCTTGCACCTCAAACACAGCTTCATTACACAGAGGAGGGTTATCATTCGCATCCTCCACCCGCACAGGAATCTCCATGGGTTTTTCCAGCTCAACACCCTGTTCATCTTCTGCCAGGACCACCAATATGTACTAAAACACACACACATACAAACATGTCAGGCATAAAATGCAAAACTCAGTTTTATACAATAAAGTAATAAAAAGTAAAATATGTTGAAAACTGGTATTGATTATTTTTCTCTTTCAGTTTTGTTTTTTCATGCATTTCTATTTACCATATCTTTCTGTTCTCTATCCAGAGGACCGGTGACATAGATGTCTCCATCTTGATTGATGGTGAAGGGGAAGGCAAGTCTTTCTTTCTGTACCAGCCTGTACAAGGCAGTGGGATCATTGGCTCGCACCTATGACAAAAAAAAAAAAAAAACATTAAAATTGAATAAAATAATGTAATGAATTATTAAAAATTCTATGTATAAAAACGTACTAATAAAACTTACTGTGGCAAGGTACATAGGATAGTCCCCTTCCAAATTTTCTTTCAGAATGACTGGTCCAGGGCTGACCCAGAGGTTTTGAAGGACAACAATGTTGACCTGTGTTGTGCTTTTCAAAATCTTTGAACCTTCACCTCCCATGTCCTCTACGCGAACGATCAGCGCGTAGTCTGGATCTTGAAGAAGATTCACTTCTCTTCTTTCTGGTCATACAAAAATAAGCACTGATTAATTATGACTGATTATTAAGTAGTTAAATAACACCTATTTATGTTGCCCATAGATTGATGTTTCTGCTGTAGAGTCATTTGGAAATATCTTCCTTGGTGAAGGAAATATACAGTTGAAGTCAAAAGTTTACATCCTCCTTTCTGAATCTGCAAAATCTTAATTATTTTACCAAAATAAAAGGGATCATACAAAATGCATGTTATTGTTTATTTATTACTGACCTGAATAAGATATTTCATATAAAAGGTGTTTACATAGTCCACAAAAGAAAATAATAGCTGAATTTATAAAAATGACCCCGTTCAAAAATTTACATCCCCTTGATTATTAATACCGTGTTCTTACCTGAACGATCTACAGCAGTGTTTTTTTAGTGATAGTTGTTCACGAGTCCCTTGTTTGTCCTGAACAGTTAAACTGCCTGCTGTTCTTCAGACAAAATCCTTAAGATCCCACAAATTCTAAAGTTATTAATATTAAACATTTTTTTAAACTGTTTTTCACACTTGCAGTTGTGCTTTATCTCTGAATATGTTTAACTAATTGCTGTCCAAATGATTCACAGTTTCAAAGCTCTCGAAAAACCACAGGCCATCGTCACCTGGAGGTCAAAATAATGCAACTGTTTTAATGTTCATCAAATGAACTACTGATTAAAAATAAAAAAATAATAATAAAAGCTTTATGAAGCAGTGTTTTGAAAGCACCCTTCATTATTGATCTGAGTGGTGCTTACCTTTAGGTGGTGAAAAAAATATTATTCCACAGCATGATAGACTACAAACTAATGAAGCGGCAGGCTTGCGCATTTCTGTTAGTGGCCATGATGTGCATTGATTTGTGCTGGTAATGTGGATGCTGAATGGTGGAGTAATCTCGGTTAAATCCAGCCTCATTTTTGAGACTACACTAATCTGCAGTGATGAGGGCTGAACTGCTTGTGCAGTTAATGACTGTTCTTATTTACAGCACGTGGCACGTTCCACACACCAGAGCGAGGGAATGTAATCATATACAAGTGGTCATTCATAGACATTAACACCAGTTTAATCTGAGTGTGTATGTGAAAGCACTGTAATCTTATTCTCAATTGCATGTTCTGTTCTCCCTCATGCTCTCATTTGCTCAAAGAGGATCACAAATGGAGGAGAGAGACCCAGATACTGCTTTTATTTGGCCCATTTAGAAATTTAGTCAGAGTTCTGTTATTCATAGTGAAATGCTAGTAAACAAGTCTTTGAGTCTGACACGATTATATGCACAAGATAAACTGCTTTTTCAAAATAGCACACTATGGAAGCTTGAAGCACACAATAAACATGAATGAACATCAGAGCGTATTTTATTTCAACCGTTGAAAGACATCAATACAAACAATTTTTCAATTTTATGTCCATCAAAGTTAATCTACTCTCCTGTTTTATTTGTTTGTTGGACAAAATGGCAGATTCAGCATTATGATTGGTCAGATTGCCTGTCAATCAAGCTGTTTGCAAAGGGTCAATTCTGTTTTGCTTTTTCCATCACAGAAGACTTTATTGAAGTATTAAAAGTTTACATTTTATCCCACTGCTGAAACAAGCTTCCATACAAAACTGTTAAACTAACTATGGATTTTTTTTGTTTGTTTGTTTGTTTTTACCTTCAAATATCAATTTCAGAATCATTCTAATAGTACACTTACTTCTGATAAGTTAAATGGCTTTTGTTTCTTTCATACTCTCCTGCCAAAATGTCTGTTCCAATTATGTAAGTTTAGTGAATGGGTAAAAATCAATCTGACCAATCGTAACACAGAATCCACCTTTTTTTGTCCGACAAACCAGACAGGAAAGTGGATTACGTCGGGGGACTTGAACTTGATGTGTAATTGTAAAATAAAATATCTTCTGATGTTCATTTATGTTTATTTCATGCTATAACTATTAAGGAGGAAGACATGATCGGTTCATGTTGCTTGAACTGAAGAGCTACAGCGATCTGTTACAACACATTAAAAAGCCCAAAAACTTTTTTTAATGTTTGAATTTCTTAAAAATTACAACATTTGAAAGCTGAGACTTTGTTTTATACCTAAAGCAACCTGCTCTGTCTCTTCTGTTGGTACATTGTTAGTTTCTATTGGCTCCGCAATGTATTTTTCACTGTGTGAGAACATGATGTGTGGCGTGAGAGTACTATGGATTGTCAGATTGTCGGATTGTTTTTTGCAAAGGGTAAATTACGACTGTTTAATATTTATGAATTTCACTCACTTAACTGTAGGGAGCTCCATGGTCGCAAAAATTAACAAAACTACATACAGCTGCTTTAAATAATGTGAAAACTGTGTGTGCTTCTGTATGTTCTCACCAGCACGTTCGATGCATTTGTAAAAGGGGTTGCTTTCCAGAGGCAAGTTGTTTTTTGGAATACAGTAGTCCTCAAACTTCCTTTTCAGAACATCAGGACTGCCATGGACCTCCCCACGGCTGTACGATATGCTGGGCCTGGCCCTCAGAAACTCAGCTCCTGTAAAACAGAAAGACACAGTTTTATCTTCTTTTAAAGAGAAATAATAGTTTGGCACACAACAGAAAACAATCATAATAACTTGTACAAAAACAACATATGCACGTTTAGGTTCTTCTGTGTATTTTTGTTCAAAATGTGTTGACATACCTTCCTCTGTTGTAAAGATCTCTCCAGTTTCCTGGTTAATGCCAAAGTAAGACACTTTCCCAGGATTGGGGATTTGGCTCACAATGCTGTATCTCAGTTGGGCATTTAATGTTTCAGGATCGTCTGCATCGCTAGCAGACACCTGCAAGAATGTAACTCCTGCACGCACACAATATTAAAAGTACAATTCAAAGTGTTAATTTGAATTTAATTTAAGTTTCAATGTCCATTGATAATGCGTGTGTTTCTCACCTGCAGGTGAATGCTCTCTGACCCGGCCACTGTACTGATTCTCACTGAAGACAGGGGCATTGTTGTTGACATCCACAACTTGCAAGACAACCGAGTAAGGCCCATCAACAGTTTCACCATCTGCTGAACGTGCTTCAATCTGAAGAAAAAACAAACATATTTAGAATCGTTTGTACTGGAATTTGTCAACACGTCAATTTTTAATTTATAAAATTATAAATATCTAAAATAATTGTATACAATTGTGGTTTTATGACTTCATATTAAAGGATTAGTTCACTTCCAGAATAAAAATTTCCTGATTTACTCAGCCCAGTGTCATCCAAGATGTTCATGTCTTTCTTTCTTCAGTCGAAAAGAAATTAAGGTTTCTGAGGAAAACATTCCAGGATTCTTCTCCATATAGTAGACTTCAATAGGAGTCAACAAGTTGAAGGTCCAAATTGCAAAATTTCAAAGGGCTCTACACAATCCCAGCCGATGAATAAGGGTTTTATCTAGAAAAACAATCGGCCATTTTCAACTAGCTCAAAAATTGTAGGCTAGGGCAAAAACTCCATCTTATTTTCTGCTCCAACTTCAAAATCGTCCAACATTGTTGTTTTACCTTTTTTTGTAAAGGGTGCCGCGTTTCACTTTCTTTGCACATTAACTTTGTGAACACTGGGTTGCTACTTCCGGCTATGTCACGCATGCATGATTACATAATGTATGAGGTCACGCTAGTGCAAGACGAGCATTTGTGGTTAAAGAGTATCAACATTTGATTTTTTTTTTTTTTTTAGAAAATAACCAATCGTTTCGCTAGAAAAGACCCTTATTCCTCGGCCTGGGTCGTGTAGAGACCTTTGAAGCTGCATTAAAACTGCAATTTGGACCTTCAATCCATTGGCCACCATTGAAGTCCACTATATGGAGAAAAATCCTGGAATGTTTCCCTCAAAAACCTCAATTTCTTTTTGACTGAAAAAAGTAAGACATGAACATCTTGGATGACAAGATCAGGAAATGTTTATTCTGGAAGTGAACTAATCCTTTAACTGATTTAAAAGAACCATTTAAATAAACTACTGAACGTAATACAGTGATTTAAAATAGTGAAAAATAAATATATATACATTGTTATACATCAACAATGTGCTTTGTGCACACTAGAAAAGAACAACGTAGGGATTTTGTATCTTTTTAAAGACCCAGGTGTTTGCATGTCATGTGTGATATTTCATAATACAATAATAAATTACTTTAAGATTGTGTCTTTTCCCAGGGCTCCATTCCAGAGGCTGTTCCAGGTAAAGCCAGCCGTCTAAAGAGATACTGATCTTTCCTTCGGTCTCTTCGCTTACATGGTATGTCTCCGCTTCCTCTGTAGATGTAAACTGAACAAAGAAAACATTTCTATTAATATAATTGACAACAGACACTAAAGATATGTTCTAATAAAAATGTAAACGTTATGTCTCTTTATAACTAACCCGTCTGCCAAGACTAACACGGTGCCTACGGTACCTGGTAAATGGGATAGGGCACAGGTGTAGCCTCTGGCACATCCAAAACTAGATTTCGTAATGGCCCCTTTTTGTCCTCCAGACCAATCCCATGAGCCTAAGAGAGAGAGAGAGAGAGAGAGAGAGAGAGAGAGAGAGAGAGAGAGAGAGAGAGAGAGAGAGAGAGAGAGAGAGAGAGAGAGAGAGAGAGAGAGAGAGAGAGAGAGTAAAAAAGTTCTTATGAACCAATATGAAAAAATAACCTAAGCTGCTGAATTTAAAATGACTTATTGCAAAATCACTATTATAGATAAGCTTATTGCCAACTGCAATATTGCCTGCTATCAATCTAGACAGTCCTGCACAACATTAGCGGCCAATATTCTTTCTGAGAATGAGATTCCCCTGCTTGCTATTAAAAAACTCATTACACTTGACCACAGTTCTAACTAAATAAAGATGTTATTGTCATTTATTTAATATCAAGTCAATAATCCATTAAACCAATCTGTGCTTTGAAGGTTGCTGTTTTTGTGGATTATTTGTAGAACAAATCATTTAACTTTCCAAGCGCCGAATGAATCCAGATTATGTCGTGCGTCAGGTCTTTGACTGATTAATGGAGTGTGAGCAGAAAAAATTGGACTTCAGCACAGTTACTCATTTATGGACTGAATAAAAGATCGTAAGGAGACTACAAGGTCACAGAGTTAAAATGCTACTCGCATTCACACTTACAATGCTGACGAGAAGGGTCAAGGGTAGCAAATATGCACCTCTCATGGTCCCGGGCAACACAACCTGATGGAAAATGAATGAAACATTGCTTTTAATTAGAAGTACCTTTTTTTTTATATAGTTTATAGCAGCGATATTTATTTGTCAAATAGCTTTATTAGATGACTATGCCCTGATATGATCCTTCTGTGCAAACTGAACAATATTAGAACATAAATTAGAACCACATGGTGTGACAAAAACCTAATTACAAATAGCCCAGTCAGGAAATAGACCAATCTGCTTCTTTAATGGCAAACTTCAGTCAATGATTACTACTGACTAGTACTATTCAATCAGTGCTGAGTAATATTTTAAAAACAAATATTTGAGCAAGTTGGTGTTTTATTTTTCCCTCTATTGTCAGTCCCTCTGTGCATCTCATATGCATAAAAATAGTGCATGAGTGGCATTTGATGCTGACATCACGATTCTCGTCATCTAGCGCAGCGTGTGTGTGTGTAAGTTTTACATGAATCGCAGCCCATAAAAAGGTTATTTAAAGGTCACTTGGCATTCAAGTGTGGGCGGCACCTCCTGTGCCAGACAGAGCTGACTATGTGCGCATGTGTGTTTTTGTGTGTCACTGCTATCACGGTTTATCAGATTTTACAATGTCTGTACTGACAGTTATATTACAAAACCTAGACTCAGAACCTAGACAAATGAACCAATAATTATGTGCATGTTGAAAATGGGGCCAAAACATTAAAATAAAATGTTTAAGAAAGAAATAGTGCTTTCTTAGGGTCTTTTCAAGATTCAGATAAAACGTGAACTATGTCATTTGCAGAAGTATTGGTTTCTCATACACTGTAAAAAAAAAACAACAACAAAAAAAACACAATTTGTTGACTAAACTTAAAAAAATGTTATCCTGCTGCCTTAAAATTTTAAGTTGAATCAATTCAAATATCTAAGTTGTCACTAAACTTTTTTCAGTTGATTGAACTGAAAATTATAAGGCAGCCAGGTAACTAATTATTTTAAGTTGATTCAACTTATTTTTTTACAGTGTATCAGTAAACACTTGGTAAATGAAAGTAAGTTGGAGATCACGGATCAATAAAGGAAGTTGTATTCAGGAGTGGCTCCATACTTCAGTCCCAATAAATATATTTATCTAGATAAACAATAAACAGATTTATCTAGAAATGTTTAACTGATCCCACATATAATGTGTGTGAAGAGATCAACATTTCTAGATAAATCTGATTGTGTTAGTCACAGTTTGAGTCTAAAAGTAGGTTAAACCGTGTCGGATGTTACTAAAATACTGTATTGAAATAAGCTGTGAGGTTTAGTGCTTTACTGATACTGGATTTTTATTTCAGTTATATCTGTCGGATCTATTGTGAAAGACAGACACGCCTTGAAACAGATGTGACACAAGGTGACATTGAAGTTAATGTGACCTCTGATAAGCTACTTTAGCTTTTCGGCTTTAAACTATTGATCGACACACTACACAAATTGGTTGATTTTATCAATTATTTATAAATGAATCAGGGTGTTCTGGTGCACAAGCTGAAATCAATACTCATGTCCTGTTATAAATACCAGCTCAAGCATTTTCGTTTACAATTTTTTGACTTTTCAAAAACAGATGATTTAAATATAAAAATGCAATGATAATTTATATTAGGCTAGATGGCTTTAACAACAGTACAGATTCTAACATGAATCTATATGAGAACAAGAGGCCCAGGCTTGTGACCTCTGGTGACTTTCTGACAGTACAAGATCAAAAAATATCATATCCGCATGCAAATATGCTCATAAACAAGTTTGTACCTACAACGCTACAGCAAGTTTCAATCTTTAAATGCCCTTCCACATACGCTGGTCAACACCCTTCTACAGCTCTGAGCAAAGTCGAACAAGATCATAATCTAACGTAGGCCTCGAAAGCCATATTTCAGTGCAAATGGCAAACGACACATTGGTAACTAAAACATATTTTTTTCAAATCAGCTTAAAATCAAAGAGAACAACTATATGAAGAAAAGACAAGAGACACAGACCTGTCAGCAGAGCTCCTCTCCTCAAAAGACTGAACGTCTCAGTCCTGAAGTGCTTCCTGTTTAAGTCAAAGTTTAACTCTGCTTTATTGAGCCTAATCATTATCCACTGATTCACTGCTCAGGGGAGTGGACTGTAAATTTAAGGTATTTTATGGTACTGTTTGGCGAATAGTATACTGGATTTGTGGATGTGTTAATGTATGAACATCAAGCATTTAATTAAAAGGACACAACAAACTTCCTCTCTATTCAGAGGCCTTATTTCAATCATTTCTATGCAAGATGATAGGGACAAAGGGGACAAAGCAGATTTCTGAGGACAAGCTTGGACAAAAAGGAGAAAATACATCTGAAAACAAGCTGTGTGACTGATGGAAATCACTATACATTCATAAAGAGTGTAAAGGTCACCTTCACACAGCTGTGTGCTCACAATCTTGAGTAATATAGGCCTGCAATCTATGATCCTTGATCTTTGGAGAGACTCTGGCTTGGTTGTGCTCCATGTTTCTCAGTTTCATCTGATACTGAAAACAATACATTAGTAAGAGCCTTGGTATTTAATGCTGACACCTGAAATAAACTTTATTTACTTACCCTCATGTTGTTTCATTCCATACCTGTATGGCTTTTCTTCTTCTGTGGAACACAAAAGACTGTTGTTTCGGACCCTATTAACTTTCATTCTGTTGACGACGTAAAACTATTATCTTTTAAAACTCAACCACAGAAGATTTGAAACATCGGTTTTTACCTGTAAGAGTGACGACACACCTTTTCTTGGCAACACTTGCATAATAAATTAAAACAAATATGGATGTGAATACTGTAAAATATTAACTTTTGAAAAATCTGTTGTAATCGCTTCCTGTAAAAGTGACCCCTTAAATGTAAATGTCTGAAGTCAAAGGCACCTTGAGTGGTGGTTCCCATGGTTTTCCATTGACTAATTATTGTGCAGCCCTATCAGCACAATGGAGACTAAGAGGGTAAAGGGTAAGATTAGTAGAGATGATACTTACCGCAGGCTTTGAGACTGAAACAGAGAAACCTGCTGCTGAGATGAACTATTTTAGTGACATTACAACACTGTCTGTCTAGATGGAAGTTTGCAGTAATGTTTGCTGCCTCACGAATACCGGATCTGACAGGAAGTGGCCTCATAATGAGCAATACCTAACAATCTGCTACACTCCATGTGTGTCCATTTAGAGCAAATGCTCATAAACAAATAGGCAACACAGCTGCCTGATTAGCTTTAGTCTTACACAGTTTTAACACATACACTACATTGATAATCATTCACAGCAGTGATCACACATCAGTTGAATGTGTCATTCATTTGTCCTTCTCACCTTTCGAAGCAAAGTAGGAGGAGTGTTTTTGAATAACAGGAACAAATGTGTTCTAGTATTACACACATTTAATCACCAATAGAGCTTGACTGTAATGAAAAGATGCTGCTACCTGTGTATACAGTTGAAGTTAAAAGTTTACATACAGCTTGCAGAATCTGCAAGATGTTAATTATTTTAGCAAAAAAAGAGGGTTCATACAAAATGCATGTTATTTTTTATTTAGTACTGACCTGAATAAGATATTTCGCATAAAAGATGTTTACATATAGTCCACATGACAAAATAAAAGTTGAATTTATAAAAATGACCTTATTTAAAAGTTCACATACACTTGATTGTTAATACTGTGTTGTTTCCTGAATGATCCAGCTGTTTTTTTTTTTTTTGCTTAGTGATAGTTGTTCATGAGTCCCTTGTTTGTCCTAAACATATAAACTGGCCATTGTTCTTCAGAAAAATCCTCTGGGTCCCACAAATCAGCATTTTTGTGTATTTGAACATTTTCCAACAATAACTGCACGATTTTGAGATGCATCTTTTCACACTGAGAACTGAGGGACTTTTTGTTTTTATTTCTAAAGCATCAGTGAGAGTTTGAACCCTCTGTAATAGTTGCAATGCATTAAGACCTGAGGGTGAAACATTTTGAATTGAAGAATTTTCCAGAAGACAAAATCCATTAAATTTACTCAAATTCAAAAAGTTTTCACTCCCCGCCTCTTAATGCATTGCTTTTCCTTCTGTAGCATCAGTGAGCGTTTAAACCTTCTGTAATAGTTACATATGAGTCCCTCAGTTGTCCTCAGATGGATCTCAAAATCATAGTCATTGTTCAAAAACACCAAAACGGTTCAAATACACCAAAATGGTGAAAAACCAAAGAATTTGTGGGACCTAAAGGATTTTTCTGAAGAACAGCGGGCAGTTTAACTGTTTAGGACAAACTCATGAACAACGATCACTAAACAAAATAAACACATCTGTGGATCATTCTGGTAACAACAGAATATTAAGAATCAAGGGGATGAAAACTTTTGAAGGGGGTCATTTTATAAATTATTATTATTTCTGTGGACTGTATGTATACATCTTTTATGAAAAAATATCATATGGTGAAATATCTTATTCAGGTCAGTACTAAATATATAACATGCATTTTGTATGATCCATCTTATTTTAGTAAAATAATTAACATTTTGCTGATTTTGCAAGGTGTATGTAAACTTTTGACCTTAACTGTATATATGTTATCTATGAATTATCTGTATATATAAAATAAATTAGGAAATCTGTCATTAATTACTCATGTCGTTCCAAACCCATAAGACCTTCTTTAGAACACAAATTAAGATATTTCGGATAAAATCTGAGAACATTTTGACCCTGCATAGACAACAAGGCAACTGAAATGTTCCAACAGTCCAGAAAGATAGTCCATGTGACAACAATGGATCATTATTTTTGTTTTCATTGCAGACAAAAAGTATTCTTATATATTCTTCATAACATTACAGTTGAACCACTGATGTCACTATTTTATCAATGTCCTTACTATCTTTCTGGACTGTTTGAACATTTCAGTTTGGCTTTTCTGGATGACTTTCAAAATGACCAAAGTATGTCAGATTTATCATAAAAAAAACAATATTTTATTTCTTTTGAACACTATATGCTCAAACTGAGCAAAAGTTGGACAAAACATTTTCACACACATGGTACAACAAAAAGGTTTCACAATTCAACAGCAAATCCATCAGGAATATCATAAAAAAGCAAAAGAATCACTTTTAACTTGGGGTTCCCACAAAAAAAACGTTAGTATTTCATGGCTTTTGAAACGTTTAGAGGGCGAAGAGTAACAATAGAGCGTTCTGTCCTTCACAGAGGGAGCGAGAAGCCTGTAATCGATGCTCTTCTACAGCACAGTCTAATATAGACATCCATGGCTTTCTTAATAATCACAAAAAGGGGAAAAACAAACACTTGAACAGATACTTTCCAAAATGTTTGCACCCAAACTCCACACAAAACTTCAAAGTCTCTGCACTACAGACTCATCAGGTCATGACATGATTTAGACTTGAGTTTAAAGGCAGCCTGCTTGTTCTTCTTAGCAACCAATCTGTTAATAAAACGCTTTGCTTTCTTTGGGAGGCTCTCTCTGCGTTTTTGAAGAGAACAGCGTCTGCTGAGGGATTCTGTGCTGTCTCTTCGCAGACGGAGCTGGCGGATGATGCCCTCAAACAGCGGCCAGACGTTGTGCTGCATTGCTGCTGACGTCTCGATGAACTTACAGTCGAAGACAGCAGCAGACGCACGACCCTCTGAAAAAATAAGAGTAGAAATAAAATAATAAATACAAATTCTGAGTGATCTAAGCTAAAACAAAAAGAACTAAGAAACAATCCCATAAAGGGATTTTGAGATTAAGAAGATCAATTAGCAGTTTTACTGCTACTGATAGAAATAACTTCAGGATAAAGAGTAGAAAAGCACCAACGCTATCTCACAACCAATTCGCACAAATTTTACGAGGTGGCTAATTCGTACGAATTCGTAAGACCTCACTCATACAATTTTGTATGATTTGTCTAGACCCTAGTGACTGGTAGGTTTAGGGGTAAGTCATTCGTACAATTTCATACGAATTGGGAAATTCGTAAAATATGTACGATTTAGCAAAAAACATACAAATTCGTACGACCTCACTCGTATGATTTGTCTAGGCCCCAATGATGAGTAGGTTTAGGGGTGGGGTTAGGGGTGGGTCATTCGCACAAATTCATACAAATTGGGAAACTCGTAAAATACGTACGATTTAGCAAAAATCTTACAAATTTGTACAACCTCACTCGTATGATTTGTCTAGGCCGCAATGATGAGTAGGTTTAGGGGTGGGGTTAGGGGTAGGTCATTCGTACAAATTCATACGAATTAGGAAACTCATAAAATATGTACGATTTAGCAAAAATTGTACAAATTCGTACAACCTCACTCATGTGATTTGTCTAGTCCCCAATGAGGAGAAGGTTTAGGGGTGGGGGTTAGGGGTGGGTCATTTGTACAAATTCATACGAATTGGGAAACTCATATAATACATACGATTTAGCGAAAATCGTACAAATTCATACGAATTGGGAAACTCATATAATACGTACGATTTAGCAAAAATCGTACAAATTTGTACAACCTCACTCATATGACTTGTCTAGGCCCCAATGATGAGTAGGTTTAGGGGTGGGGGTTAGGAGTTAGGGGTAGGTCATTCGTACAAATTCATACGAATTGGGAAACTCATATAATACGTACGATTTAGCAAAAATCATACAAATTCGTACAACCTCACTCATATGATTTGTCTAGGCCCCAGTGATGAGTAGGTTTAAGGGCGGGGTAAGGGGTAGGTTATTAGTTCGAATTCATACAAATTGGGGAATTTGTAAAATACATATGATTTAGCAAAAATCTTACAAATTCATATGACCTCACTTAAATGATATTGTATGATTTGTCTCGACCCCAGTGACAGGTGGGTTTAGAGGCAGGGTTAGAGGAAGGTAATTCGTAATAATTCATACAAATTGAGAAACTCGTGAAAAACAATTTAGCAAAAATCATGCAACTTTACTTGTACAGTTTTGCACGATTTGTCTAGATCCCAGTGACGAGTAGGTTTAGGGGCAGGGTTAGGGGTATGTCATTTGTACATATTCATATGAATTAGGGAACTCGTAAAATACATACAATTTAGCAAAAATCTTACAAATGCGTACAACCTCTGTCGTATGATTTTGATTTTGTTTGCTTTGTCTAGATCCTAATAATGGATAGGTTTAGGGGTAGGTCATTTGTACGAATTCATACAAATTGGGGAACTTGTAAAATATGTACGATTTAGCAAAAATTGTACGAATCTGATAACCTCACTCGTGCAGTTTAGCACAATTTGTCTAGACCCCAGTGATGGGTAGGTTTAGGGGCAGGGTTGGGGTAAGTCATTCATACGAAATCATACAAATTGGGGAACTTTTAAAATATGTATTTAGCAAAAATCGTATGAATTTGTAAGACCTCACTTGTAAAGTTTAGCATGATTTGTCTAGACTCCAGAGACAGGCAGATTTAGGGGTAGGTCATTTGTACAAATTCATCTGAATTGGGGAACTCATAAATTACGTATGATTTAGCAAAAAACGTACAAAATAGTACAAATGAGGTTGCACGGATTTGTACATTTTTGCTAAATTGTACGTATTTTTATTGGTACAGTTTTGCACAATTTGTCGAGATCCCAGTGACGGGCAAGTTTAGGAGCAAGGTTATGGATAAGTCATACGATTTAGCAAAAATTTTACAAATTCGTACAACCTGTCAACCTCACTCATACCCTATCACAATCCCGCCCCTAAACCTACTGGTCACTGGCTAAATCGTACAAAATCATACAAGTGAGGTTGTATGAATTTGTACAAATTAGCCACCTCGTAAAATATATACGAATTGCCATGATATCGGGTTGTAAGCACTGAAGAGTTTTACTGTTTCAATTCAAAATCACTTACCACTAATGGACACTTCTCTGCAGCGAACCAGGTCACATTTATTGCCGACGAGGATGATGGGAGTGCGGTCGGCCTCGCGCTGACTTCGAAGCTGAATGCGAAGATCTGCTGCACGAAGGAAGCTTGAACGATCTGTTATGGCATAAACTATAATGAAAGCATCTCCTGTCTGCAAACACTGCTCCTGCGTCCAGCCGCCCTCATCCTGATGAAAACAAAAATCAGTCTCAGAACCTCCAATCACAGTATATTAATATAAATTCAGAAAAAATTAAATAAAGACCTGTGAATCCCACGTGTCCAGTAAGGTAACAGTGGCCCTCTCGCCATCTACTGTTATTGTCTGCTCAAATACTTCACCTGAGAACAAAAAAAGGGGACAAAGAGTTGAAACAAGGTTATGAATACTAGCAATGGTAAAAATGCACAAAATTACAATTTGCTCACTTTTAAAAACACACGTTATATCCTATATTGACAATAAACAATATGAGGAGGAACTCTTGTGGCGCCACTTAAACATTTCTACAAAGACAAGCGTTACATCAGATACGACCTTGAACCAAAACGCTAGTGCGCCCTGTTGCTATGGTATCCTCATTAGGGGAACACGATTTCTGTATGAATATATTCGCCCTGACAAACCTGTAGCCTAACATCAAAAGCTCATTCATTGATTCATCAAATTACTGAGCTTTTAATATTAAATTAAAATGTTAAGTGTGCACTTGCTAAAAAAAAGGAGCCTAAATATTCCTTTAAAATTATTTCCCTTAATATGCCATCAATTTTCCCCCCTGGATCCCAGTTTAAAACCTCCTGGTATGGGTTTCTAAGTGTCCAAAAATCGTGAAACATAACGTAGATACATATTAATCCAATATTTGTACATTAATATATTACATTAGTCTACTTTTATTACCCTTAACCTGTTGTTTTGACTTTCTACGTATTTATAGACAAGTGACCATTAGACTACATAATTCCAAATTATTTATTTGATATTACAAATATGATGGGAAAACTCTGTTTACAAAAACCAAAAATTCTAAATTTAACCGGTTTATATCCAAATTGTACCTGAAAGTGATAACATGCGATATCTGATGTG